>NC_081416.1:8133302-8433302 GCF_949786415.1 Peromyscus eremicus | reverse complement strand
TACCCACTGGGCCAATTCAGTACCGTCTCTTCAATTGGGTTCCTGATGCAGTCTCCTTCAAAACTAACCAAAACTATACTTGAACAAAAGGGTCAGAAGACCTGTATTTAAGCAAATACTTAACAAAAAGTGGGGTAGAGCCTCCCCAGTAGAACAAATATTCACGTATTGGAAAGTTCGTAACAGCAGCTGAAAACTTGGGTGTAATTATCTTGAGTTGACTTAGTTGACTTAAAAGAGGACAATGGAGACTCCATTCTCCTTTTCTAGTTTGCTCACGCCTGTTGAGTAGACATCTAAGGACGGGGTTATGAACCCTTCTTGAGCTTCTTGGCCCTAGAAACAAAATCAGACTTAGAGTAAGGAAAAGACAGGATAATCAGGCATTAATCTTGGATAGCTAAAGAGCTATTAAAACTCAGCCTCAGTTTATCATGAAGCCTGTGGATGATCAATTCTTTTAAAAAAATGAATTTTTAAAAAGCTCATTTCGTGCTCTACAAAAGGAGAGACTCCCATGAAGCCTTTGGAAAGAGATCATCACGCAGCTCAGCTTTCTGTTGGATTCCATGCTAAGCCAGCTAACCTTACTGCATTGTTAGCACTAGGGCACCGCCCGCCCGCCCGCCCGCCCGCCCGCAGCCCTCCGGCAACGTAGGGGCAGCCCATGCATGACAGCCTGTATCACAGAAGGAAAAGCTCCATGCGCCTCTGTGTCTGCGCCCATCTGAAGAGCTGTGCACGCAGTATAGCAGGCCAAGGTCTGAGCCACGGCAGCATTTTTATTTGAGATTTTGATAACTGTTTATATGTGTTGAAAACCAAAATGACATCTTTTTAAAGCTTGTCCATAAGTAAACATAGATGTCTTTTATAGTGGAAAAAAAAACGTGGGGAAAAATCATCTATTTTGATGCAGCATTTGATAATGATAAAACACCTCACGCCTCACTCTTTATAGTGCACAGAATGAATGAGGTCTGGGCTGGGTAGACAAAGGTCAATGCTGTTTTTGTTTTCTTTTAGGATCGTTCCCTTTTACCAGCTTTTAACCATCTGCTATCCATAGTAGGCATCCTATCTTAGTTAACATAGTCCGGTTCAGCACTTGTCTCATTTAACGTAAAGACTTGCATTTTCTACAGGCAGTCTCCTTCCTCACACACCCTCTGTGCAGGTGCTATTGTTGCTCTTTAAATATTTTCAGAAATGTTATCTTCTAAGTGAAATTCTAGCCTGCACTTTGATGTCCTGTGTTCCCTTTGTCTTTCAAACTCCGAGGTTTCCCTCTGGGCCTCTGCTGTGCCCTGGAGACCTTACCCCCAGCTGTTTTGACTTTGTATTCTTTAAATAATTTAACTACCCTTAATTACTTTAAAAAAAAGCTTTATGATTTTCATAACTTATTGCTGATTTTAATGGGTTGTTAATTTCAGTCTTGTAGTTTTATTTTATGTTTAGATAGGGCTGGGCAAGGAAAAAGAAAATAAAAACAACCATATTTAGCAGTGCAGTCGAGTTGTGTGTTAATGTCAGGGCTATCTTCTTGTGAATAGCATGTTTCGTTATATGAAATGTACCATCTTGGTCTCATAAGGCCTCAGTACACACACAACCCATGTTCTTCCTGTCCTCCAAGAGTACTTCTTCCTTGGGTGTGCTGTTTGGGGGAAGTTCTCTGAAGCAGACGCAGGTGAAACACTGCATGCCCCAGATACTCAGTGTGAAACCTGCTGTTCTTCAGTTGCAGGGGTTTCCTTCAGTCATGTGTATTTGCCGCCTTTGGATTGCTCTTTAGTTGAAGTGTGTCCTTACCATGGAAAGTAAGTGGAAGCCATTGAGTGGCTTCATTCTGTGTGTGTATGTGTGTAGTCCTGGCTGTCCTGGAACTTGCTCTGTAGACTAGGCTGGCCTCTAACACAGAGATCGTCGGCCTCTGCCTCCCAAGTGCTGGGATTAAAGGCATGTGCCCTCACACCTAACTATAGCTTCATTCTTCCGTTCCCATGGTGATGACTGGCATCATCTTGGCCCAGGATTGGAATCTGGAGCATCACTCAGGCAGACTTTGTTTTGTGTATGTACAGGACGATGGGCGGTGAAGGCTTCGTCACAAACCTAGTGCCATATGTCAACGGGATGGTCAACACTACTCCTTCCCCAGCTTTGCTCTCAGGGAGGGAAGATGCGGGTAGATTGTGTGATTAGGTATTAACTCTACAAGACAAATTAGCTTAAAGACAAGTTATGCAAGAAATAAAAACCAAATAATGAATACCCACGTTATTTTTGTTAATACCCTTCTCTGTGAAGGCAGAATAACTTGAGTGCCCACATCTTCAGGTCATTATCTCCTAAATGCACAGCAGAAATTTAGAGGTAGCAGCAGTGTGTATTAAAGCTCCCGTTCCTGTTGTACAGTTTTAACAGGGTCTACCCCAGCTCTACAGATGACTGTAGTTCTTTCCTGGCGTGATAATGGCTTTCAAGTGTCACAGAGATGTCCTCTTGGGGATCTCTACAGCCACCGTATGCAAACAAGCCTGCCAGATCTCACTGCGTCATTGACCTTTAGGGTATTCTGATGCCTGTAAATTTTTTATTTTTTGAGACTGGCTGGCCTCAGAGAATGCCTACCTCTGCCTATGTTGTTATATGAAGAGATGCAGGTCACTCCCATACCTGTTTACATACCAAAGGAGCCTGACAAATTTTTGCCTCGGTTTCTGGTTAGCAGAGGGAAGGAAAGTTTGTTTTTTTCTCAAGTCTTCATGGCAGTTGCACCACTACCACCCAGTTTAGGATTACAAAGATTTTTTTTTTTTTTTTTTTTTTTTTTTTCAAGACAGGGTTTCTCTGTATAGTTTTGGTGACTGTCCTGGAACTTACTCTGTAGACCAGGCTGGCCTGGAACTCAACAGAGATTCGCCTGGCTCTGCCTCCTGAGTGCTGGGATTAAAGGCGGGCGCCACAGCTGCCCGGCAAATTACAAAGATTTTTTTTTTCCACTTTAAATTGTTTATTTCATTAACTTAAAAGGTGAACAAAATGTGTATTTCAAATTTTATTAAACTTATTTACCTGAAATATATGTTTACATGGAGGACAAACAGATACAGGATTTCAAGTAACTTATGGGACAGTCATTATCTGTTAAGTCTTCTGCACACACACACCTTTCCTTTTTACAGTATAAAAGCTAGATGCAAATTTTTGATGTAAACGTATCTCATTGTTAACTGTTGATGCAGATGGGAGACACATTGTTCACAGTTCAGACACAGAAAGCTATTCCCTCAGACACAAAGATGCCCAGGTCTCTCACAGCAGGACTGCATGATTCACGTTCACACCACATCATTTCTTCTTCCCCTTCCCCTTTTTACTCCTCTCCTTGCTGAAGACTTGGGTCAGCACCGCCTATTTTTTGTGTCCTTGTTTTTAGCTTAGGAATCATTTCTGCTACATACAGCATCACTGACTTCCGTGATGGGAACTGTACAAGACAGAGGCTGCCATTGTCCTGTTTGAGCTGTACCTGGACTCTGCCTCTCTACTGAACATCACGGTTCCATTCTCTGGAGTACATTTTGGTTTTCTCCAGAAATGCGTTCAGTCCAACTGCTGAGCAAACATCCTGAATCTCAGTAGCGGTAGGGTTTTCTACAGCCTTACTTATGGGAATCGGCCTCCCCTCCGCTATGGTCTTATTATTATTTAAGCAAGCGGGGTAGATACAAATAAACCCGTCCTGGTCGGCTGGGGGCCAGGGGGCTGCTCAAGCCATCTCCACAGGAGTCTGCACAGCGCTCCAGGCTGAACACCTACAAAGATTTTTAACAGCTAAGGCTTGAGGCAGAGCCCTTAACTCTGGGCCATAATGTTTCCTGGTTCAACTATCCTGAGGGATGATTTAGCCTGCAACACTCTTAATGGTTTTGTTTCTTTCACTTGAAGCCACTGTCTTCCCTTTACCCATCCCACCTAAAAAAGTCTCAGGACAGCAGGGCGGTGGTGGCGCACGCCTTTAATCTCTGCACTTGGGAGGCAGAGGCAGGCGAATCTCTGAGTTCGAGGCCAGCCTGGGCTAGAGAGTGAGTTCCAGGAAAGGCGCAAAGCTGCACAGAGAAACACTGTCTCAAAGAAAAAAAAAAAGTCAGTCCCAGGACAAAACCAAAGTAGTATCCCCAACATATCTACCAAAACCAGCATAACACAAGAAATGTAAGTGCTTTATTTACATTTTACTCTCAGTTCCAACATGTGATAGACCCTGGGGCAAATGACTTGTTTCTCCACGGAGCCCATTTCCTACTACAGTTACTAATTTACTGTCTTGGTCTTGAAATGTCAGGGTTTAAACCGATCCATGTAAATTACTTCCATGCCCGTAGAAGCTGTAATGTTAAAAGGAAACCAAGAGGTGATCATGTGCATATGTGTGTGGGTGTGTGCAGTTGTTTGTAAGCCATGCAACTTTGGGCACCATTCTTTAAGCACCATATATTTTTATTTTTTGAGACTTTGCCCCTCACTGGCTTAGAACTTACCAAATAGACAAGGCTAGCTAGCTAGCAAGCCCCAGGATCCTCTAGTCTCCAACTCCTTGGTGCTGGGATTACTAACAATCCCCCATGCATATATATATTTTAAATGTGTGTTTCCTTACATGTATGCCTGATACCCATAAAGGCCAGAAAAGGGCATCAGATTCCGTGGAACCAGAGTTTCAGAGATTGTGAACAACTAACTATGTGGATGCTGAGAATTGAACTTCAGTCCTCTAGAAGAACATCCAAAGTATTCCTAACGGCTGGGCCATCTTCTCCAACCTTCTCCAGCCTACTGGCTTTTTAAAATTTTAATAAAATTGTCTTTGAGATGGGGTCTCACTATTGGCTGTCCTAGAACTTGCTATGTAGACCAGGCTGGCCCAGAACTCAGAGATCTACCTGCCTCTGCCTCCCAAAGTACTGGGATTAAAGATGTGTGCCACCATGTCAGGCTCCCTGGATTTTTTAAATATATGAAGTTTGGGGCTTGAACTTGAGTCCTGTGCTTGCAAGGGAAATAGTTTACCAACTAAACTATCTTCCCAGCCCTACCCACCTTTTTTGATAAATGCAACCTGTATTTTCTCCATCCCTAATGTCAACTTTTGTTATTTTGACTCAGTTTTACAGAAAAATCCAATTCCTTAAGTATTGGTTCACACATAAAACTTGAACTTGTGTTTAGTTCAAATGATCCACCTCAACCTCCCACATAGATGTGACTACAGACTGCACCTCACCTGGCTTAACTTTTTATATCTCAAATACTTTTTAAAAGGCTATGTATGTAAAATAAATTTATTACATTTTAGTGATCATTTTTTTAAAAAAAAAAATCCAACCTAAGGCTGAGTATACTTTACAGTGATAATTACCACTGCATAACTGAATGTGCCTAGTTAATATTTAGTGACATGTTTGGCTATAAAAGAAAACTGTCTTCTTGGCCTATGCACCAGATCTAACAGTAAACTGCTTTTCTGGCTTTTTTGTCTTGTGATGCTAGGGAGTTGAACCTGGGTCTTTTAACACATATTACGTAAATGCTCTTCCACTAAATACATTGTACAGTTCCAAGGATATTTACTACCAATTTTACTTGGTTATTTTACCCTTTTCCAGCTGTAATTTATCATGAACAATAGCACAAGTAAAACACTACACTTTTACAGACACTGCCAACTGGACTGTGTAAAATGCTTGCCTAGTATGTACAAACAGCCGGGCTTGATTCCCCAGCATCCCATAGACTGGGTGGGATGATGTAGACCTGTGATCCCAGCACTTGTGAGGAGACAACAGGATAATCAAAAGCTTAGTCGTTTTCTGGATAGTGAGTCTGAGACCAGCCTGGGCTACATAGTACCGTCTCAACAAAGGAATCGCCAACAGACTTAACTGGAGTTTCTTCTGTTTCTTTACTAAGGAGAATGATTAGAAATTCCACTAAGGCAATAATTGGGATACTTTCAGTGTTCACAACAGGCACAAAAAAGCAGCACTGTTTAAAAAATGTAGCATAAGCCATAAAGGGTTTCTAAGACATACATTAAGAGAACTCTGAGAGGTGGTCTGTTTATAAGTGAATAGACAAGTGCCTCACACTTTGGAAGTTAGGTCAAACAAACCTACTGCTTTTGGAGGAACAAATTACAGGCAGAACCAAAGGGGTACTCATTCCTCTGCTATCTGAGCCATGAAAAACTGGACAGTTATCACCTATTAAGACTAGCCTAGCTGCTGATCTTGGGGTTTAACTCTAGATTTCCAGGATACAGGAGTCACTGTTTCCTCCAAGCCTGAATTGTAGCTGTTTCTCTGGTCCCACCCAGCCCCAAGGTCCTGCAGCCACTTATAATCATTCAGAGGCTTAATATTAATTACCAAATCTACGGCCTATGGCTCAGACATATTAGCTAGCTCTTATAACTTAACCCGTAACTATTAATCTATGTACTGCCACGGGTTCCATGGCTTTACCTGCATTCCACTACATATTGCTCCTTGGATGGCGGTTTGGTGTCTCCTTTCATTCTCTCTTGGATTTTCCCACCAGGCTCCATCCTGCCCTGCCATGGTCCAATGCAGCTTTATTTATTAGCCAATGGGAATAACACATTCACAGCATACAGAAAGACATCCCACAGCACCGAATCCTTTTTCTTGGGTCAGAAATTCCACTGCATCTTTAGGCTGGGTGTGGTGGTGCAGGTCTAATTCCAGCACTCAAGAGAAAGAGGCAGGCAGATCCCGAGGCTAGCCTGGTCTACATAGTGAGTTCCTACAACACCAAAGAACACAGACTACAGAGAAACCTTGTCTCAACAAAACAAAAACCCTGCATAAAGTAAGTACAGGGGCTGGAGAGATGGCTCAGAGGTTAAGAGCACTGACTGTTCTTCCAGAGGTCCTGAGTTCAATTCCCAGCAACCACATGGTGGCTGTAATGAGACCTGGTGCCCTCTTCTGGCTTGCTATATACATATACATGCTGTATACATAATAAATAAATAAATCTTAAAAAAAAAGTTTAAAAAAATTTTTAAGGAGGTGGGGACAAAGAACACATCAGTTTCACTAAGAAAAGGGAATTGAACTAGCAAAAATGACATGATTTTGGGCCCCAAGCTGAAAAAGTAGCTCTTAAAACAAAAAGTCAACCTTTCCAATGATTTTAACCACAGCTCATTTAGCTATGTTCTTAAAAGACTAATTTGGGCTGGGCAGTGGTGGCACATGCCTTTAATCCCAACTCGGAGAGGCAGAGGCAGGTGGATCTCTGTGAATTTGAGGCCAGCCTGCTCTACAGAGCCAGCTCTAGGACAGGCTTCAAAGCTACACCAAAAAACCCTGTCTTGAAAAACAAAAACAAAGGTCTAATTTGGGACACAAATTAAAAATTAAATATTCCAATGACTTACAATGTGTTCATAAAATGAACTGTTAAAGTGCACAGTAGAAGCTACCTACCAATGTTTACTGTGGAACTAAATGACCAAAGTCTAAGATAACAGTATTGTTAACTAATTTTAAGTTGTCAACCACTACAAACCTATTCTCAGAACTGCACTGAGCCACACAAGAACCACCTTCGGGTAAGCTCAGAAGGCAACAGGAAAACCTCACAGAAGCGAAACCTTGTCTTTATTGAACACTGGCTAGACCAGACAAGTGTTTACAATGTCCATCAGCAGTATCGGTTTCAGAACCACTTATATCTACACCTACACATGTGTATGTGCTTCTTTAAAATAACAGGAAAGGGAACAAGATTATTGGGTTCCTTGTTTGTTAAAACTACTGGATTACCTGTTGTGTTCTCCCTCCCACTGCAGTAAGAGTTGTTTAATTTGCAACTCAAAAATCCTAGATATAAAGAATATTTACATTTACTCTTGGATTTATAAATTACTACTTACACTGACTGCTCCATAGTACAAATAATACAACTGAGCAGATACTTGTTCAAACTCTGTAAGGATTTTAAATACAAACCTTGTTGGTTTAAACATACTTCTTTCTTTTTAGTATTTCAGTTATTATCCAAGCTAGGTAAAAATCCAAATCAAACTCTGAATAATTTTTAGCTGATTTACATCATATCACTCACCTCTGAAATGTCTGGTTGTAAACTGTAAAATCCTAACCCAAGTCATAAGAAAGTAATCTGTCCTGTTATATTCAAAGGAAATAATCTCAGCACTCAACATTAAAACCACACTACACTGGACGGACACGCACCCTTCACAACAAAACAAGTACTTTTAAAATCTGAGTTAGAATAATTTGATGCCTTTTGATTTGGTACCTAGTCTTCATAATTAGACTAATAAAAACACCATTAAATGTACTTTAAATTTTTCTTCAGAAATCAAAACTATTATATATTTAACCTACAGCAGTTCTCAGGCTAAGGATGCACAGCAGAATCACCTACAGTGTTTGTTACACACTGACTTTGGCCTGTAAGTCTGGGATAATACTCAGGCAGGAATTCTTTAGTTTGTTCTAGAAACTTCACTCCCTTCCCATTAAGTATGTTCTAGTGTGAAAATTAAGTCGGGAGTATTATGTACTGCTACTGTTTAAGGAAGTCAGACACTGTCATTCCACAGTCAATGGCAGACATCCCTATAGCATCACCCCTACGTCAGATACTGTTCCTCTTAATACACATTAGCTCAATTCTTGAAGAAAATGAGAAGTTACACACAGGTAACTGGTAAGTCAGGATGCAAACAGTCTGGTTTTAGTCTTAGTTCTTTTATGCTCTATAGGTCTTGCCACATGTTAATTAAAACAGCATTTGCTAATTGTGATTACTGCTAAATTTCTGGTTACTTATTTTTAAGACTATTAGGTCAACTTTAAAAGTCAATCAGGCTTTGAGAAGATACTTACAATCTGTATTTGAATTCCAGTTTGTCAGTTTCTGTTTTAAATCTTTTTAAGAACTCCACACTAAATTTTGTAACAAAACACAGTACACCTAGGGTTCCTATTTAATTTTAGAACATAGAGAGCTTAAGCACTTTCATTTGGAACGTGGTCTTTTTAACAGCGAACTCCTCACCTCCCCGGGTCCTAACTTTCAGTTTAGTCCAAAGAAACCAACATCATCAGTGCAACATTAGGATGTCCCCAAGGGCCACGTTTCATCGGACACCGAGCTGCTGCTTTTATGTCCACCTATTTTCAGAACACTTCTATTCCTTTCCTAAGACACAGCCCTTAAGAAAAAGAAACACACAGAAAGGAACATTGTTTAAGGCAGATGGCCCAGTTACAGCAAAACTGCCAATACAAGCACCAAGTACAGTACTGTCTTAACATGGCAAGGCACCAGCAAACCACACAATTACACCAAGTGACTTAGTTTTCATCAAGGATTTCCTTGCCACTGTTACTGCACTACTTAAGACGTCTGTTACAACAGCACGATTAATTTAAAATTTCTCATTTAGGAGTTCTCATGCTTTAGGTACTCCCCAGGCTGCAAGCCACGGGTAGTGGGGATCTAACTGAAGGTCTTACACACGCTAGGCAAAAATTACCACTGTCCTCGGCCCAAGCAGCCCTTTTTCTGCTGTAACACGTGTCTTTCCTTTTGTCATAGGTATTTATGAAGAATATCCTGACCTCTTGGGTTAGGGAGGAAAAGAAGAATTCTACCTCACCACTGTCAGAAAAATTTCAGTTTACCAAAACAAAATTCGTGAAGTCATTTGATTTACAAATAGTTTCATACACACCCATTAATCCTTTAGGATTCAATTTCTTATACTCAATGAAGGAATTCTTAAGGATTTATGAAGCATTTCTCAGACTTAACATTCTCCTCCCTGGTAGTTCTGTGTACAAGCCTAAGGCTCATTACACCAGAGCTGGCAGCTACAGACTCCACCCCTTTGTTAACACACTGGAGATTTTAAAAACACTTTATTTATTAAAGTTAAACATACAAAACTGAAATTAACACACACCCTAAAAATTGTCTTCTTCCAGTAACAGGAAGACCCTTTTTCTATCTGTGTTTTTGGCTTAAACTCAACTTGGATAACTGTGGTGCTCACTTATACCAACAAATGCTGGCAACTTGATCTAGTTAATAAAAAGTACAAACTCAGCTACATGAACATAATATACAGGGGAATTATGGTCAGATTAATGCACAAGAAATACAGGAAAAATTTAATCATGAAACATTCAGTACTCTTGTTCATTAATTTAGCCTTGGTTTTTTACAAAAATAGTATCTACATTGTATACAGGGCTATACATCAGCTTTTTGTTTTCCCATATAAACATTACACATCCCCAAAATGGTACCACTACCACAAGTGAAAAATCAACAAAGGAAAAAAAAATACAAAACACCAAATAAACACCAGAGAAGGGGAGCGTATCCTAAACATGGTTTGTTTGTTTTTTAATATAAAATTCAAACTCAATGACAAAAAAAATACAAGGTGAGTCAATTGTAGAAGTGACCTAACAGGCCCAGGAAACAAGTAATTCAAGGAATAACCTCAAAATAAACTTTGCCATTTATAAATTAACCTATACTCGGGCTTGTCTGGACAATGGCCAGGTTATCAAACTGAAGATGTCTTTAGCGGGCTGGCATTTTGCCATGATGTTCCAATGAATTGCTGGGATATGTCAAGTGCAAAGCACCTGAAAACTCCAAATTAGGACTTATAAAATGTCTACTTAACATTAGTTAAGTGGGGACCTGAAGTTCCGAAGTCAGTCATCTAAGTGCTGATTTAAGCAGCATCTACCTAGAAAAGTTGTCTTGTCAACAAACTCTGAGGAACTGTGGTAAGTAGTAATGAAAAGTTAAATGATAGCAGTTATCAAATGTCTTCAAGTTTCATTCTACCAAAGCCAAACAGTGACAACAATGTATCTTCCTTACTCATCTAGCAAATAATTTACCTTTAGAAAAATATAAGGATAAAAAGGTAAATGTAAAGCCCTGCAGAGATGAAATCCAACAGTTCTTCTGATTACTGAGGCATCAAATGCCTGACATTGTATTTAGATGTATCTTGATACTGTGTCATAGGCTTGTCAGCAATTCCACAAGTTCCTACTCCAACTTTGCCCGTTACACTTTCTGGTGAAGCAAAAATACTCCTCTTTACCTGGGAACAAAAGAAAAACCATTTTTGATCAGTGTGTGAAAACAAATCTCAACCTTTTTAATGTTAAAATATATTCAAGTTCTAATATTTATAAAACATGTGGCTTTTGTAGAAAATATCACTACATACTAATATAAAGCTACCTGTCTCAAAATGTGAGGTTTTCACTCTCAAATTCCTATTTAAAGCATGGGCTCTCTATTTTGGTCTAACAGAACTCTGGCTGTAAATGAATTCTATGGTGAGACATGCTCTGGTCCCCTGCCCTCTGCCACACACGTGATATACTGTGTACCCTAACAAACTTTGCCCAAGGACCAGAGGACAGAGCCAGCCACTAGATTAAACATAGAGGCCAGGCAGTGGTGGCACACACCTTTAATCCCAGTACTTGGAAAGCTGAGATCCATCTGGATCTCTGAGTTCAAAGCCACCCTGGTCTACATGAGATTAACTCAGTCAAGGAGAGAAACAAGAGCCAGGCAGTGGTGGCACACACCTTTAATCCCAATTCTTGAGATCTCCTGCCTCTGCTACCGGTATCTGAGAAGCACACTCGCCTGCCTTTACTCCCAGCGCTAGGAAAGAATATGGCTAGGCGGAGAAAGGTATGTAAGGCGTGAGAAGACAGGAACTAAGGGTGCCCTTCAGCTGAGAAAGCCCTTTTTGGCTGAAGCCCCTTCGGATAGAAGCCTTTTCAGCTGGAACCCTTCTGCTGAGGACTCAGAGGCATAAGTCAGAGGATTCGTGGAGTTGGTCAGGTGAGAAGTGGCAGTGCCTTGTTCTTTCAGTATTACCCTAATATCTGGCTCCGGGTTTTTTATTAAAAGACCAATTTAGCAATTTGTGTTACAGAGCAGCTATCTTGACAACAGTGAAAAGCCAAGCTATGGGTGAGCATCAGGTCATCCTTATGTTGAGTATATGAATTCTATATTTTCTACCCAACAAAACATACAAAGAGAACTTATAAGCTCATTTTTTATTGCAGAAAGTGACTAACGATTTTGATAAATCAAGAACTGGCCCTTTGGAAAACTCACACTCCTTTCTTACTCTGAAGTCACTTTACCAACAGCTGACTTTCAGATACACACAGTGAGGAGGAGTCACTCACCTGGCCCTTCTTGTTTTTGGAGTAAGCCCTGTTGTTGAACTGCTGCCACTTCACCTTCTGGTCCTCTCTTTCCTGCTCAAGCTCTTTTATTCTCTGCGCTTTTTTCAAAGCTTTTTTCTTTTTATATTCACGTTGCTGGGCAATCATTTCTTTTCTGTGTGGAAAACCCAGACATAAATGTCAATTAAGATTTAAAATATGACTTCCTTGTAAGTGCACAAACAAAACTTACATACTAATTTATTAACAAAAGCACAACTTTTCATTAAAAATCAATGCCAAAATCTGGGTGTGGTAGCATGCCTGTAATCCTAGGTGGAAACAGGAGGATCAGAAGTTCAGAGTCCTCCTTGGCAAGCTGGAGGTCAATCTGGGATACACCAGATCCTGTCTTAAAGAAAGAAAAACAGAGCTAAAGAGAAATGGTTCAGCATGTAAAGGCATTTGCCACCAAGTCATGCCTCATGAGCTAACCTGAGTCTGACCCTGAGAACCAGAAGGCAGAAGGCAAATCAACTCCTTCAAGTCCTCCTCTGACCTCCACTCATGCTGTAGTGCACATAAATCCACACAATAAATAAATGTAAAACAGACAACGCCACTCACTGAGTACTAAAAGAAGGCAGATATAGCTTAATGGTAGAACACTTGCTAAGCATGCCCAGAAGTGACCTACTACTTGGGAAATGGAGGTAGATGGATCTGGAATTTAAGTTGTGCCTCTGCTACACAGAGTTCAAGGTCAGCATAGGCTACATGAAACCCAGTCTTACAAACAAATGAAAAAAAAAAAAAAAACAATAAAATCAACATTAAGGGCTGGCTAACCCTTTACCAATTTCTAAAAATACAGCTAGTGTACTGTATGCAACACTTGGGAAAACTGTATGAAGTGATGTAATGCAGATAAACTATTTCATCAATACTGAAGGAAGACAGCGACCAAGACTGGAAGAACAGCACAACCAACACTCTGTGAAGAGCAACAGCAAAACCCTGGGTTTCCCAAACTAGGATTCTAAGTAGAACCAGGGCCTAAACTACCAATAACCTCCACTTGCTAACACCAACTGACAAGATGAAGGGTTTTTGAGAGAACAACTCCTGAGTCCCCTGCACCAAATAATCATCAACACGAGGCTAAGTGGTCTTTGACACAGAAGGCAAGAGTAAAACAAGAATCTGATTTTCTGCCGGGCGGTGGTGGTGCACGCCTTTAATCCCAGCACTCGGGAGGCAGAGGCAGGTGGATCTCTGTGAGTTCAAGGCTAGCCTGGGCTACAGAGTGAGTTCCAGGAAAGGCACAAAGCTACACAGAGAAACCCTGTCTGGAGAAAAAAAAAAGAATCTGATTTTCTTATTCAGGGGGTTTAAATGCTGTTAACAAGTGGTATTTTTCTAAATTCAAGAACATTTATATAGCAACTTAAATTTTAATTCTTCCAAAATCATAAACATATTTATTAGACACACACACAAAAATAAACAACAACAAAAAAGAGAAGACCAGACATCGGTCTCACACAAATAAGCACTTGGACTCAGAAGTGACTTTCAAGTGTTGACCTTGTCTTTTGCTATCTAATATCTACTATCTGGCCCCAAGTTTTTAATCCCAAGATTTTGTTACTTCTGTACCTCCCACGTATTTTTTTTTTTTTTTTTTTTTCAAATCAGAACTGCCTCTAGGAGACTTACTGAACAGTCTAAGAACCGTTACACACTATTTTCACAGATCAGGCAGATGTTAGCTTGTTCAACATCAATTAGGGGGACAAGTCAAGCAAAAGTACCTACATAACCAATGTCACAGTGCTTTCATTGTGTACTTTGTTAACCCTTGTTTCAACTGTTAGTTTAGATGTTATTTTCCTAAGGAAACTGTCCTGGTAACCATAGTACCTTTTTTTGTCCTCTTAAAACTACTGCCATATCCCTTCACAACTTCTACACTGGACTATTTATGTTTCCCCCACCCCAAACCTTTTGTGGTACTAGGTTCAAGTACACTAGTTAGGCAAAGGCTCCACAGCTAAGCTACATCCCCAGCCCTAGGACACTTCCTTGATTATGTGTTTTTTTTTTCTGAATACAGATTCGGCAGGGACAAGGCCCAAGGTGATCTCCACTGTGGTCTAGCCTTAGGACCTGACTTGCAAAAATACAGTGGATGCTCTTAGTGTAGTGCCCTCTTTATTGATTACATTAGTATGAACAGTATCCACTTTACCTAGGCACACATACTGATCTATGTGGCCAATGTTAAACAATGTTATAACCTCACTCCATGTAGCCTGCATGGATTCTCTTTGC
Source organism: Peromyscus eremicus (assembly GCF_949786415.1). Lineage (NCBI taxonomy): Eukaryota > Metazoa > Chordata > Mammalia > Rodentia > Cricetidae > Peromyscus > Peromyscus eremicus. Next base: position 8,418,669 of record NC_081416.1, on the reverse strand, counting down.
AGATTACTTCAACTACCCAAACGGGAAACCCTAACATGCTACAACAAAGTCAGTTACTGAAGCCAGATGTAGTGACTCAAAAGACCGAGGTAAGACTGAGGAGTTCAAGCTAGCCTGTTCTGGGAAAAACACGTCACTTACTTTGACATGGGTTTGTTGCCACTGTCCTCTTTAGCCTTCCTTCCTTCTTCTACGGGTTTAAGGTTCAACAATGGCGTCACTTCGGCATTGCCATAACCAGCAAAGGTGATTGCAGCGGTGCCATTTTCTTCATCTATCTCCTCAATCTCCGCTTCATAACACCTGTAAAGATATCATGGCTGTAAGCAGGTGAGTAAAGATCTAGTACTCAGCCTACAAGACTTATACTGTAGTGACTCAATTATCATGTCTCTAAAATAAACTTCTGCAATTAAATGGCCCTTTCGGCAAAATAATGAGAGGTTTAAAGTGAGGCACCTGGTATCAAACGCCCTAATTAAAATTTCCACCAGAAAAATCTCTTACACATCTACTCACTATACTTAATCTCTTTGAGAAAAGCTAATCCTTAAGTGATTAATTTCAATGTATGCACCTGAGTGCAATGAGATTACCAGCCATTCACTTTTTAACTTGAGGAGACATCAGTTTGGAACATTTTAGAAAACAGTCATTCATCTTTCTTTCCTTTAGGATCCAAACCACTCTTCTCCCCCAAATTTTAAACTAAACCTAAAATTAAGCTGTGTTAATGGCACCACCCAAGAATTACACTAGTTTTATAAATCACATTACCGACACTGATGATTGAAATAGGGCAGTCCAAACTGAATAAAAACATCTTACCATTGTATCTTATTAATTCATGTTATAGTTAGAGGGTTGTTTTTCTACACTTACTGTCCATCTTCACTCCAGATTGCCATACATTTGTCCCCTACTTTCCATGAATGAGTGGGCTGAGTAGAAGCAAAACTGTCTGAACTTGCAAGAGTTTCTGAAGGTTGAGTTGACAGAAGATCTTTGGTCAATTCTATAACTTCCTAAAAAAGAAAGCAAAAGCCGTAACACTTATAATTTAATACTGTCAACTACTTTCTGGTTTTATAGTATCAGTTCTCATACCACAAAGCAGTTATGCATGCTACATGTACTGTTCATAGCTACTGAGAAGACTGAGGAACAGCACTACAGACTAATAGTGAAGCTGTGATCTAAGCCTACACAAGCACATTCAACTTAACTGTAAAAACCATTGGAAATCACAGTAGACACAAGTTTCTGCTGTGGCTGACTTCTAAATGCCTTTTGTGACTGAACAGATTTCTCTACAGATGAGAAATAGAGACTGATTTTGATTCAAGGTTACTTTTACAACCACCATGTGTCTTTTATGCAACTATAGTTTTATAGGGCATTACTTGGCAGAAATATCAACTGTGTAACCAACATACTTCTCTATGAAGTCCCCAAAACACTGGAAACAGTCTCATTAGCACACAATGTTTCCACTTATACCCATTTTCTACTAAAATACTGTAAAGCATAAATAAAAGTAACCAGGAATTTTTCACCCCATTTAAGTATTAATCATCAAGTTAGATTCAAAACTGTCCATACCTACTTATCAAGCACAGTAGCACAGCTTCATTTTAAAGGAAAAAAATATAGGTAACCCACAGAAGCAGGTAGTGCTTCTCTGCATGGCAGATACCTTTCTAATTCAGGCTTCTGTGTACTAGTTTGACTCAGTGTGTTAGGGATGGTTAAAAACTTGCCAAAAATATAAACAGGTACTTAGCTACTTATCTGCTACATTCTTACTCTAATGCAGACATATATTATCCATTACCTGATTTTCAAAGAATTTGCCTACTAGTTTCCCATACTGTTGCATTTAAAACATATTCTATGTTTGGGGACAAATATAACAAAATTAAACCCTTAGTTTCTTCAGGTATCCATTGAATTTTTGTAATAGTTGTTTTGGTTCAGTAGCCAAGGAAAGTTAAATATTACTCTCCTAAAGATTCTAAATCTTCCTGGCTACTTTTAAAAAACTAGTATTTGTACCAAAAAGAGAAAGAAAGAAAGAAAACAAAAAAGAGTATTAAGTACCTGGAGAAAGGTCAGTTTTGTGAATTAAAAAAAAAAAAAAGCCATTAAGCCTCGGATTTGAGTTAAGAACTCAACAGAAAGCTACCTCTAAGGTTTGCCAAGTAGACATCTTTTTCTTTCTAAGTCACGGGAGGTGATGCATGGCTTTATATTCATTAGTTCTGCAACACTAGAGACTGAACCTAGGATCTTGCGCAAACCAGAGTGCCTTCAAATATTTTTTTTTTAATTAGACAAGTCTACGTAAATAAAGCAGGAGCATTTCCAATAATAGTAATACAAAAAGAAGAGTAAATTACCCAATTTTGTTCTCAGTTAACCACCTCCAGAGCCAGGACTATAAACAGGCCTGACCTCACAAAGTCTTTATCATTAAATGCCTGCATCTCCTTCCAGGGATCGTGTTTTTAAAGCACAAACATGTGTTCTACCTCTATAAGAAGTCTCAGATTTGAGAGAACATTTCTCCACTTTAGAAAGGAAATATATTCAAAGAAAAGAATCCTGAAAAGCTGTGCATAATTTTCAAAATCCTGTGCCATGATGCCCCGTCTTATAAACAACAAAGTCCAGAGCATTTACTCCTCAAGTCCTGTAACTCTTGTCATTTTACATGTCCCTCCCAGTAATTTCCAAAGAACCTTCTCAATTTTTGTCTTCACATGTGTGTATGGACCAAAGTATCAGAAAAACTATTTTATGTATGAGGGGGTTCTTGAAGGTACATACCATTAATTACTTTTCCTCCCCCAAGTCTGAGTTCTGAAACTGCTCCTTCATTGACAGATGGGCAGCAGTTACAGTAATCGGCAATTCCAGGAAGCATCAGGAGTTGTGATCTACATATCAGCAGGTCAAAGGGGGTGCACTCAAGCACTCTGCTTACTGAAGGAAGGCGTTTCGGGGATGCAGAGAGCCACTGTAATATATGAGACAAGTGACTTGACCCCTGCCTCCTTTAGAACCAGTTTATTCAGCAATACAGCCTAATAAATGGACTATTTTTGTGATTACTATAAACTGCCCGGGGAACTAAAGAGCTAGTCCGATTTTACTACACCTACTTTCTCTTCTAAGAGAAAAAAGAATTTATTTTATATGAAAGTCAGAAACATGGAAACCTTACTGAAAAAATAAACATAAGGAATTAGAAGCCATTATGATGCCCCCCTCAAAAAGAAAAGGTAAAAGCTACAGCTTAATAATCACTCTAAAGATTTAAATAACAAGACATATATGTCCCTAAGAGCAGCAAGTAGGTGAAAGGGAGACCCATACCTAAACAGAAGCTATTTCCTAGTCTCAATGCAAACAACCAGGTTGGAAAAATATATATCTGAATATTTTTCTAATTTTACCTAATCTTAAGTGATGATTTCCATCTTCCAATAGTTTTCAGTTCAAACCATACCTAGGTAACCAAAATCAAACTCCTCATAATGGAGTAAGAGGGGAAAAACAAACAAAACAAAACAAAACTGATGAAAATTGGTCAAATAAAGAATTCTATCCTGTCAATATTTATGATGTTACACTTAAGCTTCTAAATCTGTACCATCCAGAATTTAATCAATGGTAGCTCCTCAGTTACCCTAGCCGTATTTCAAGTATTCAGTAGCTATGTGTGGCTAGTGGCTGTAGCACTGAACAGCAGACAAAGAACACAGTCACCATCGCAGAGGCAAGTTCTACCAGACAGTGCTGTTCTAAATGGCTAAAGAAAATCTGTAGATAAAGGACTTCAACGTCGTTATTGCTTTGCTTTTTTTATTAAGACAGTCTCCCTAAGTCACCATGGCTGGCCTGAAACTCTACAGACCAGGTTGGCCTCAAACACATAGAAATCTGCCTGCCTCTGCTTGATTTGCTTTTTGTATTTTGTTGACTTTTCCCCACCCAGTGCTGGGAATTAAACCACAGGGTGTTGTGTATTCTAAGCAGTTACAGCCTCAGCCTCTAGATCATTATTAATTGAGCCCTAGATAAGCCTTTTAGGTAAATACTGTATCTACCATAACGTTCTCCCTATCATACTTTCCATTATAGATTTCATATCAAAATAGTTGACCCCATACTCTAAAGATAATTTAACCACAAACATTAAAAAGACCTGGTAATAATGCTGTTTGAAGCCCTCCTAACTCCCCACTACTAGTTCTACACAGACCTCCCACTGCCCAGGAAGCACACACAAGTGTTGCTCTTCAAAGAAAAGAAAGGACTGTTTTTAAGTCAGCAGAGGTAGATGGGACAGGTTAATTTGCTCTGTCACTTCAAGCAGACTCATAGTGTAGGTGAGCAAATCCAATGAGTAGGGAGGAAACACTGGATTATTGTTTACACAAGAGCTGGGGGTGAGAGAAACTGTTTTCTAAACACCTCTTCTTACTGAATGTCACATGCACTCCACAGGCCTGGCTTCTAAACACTGAAGGAGAGTCTTATTCAAAGTAAAATTATCCCACATACTTTCTGTTTTTAAAAATAACATTTACACTATTGTAAGTCTAGAATCTGAGTTTGAAAATTTCTAACTCATTTTAAATTACAAATAAGATCTTTCAGACTTCCAAACCTATTAAGCCCTCTCAAGTAAGTTACATATGAAATTTTGTGGAGGTTTTTGTTTTGAGATAGGGTCTCACTATGTAGCTCTGGATGGCCTGGGACTCAAAGCTCTGCTTACTTCCGCTTCCTGAGTACACTTCCTAAAGGTGTATATAGCTGGCAAAATCTAATGATATTAATGGCCCTCAAGAAGATAAAGGGAAGGACTGTTTAGATGGGGCATAGAACAAGCAGAGATCATAAAAACACCCTGAAAACTTCTAAAGGATCAGGTTCAGAATTTTAAGGATGTTCTTAAAACCAAAATTTTCGTATACAATATTTACAAGTTACATATGGTATTTTTCTTAACCTGGTGTTCTGAGAAGCAACAGATACTGAGTTTGTCCTGAAGCCCCAATGCATGTCCTTCCAAGTTTCATACTTCCTATCCCCCATGAAAAGTTAGATCTCCTTTTCACACCAATTCAACTTAGACAAGGCTCAACAACTACAAAGCCTAGTCTGAAGTTCATATAACACCCACAAAGACAGAATGTCATCTCTGTACACATTTTATGTACACACATCATGAGTGTTGAAAAATAAGGTCCCATGTTATTTTCAAATAACCCTGTGTCACTAAAAAGGACCTTAATCCGGTTACACATTCCTCCTTTAGTGGTATTACCTTTTCAACTAAGTTTCCTTGTCAAATTTTTAAAAATAAAAGCATGTTCTGTTGAAAGGTTTCTTCTCATGAAATACTAAAAGCACATACAAGATTTACAAAACCATGAGTGTTTCATTCATTTTGATGTACACCAAATGGAGGAAGCAACTTTAGAAGCTTCAGTGCCTGCACACAGGTGTGCATGTATACATAAATAAGGAGTATCTTCTTCATGGGTGCTTTGAGTGCCTATGGATTCTGAACAATGCATGTTAAAAAGACAAATATTCTTTTCAAACCACATCAACTACAACTGTCCATCTATACTTACTTGCAAATCCTTCTTCAATTTCAGTAGATCTTCATTTTCTCCGTTTCCAGACAAAGCAGCTTCTACTTGCTGGAGTTGAGCTTTGTAGCTGGCCAACTGTTTTGCTAGATCCTCTGACATCTGAGGAAAATGAAAGATCATACAAACTGAGTCAAATATCAAATTACAAAAATGTTCCTCTAACCTGCCTAAGTTAAATCACTTTTGCTCCCAACTCGAAGTTTTATTCGTCATCATTTTTACTTTCTTCATATTTAGTCACAAACTTCAAAGCAATAAATTACAAACATATCAGATAAATTCTATGTAAAAAGATCTCCCAGAAAGTGTAAGAAAAAAAGGAAAGTTCTTTTAAATAATATAGGAAGGCAGTGAGTGTGAGGCTCAACAATACTTTGACATATTCTTTTTTTTTTTCCCCCCCGAGACAGGGTTTCTCTGTGTAGTTTTGGTGCCTGTCCTGGATCTCGCTCTGTAGCCCAGGCTGGCCTTGAACTCACAGAGATCCGCCTGGCTCTGCCTCCCGAGTGCTGGGATTAAAGGTGTGCGCCACCACCGCCCGACTAACAGTTGGAAAGGTCAAAATCACAAAAATTAGCACGGACGAGTACTTCCAAAGTCAGATAAAACCACACAAATTACTACTGCTACCATTCAACTCTAAGTGGACGCAGCTCCTCAGAACACACATACTGTTCACACACAGGTAATCTTAGAAACCACCTTTCGACAAACGCAGCTCAACGTCCTAAAGAGCGAGATCCTGCTAAACCCTCCCTTAAAGCGTACGCAAACATACGGGTCCTGAGGACCATCTCCAGAACCTTCCCGTCCACCGGAAGCCTGGAACCCGGGCCGACGCTTCCAGTCTGAAGGGTTCAAACAAGGCAAGCTGCTCTCCTCCCAGGCACCCCGCCCTCCGAGGCCCGCCATCATTCTGTCCATCCTTTCAGACCAGGAGACTCAAAGCCTCTCAGCTTCCATGGAAACTGCGGAGCCCCGCATCCTCACAGTGGACCTCTCGGAACGGCGCGGGCGTCTCCCCCACCCGACGGGTTCCCCGGGACGGCCACGTTCGCCGCCGCGGCCCGGAAGCCTCCTGGCCGGCCAGGGCCGCCCACTAGGGGTGCCAGAGCGGCCGGCTCCACACAGTGCCCGCGCCAGGACCCCGCTGCCAGGCCTGGGCTTTGGGCCTCCGTCTCCACTCCAGGCCGAGGCCCGGCGAGGCCTGACCCTCCCTCAGAGGCTCGTTACCTTGGGCGGGGTTGGGGACGGGACGGCGGGCAGGGGTCGGGGACGCGAGCCCAGCGGCGGCAAGGGCAGCTGCAGCAGGGACAATATCCACGACGACGAGAAGATTCGGTCGGAAAAGGAAAAACTCCGCCGGCGGCAAGGGGGGAGGGGAGAAAAGCCGGGCTCCGGCAAGAGGGAAAGACAAGGCGAGTGAGCTCTCGCGAGACATACAAACTCTCGCGAAATGGCGCTTGAGTCACGTGACCCCCGGCGTCCTCTAAGCTGCCAGCGTCTGCGGCCTCAGGAGGCGGAGTGGGCGTGGTCTAACCGGCAGGAAGTGGCGTACCTGGGCTGAGCCGGGCGCAGCGTGCAGGTTCACCTGACGTCAGTTCCGCCTTGTGGTGGGAGCGGCGAGGGCATCGCTGGGGTGGGTGCTGTCCTCAAGTTCCCGGGCGTAGGCTCGCGAGCCTTTCCGGGCAGCGGTGATGAGAGGAGGAAGGGATTCAGTCCCGAGAATGGGTCGGGCGTGACGGCGCGCCTGCAGTCCGGCCCCGGGGAGGCAGAGGCAGGCGCATCTGAAGCTGAGGCCAGTCTGGTCCGCGTAGCGAGTTTCAGGCCAGCCAAGACTGCCTGAAGACCTTGTAAGTCAAGAGAAGGGAAGTTTTGTTGTTGTTGTATACGAAATAAATAGCCGATCAGGGTAGATGGAGTGATAGAACGGGAAAAGTGGCTTAGACAACATCCGTAGACGCTACAAAGCCAAGTGGTAAAAGGGAGATTGTTTGTTTAGAGTCAAGGTATCACACACAAGTATGAAGCATCATATCCCACAGATGATTAATAAATACAGTGAAGAAATTTGGCATTCACCTACTTACCCAGTGATCAACTTCAGCACCACTGATTGTGAGACAACCTGACTTTATGCACCTCTTGACTGATGCACCTTGAGTGACTGTCACCTGTGAAGGAATATAATCAAGCCGTCCAGTTTAAAGGAAATAGATGCATAAAGGGACATGTTGAGTGACTGTGAGGAAAGAACCACAGATCCAGAATGTGGATGTTCTATTGACTCAAATTATTCAAGAGTAATGTGGGGTTTTGTTTTTGTTTTTAGATTTATCTATTATGTATATAGTGTTCTGCTTGCATGTATATTTGCACACCAGAAGAGGGCACTAGATTTCATTACAGATGGTTGTGAGCCACCATGTGGTTGCTGGGAATTGAACTCAGGACCTCTGGAAGAACAGCCAGTGCTCTTAACCTCTGGGCCATCTCTCCAGCCCAAGTAATGTGGTTTTTTCGAGACAGGGTTTCTCTGTGTAGCTTTGCTCCTTCCCTGGAACTCACTTGGTAGCCCAGCCTGGCCTCGAACTCACAGAGATCTGCCTGGCTCTGCCTCCCGAGTGCTGGGATTAAAGGCATGCGCCACCACCGCCATCGTCTTGGGCATTTCAACACTTGGTCTCCAGTGCTGTCTGTAGTGGGTTAGAGGTACTTCCTGGAGAAGTATGCCACTGAAGCAGGCTTTGAGAGTTTAAAGACTTACATGCCACTTCTAGTTTGAGCTCTCTGCTTTGAGCTTGCAGTTTATGATGCCAGCTCTCAACAAACTGCTCCAGCCCCCATGCCAGAGGCAGCGGTAGGAGAATCAACAGAAGTTTGGAGATCGCTGGGACTGGTTGGTGTGTTCCAGGTCTGCCAGGGCTACATAACAAGAGCCTATCTGAAGAACCAACCAACCAAAAGAGAAATAATAATGTGTGTAAATGTTGACTGGACAGGCCAGGCTAGTGATGTTAACACAGAGGTAGTGTGTTCACTGAGAAGCACAAGGTCCTGGCACCACCCTCACCCACCCCCGTCCCCTCAAGAAACCATATGTGTGGAAATTTGAACATAGACAGTATTAGATGATGCTTGGATTCACTATTATATGATGTTAAATTGCTAGTTTTATTAGTTGTAAAGTTTATAGATACTTAGGGGAAAGGCCCATGTTTAGATATTTAGGGATACCTGGCCAAAATACTATATTACATAGCTGGGTGTGGCGGCACATGCCTATAATCCCAACATCTGGTGGATGGAGTCATGAGGAGAAGGAAGTCGAAGCTAACCTCAGCCATGTAGTGAGTTCAGTTAGCCTAGGCTACATGAGACTCTCAAAGAACAAAAATTATGTAAAATGTTTACACTATTTATATATCCATATATATGAACATAATGTATGTATGAGTGTTCACATGAAATTTAAAAAGCAAAATGTTAGCAGTTAACTGAATTTAATAGAGAATGTGTAACAGTTCATGGTACTAACCTCTCAACTTTGCTGTATATTTGACAATTTTCAAAATATAAATATGGGGGAAAGTATTCATAGCCTGGCTAGAATAGATGTTGAATGGTTTCATGTCTGTGTGTGTGTTGGTAATGATAGAGAATGGAGGAAAACTCTGGGTGATAGCCATTGCTTGTTAAGCACAGGTATAATGTGAGATTACAGATGCACACGTGGCCCTTAGAAACAAAAGACAGCAGAAAGTGCTAATCCCATTGGTCGAAAAGAAGACCACTACCACAGTTTAGAGCCAAATCTGAAGCAAGCTTAAATTAAATACTGGCCAGGTGGATGGGATCTGGCCAGGTCCATGCCCAGGTTCCTGGGAAATGGTCCCGAATTAAGTTTTGCAAGGGCTTAAAAAGGAAAACCCATAATTCATTGCATTTCCCATCAGGTCCAATCTGGGACAAGCATACATCGTGATATATTTCCTTCCTACATACCTCCCACCCACATGTGATCAAACATCCAGTGTAGATGAGTCAAACTTGTTTAGGGGAATGAAAACATGTAGCTTGTTACCTCCCATAAATAGTACCCTCCAAGATCTATCTTTCCTTGGGCAAGAGGCTTGCAGATCAGAAACATTTTTGTTTCGTGAATCTCTAAGGCACAGTAATTAAAACTTCAAATGTAACTTTGGCTCTCACAAAAGGATGGGTCAGACATAGCAAGAAAGAGGCAAAGAGTGGGAAGAAAAGCATGAGTAAGTCGGTAAAGGCATTACTTAGCCTTGCACTCAGGCAGGAGAGTCAGGTGGGCCTCACTTGCCCACTGCTGTATGATGGGGCTCTGTAGCTTTCTGCTATAGCCGTAGCAGTAGTCTTAAAATGGTCTTTGATTTTTTTTTTAATGTCTATGGGTGTTCTGCTTGCATGTGTCTGTACCATCTGCATACAGTGCCCATGGATGCCAGAGAGGGCATTGGATCCCCTGAGACTTGATTACGATACTTATAAGCTGTCTGTGTGGGTGATGGGAATTGGACCCCAGTCCTCTGGAAGAGCAACTAGTGCTCTTAGCCACGGAGCCATCTCCAGCTCCTTAAGATAGCCTTTGAAAGTGGAGTTACTGCATTCCTCTGCTGTAGCTTATTTCTCTTACAACAAAGACAAAAAGGAAAAATACTTCACATAATTTTTACTGCATGGTGTATAACAGGACAATCAATTTTTTAGAATTATTTGAACTAATCAACCACAAGTGACAGTGGGTATGCTTTCTCACATAAAAAGGAAAAAAGGAGCCACTTGACTTTTGTTTTTTAATTTGTGTGTGTGCGCACTCTTGAGTGTGTGAGTGTGTGTGTTTGGGTGGGAAGGGAGGCACATGTGGCATAGTATACATGTGGAGATCAGAAAGGCCTCAGGCGTTAGTCCTGGTCTCCCACTATGTTTGAGACAGTCTTCTGTTCACTGCAAAGCACCAGTCTTCCTGGCTGGCTTGATAACTTCCGAGATTTTCCTGCCCTGGTCTCCCATCTTGTTAGGGAAGCATTGGGATTGAAGATTTGCTACCATGCCCAGCTTCCACATGGGTTCTAGGAATCTGAATTCTGGCCACTGTATTTTCATGCCAAACGATTTACCCACTAGGCCAGCGGTTCTCAACCTTTGGGTCACATAGCAGATATTTACATTACCATCCATAACAGTAGCAAGATTACAGTTATAAAGTAGCAATGAAAATAATTTTATGGTTGGGGTCACTACAACATGAGGAACTGTATTAAAGAGTCACAGCATATGAAGGTTGAGAACCACCGCAGTAAGCAATCTCCTAAGACCATAGAAACTCTGATTTTTACAAAAACCAAAATGAGCTCCAGAGTTTCACCCTTTAGAGATCAGTAGCCCATAATTTGATGTGGTCATATTTAGCTATTTTGGTGAAAATAAAACAATTATGGGTACATTAATACTCAAAAAATTCCACTAGGTGGCAGTCAGGATCCAGGCATCTATATCTGATATTGATTTTTTTTTTTTTTTTTTTTTAAACAGTGATGGAGCCATGGTGCAGAAACATTGCCAAAGGGAAGTCTGGGAAAAGATGAGGAAAGAAACGTAAATAACTATACTAACTATGGCCTAATAATAATAATAATAAACAAGTAACCAAATGATGAAGGACTACACACCGCCTGCACTCAGCTCTGATTGTAGTTTAATACACAGGTTTTTATGTGTACTTGTTGTGATCCTTCAATGCATTTTATGAATTCTTTCATGAAACCTTTCAGATCACCATGTATAGTTCATACCTTTGCGTTGTTAAAATATACACAGGAACCAGGTGGTGGTGGCACACACCTTTAATCCCGGCACTCGGGAAGCAGAGGCAGGCAGATCTCTATGAGTTCCAGGCCTGTCTTGTCTAATGAGTTCCAGGACAGCCAGGGCTACACAGAGAAACCAAGGCTACACAGAAATGTGTGTATGTGCAATGTGGCTCACTTTGAGACCCTAATACATCTAGTACATTTAACACCTATGAGTCATATCTCCTGTAGGGGACCTAAGTTCAGTTCTCCTGCACCCATGGTGGGCAGCTCACAACCATGTATAACTCCCCAATGCCCTCTTCTGGCCTACTCTGGCACCTGCACTTATGTGCACATACCCCCATTCATATAATTAAAGGAATAAATCTTTTTTCAAAAAAGAAATTGTGAAAGACATCTCCCTTTTGTCATGTTTTCCTTGAGTTAAAGCTGATGGGTAATGGCTGTCACCTCCTGCAGATGACGCTGTTTGGTTCACAGCGGTCTCTGGTCTGTGGCTGTGCAGTAGAGGAACTTGCTTATATATAAGCATCTCAGCTATGAAAATTAAGCATTTTCTCTGTTGAAGAATTTTCTTATTTTTAAACATAATTGGTGCTTGACATTTTTGCTTTGTTTTGTTCTTTTGAGAAGGAACCTTGATGTGTAGCCCTGGCTGGCCTGGAACTCACTATGTAGACCAAACTGGCTTTGAACTCCAGAGACCCTCCTGCCTCTGCCTAACTGGGTGCTGGGATTAAAGACATGTGCCTTCACGCCCAGTCTATGACTGGTGGTGATTACTTACTCTAGCATACCAAAGGATGTGAGAGTGAGTTTTATGTTTTAAAGGGGGTGGGGAGCAATAAACATTGTCTGAAAGTACCTTCTTTGCAGGTAGTAAATGTATGACTGACCATTTATTTAAAAGACTCTAAAACTTTTGTCTGGCCTTGGCTTCCCTTCTGTCCTGTTACCACTGATACTTTTCCTGATTTCTCTTTTTCCAATTTCAGCAGAGGGGACTGCCCCCACAACTCTAGTGACCCCTAAAGGTCTCTTGCATGCATCCCTTCTCCTGTGCTCCACCATAGGCCATCAGCCTTTCCCACCTGGCCTGATGGTATGTCCTCCACATTTGGCTGTCAGATTGACCTTCTGGAAACACCTGTTCGAGACATGCTTGCACCTGTTATAATCACAGTTTGTGAGCCCAGCACATAGGCCATCAGTGATGTGGCCACAGGTTTAGCACACACAGGTTGTGTACTCCATTTGCAAGCCTGCCCTGCCCCTTTGTGTCTTGCTGCCTTTGCCTCTGATGCATATTCTACCTCACATACCTGGAAGAATGTCTTGAAATGCAGATGGACAAGAAAGCCAGTGCACTGAGCTACAAAGCTTGAGTTCCCACTCTGCTCCCTCCGGGATTTACATTTATTACAAGCACACTCAGTTATCAGTAGTAGAAGCAGGCCCCTCTAGGCCTCATCTGTGGGGTAGTAATCACACTCCATTCTTTCAGCCCCTGTGGATTCGAGGCCAGCCTGGTCTACAGAGCGAGATCCAGGACAGGAACCAAAACTACACAGAGAAACTCTGTCTTGGAAAAAAAAAGACAAAAAAATGTTGAAAAAACATGACTGGTGTGGTTTGAATGCCCCCACCAAAACTTCTGTTGACATTTAGTTCCCACTGTAAGTTGTTCAGAAGTGGGGCCAGATGAACCTTAGACGATGATTAGGTCATGAGGATTCTACCCTCGTGAATTAATGAAGTACTGAGTTCTCTCTCCACTTGGTCTGTTGTAGAAGCCAGTTTGGCCCTCTCCATTGGATGAGGCCTTCTTACCATGTGATGCCCTGTTTCGAATCAGGATTCTGCAGAATCCCACTAAGACCAGCACCTACTCGGGCCCTTGAAGTCGGACCTTCCACGCTCCAGAACCGTGAGGTTAATACACTCACCCTTTGTAAATCACCCAGTCTGTTTTATTGAGTTAGGTAGCAGCAAAAGCAGACTGAAGAAGGCTGGAGAGATGGCTCAGTGTGTAAAAGTGCTCACTGTCAAGAATGAAGACCCAAGTTCAGATCTCCAGCATCCACATGGCCACACACATCTATAACCCCAGCAATGGAGGCGAGGGAGGAAAGCAAGAGGTCACATCACTGGGACTTGCTGGCCACCAGCTTAGCTGAAAACCTGTGAGCTCCAGAGTCCCTGTGTCAAGAGAATAACCCAGTGCACATGCACACACATCATACCACATGACACCACACACACACACACATACACACACACACACACACACAAATAAAAAACAAATTGTTGAAGACAAGTCAGAGTCATGAGAATATATTTGTAATAAAAATTACTAACTGTGGGCCAGGCATGGTGATACATACCTTTAATCCCAGTACTCTGGAGGGAGAGGCACATGGATCTCTATGAGTTTGAGACCAGCCTGGTCTACATAGTGAGTTCCAGACTGGTCAGGGTTACATAGTGAGATGCTGTCTCAAAAATTTTGCTAACCATAATAGTGTTAATTTAATTTTTTTATATAACAATAAGAACCTCAAATGGACAAAACACATGAAAAAAATACTCAAGTTTATACATAATCAATGCCATTCCAGCCAAAATATCGTCTTCCAAATGAGAGAAGGTATGAATGGCAACATACAGACCCTAATGAGAGTACATGGGGCTCCAGAGAGCATGTTGATACTATCTAGTGAAGTTGAAGGGACCCAGAAATTGTACTCTACAACATTCTTGTCTATGTAATAAGGAGACTCATAGAACTTACTACTCTCTTGATTTTAAAAACAAACAGCCTGAGTGATGTCTTCAGAAAAATAGAAGAGAAGGTATGGTGTATTTATTCACTGTCTCCTTGATATCAAAATAAATGAAAATGAATAAACCAGAGGCTCATTTATCAACGTAGTTAAATCTCAACAGTGTTCAGCAAAAAGACCAATTGCAGGGGAATGCATGCAGTAAGAGACCATGTGTGTAAAGTCATGCAATAATAATTTATATTCTAATGAAAGTAAAAGACTAAGCATGAGAATGAAAACTCCCGAATTTGGAATAGTGGCTGTCTCCGGGGAACATGAATGGACACTGGGACAGGGAAACAGCCATACAGGCGGCTTTTACTCTGCCTCTCACAGGTGTGTATGTGAGCGCATGTATGTACACCTGCCTAACACGCACAAGGGGTGTGTGTGTGTACATACAACTGCCTAACATGCACAAGGAGTGTTGTGTACCCTTGTGCACATACATCTGCCTAGCATGTTTAAGAAGAGGAAAGGAGACTATCTTACTAGAATCTTCATTGTTATTTACCTAATACATGTGAGTTCTAAATAAAGCCTTCCCCTAGACCGTAGGAAAAGGCACCCCTCCAGCAGATGTTCCCGCCCCGTATGCTGTGTGTACTACAGTAGAAAACCACACTCTGCTCCAGGTCCTGTGACTTGAGGACAGAAGGTTCCTGTTGGTCAGGAGGTGGCCTGCAGGACATAGTCAGGACAGCCATATGTAGCAGCCCTGACTGCAGCAAGCAGGCTGAGCCCTATTCTCTCCTTTTTGCCTCAGAGTCAAAACCCGAACTCTCCTCTGAGCTCATCACATCCAATCTTGCCTCTACTCAGTCTGTTCTCAGGGCTTCAGCCTTGACTCCCATCTCACCCTTTCTTCCAGCCTCAGACTCTAAGTTTCTGCCGGCTTCCGCTTCATAGCCCGCTGTGGTCTGGTTTCTTCTACTGCATCACCAAAATAATGTCATACTCAAAGTCACCAATTCACTTAAATCCCCAAGGCAGAAAGCCACCTCAGCCAATGTTCTGAATATTTTTACATCTTCCTTTTGGATTGTGGTTTCTGTAACATTAATCTTTCCTAGACCTTTGGCTGTGGGGCTTCTGTCCATATTATAAGACCTAGTTCCACCGTGTGTTGGTGGCGTACACCTTTAATCTCAGCACTCAGGAGGCAGAGGCAGGTGGAGCTCTGTGAGTTCGAGGCCAGCCTGGTCTATAGAGTGAGTTCTAGAACAACCATGGTTGTTACATAGAGAAACCCTGTCTCGGGGTGGGGGGGACCTTGTTCCTCCCTCACCAAGGGTCTCTGTCTCTGTCTGTCTATCTTTCTCTCTGCCTGTCTCTTTATCCCTCTGTCTATCTCTCTCTCTCTTCTCATCCCCTCTTTCTTAGACAAGATCGATATATATATATATATCTCTGGTTGGCCTGGAACTTGCTGTGTAGATTATGGTAGCCTTGAACTCACAGAGATCTGCCTTGAGAGTGCTAACCTTAAGGTTATTTAATAAAATAAAATTTAATAAAAGGTCATTTAATAAAAAAAAAAAACTTACTAAACACCTGAGCTCTGCTCTTTTCTCGGGTCTGAGGCACAGCATTGGAAAGGCCATGTCTCAGAGATCTTACACTTCATCAGGGGAGAAACCAAAAGTTTTAAAAGCAGATCTGTGATCATTAGCAAACAAGTGTCATAGGGAAAAATGAAACTGTAATAAGAGAGGTTGTGGAAAAGGAGCAAATAGGTTATATTCATTTTATAGCAAATAGTCAGGAAAGTCTCATCCAAACAATGACTGGGGATGAGATTTGGGTAAGTATTATGAGCCAAGTGGCTGCTGGTGAAGGGCCAGTCTGTGCAGGAAGGTCAGCCAATGCAAAGCTGGGAGGTAAGAGTGCTGGCTTCTGATAGGTCAAGTTTGAAAGGCCTACGATCAAATGGAAGTCAGGGCACATGGGGAAGATGATAGATGGGTGGGTGGGTGGGTGGATGGACGGATGGATGGATGGATATAGACAGATAGAAAGATACTTGAGGAAGAACAGATATGCTGGAAATGGGAAGTAGGAGAAAGAGAGACAATCCAAGGTTTAGCTTAGTCCTGGCTAGATTAAGTATGTGGTAGCTACTAGAGGTAACTAGAAATATAAAGTAGGTACTTGAATTTATCCAACAAATATTTATTGAGAACCTGGAATCCTATGTTTGTTAACAAGAGAGTGGCTCATACTGGTTTAACTTTTCTGCAGATAACAACAGTGAACTCTGGAGGAGAAAATAATCTAAAGAAATCAAAGAGTAAACAGATAAGAAACAGTGAGTTGACACTTGAAGTGAAAGGCCAAACCTGGAGCCAAAAATGGCTGGTGAGGTTCAGACAGGCAAGCAGGTGGATGGCAAGCAATTGAATAGTCCGTGTCCATGGTGGGAGAGTGAGCTGAGCCAAAGCCTCGGAAACAGTCAGGGAGTCTTCGGTCCTTGAGTTGCACATAGGTATGTCAGGTGGTGGGTTGGCGTGGGATCTGCTGTTGCTAGGTTAGGTGTCTGTCCCTCTATGGGGCCCAGGTGATGGAGTTACTAACACTTTTCTTGGTGTCACGTCCAATAATTTTCAAAACGTGATTTTAATAGACTCATGGTGTGCCTACAATCTCAATTCATCTGGTGCCTCCCTTTCTACTCCCAGGAATGAGTCACTGATCAATCACCCTGTGCCTGCTTGGTGGCACATGACAGATGGTACAATTTCTGGGTTCACCTAGGAATTCAGTCACCTTCCTCACTCAAAGTGGAGTCAAAAGCTGCTTGTAAAATGGAGCCTCTTAGACAGGGCACAGCCTGGAAAACCACTGTGTGTATAATATGGAGTAACTTAGAGTCAGATATCACCTGATCCCAACATTAACTGTTCAGTAAAACAAATTTGAAGCTCTTTAGAAGAATGTTAAAGGAAACCATAGTCTATATATTAATCATGATGTGGAAATCACAATCTTTTTTTTCTGTTTTTTTTTTTTTTTGTTGTTGTTGTTGTTGTTCTTGTTGTTGTTTTGAGACAGAGTTTCCCTGTGTAGCCCTGGCTGTCATGGAACTCACTCTGTAGACCTGGCTGACCTCGAACTCACAGAGACCCATCTGGCTCTGCCTCCCAAGTGCTGGGATTAAAGGCGTGCACCACCACTGCCTGCCTTAGAATTATTTTAAAGTAACTACAGTAAACCAGATGGTGGAGGTGCACACCTTTAATCCTAGCCCTTGGAAAACAGAGGCAGGAAGGTCTCTATGAATTTGAGGCCAGCCTGGTTTACAGATTGAGTTCCAGGACAGCCAGTGCTACACAGAGAAACCCTGTCTCAAAAAACCAAATAAATAAGTAAATAAAATAGCCACAGCAGCTCTGCTCAAGAACATGAATGAAACTATGTTCATCATGACTGAACAAGGGAACCTCTGCAGAAGATCAGAACTTACAAAAAAAAGAAAAAAGAAATTCTAGAAAAACAAACTTGTTTTGGCAGTTTAGTGTGCTGTGGAAGGTCCTTCCAGCTCAGAGTCCTGCCAATATTCCCAGCCTCAGCCACACCCCTGGGCTTCTGAAGTGTCTCCCTCTGTGGCTGTGCTAATGTTGATCAGCTTTTCTTTTGCCCTTGTTTTTCTGACTAATTTGTACTCATCCCTCAGCTCGAGAATCATGTCATTTTGGAAAGTACTCCCGAGGTGTCACCCTGGGAGTCCGTGTCCTTGCTGCCCCTCCTGGGTGAGGCTGTGATGTCCCGCGCTTGCTCGCTCCTGCTGTGTCTGGTGTTCTGTTACCCTCCCTAGTGACGTTCCTTTAGGTCGTGTTCATCTGTGGTGCTTCCAAACATGGCAGACAGAAAGTGATGGAGTTTGCTGCATGTGTGAATACCTGAGTCAGACAGAGATGGAACTGGCCGCCCAGAAGGAACCTCTCCAGTTCTTAGCCACTAACTTCTGCTACCATAATCCTTCCCAGATCAAACTGCCAGGTGAGAAAACCAGAAAAGAACCTGGACCTGCAGCCTAGAGAGAGGAACCTTGCACGTGTGCTTAGGAATTTCTTCGATTCCTTCCCTTCTTTCCCACTTCCTCCTGATGACAGCTGACTCTCACAGAGGTTATGTTATATCCCTTACTTGAAAGATACACACATGGTTTCTTTTTGTTTCAGAAGCTAATTGTCACTCTAGCGCTCTGCAGTTTTCTTTTGACTAAGAGTTCTTACTTCATATATAATGCAAGCAAGGATCTTGAAATGTGGGAAAGACACTATTCCTCTGTCAGTGGTTCTCAACCTTCCTAATGCTGTGACTCTTGAATATAGCTCCTCATGTTGTGGTGACCCCCAACCACAAACTTATTCTAGTAGTAACTTTGCTGCTGTTATGAATCATAATGTAAAAATCTGATATGCAGATGGTCTTAGGTGACCCTTGATCATTCAACAACCCACAGGGGTCACGACCCACAGGTTGAGAACTACTGCTCTTAAAGTCCAGCCCATGCCACACATGGAGTGCCTGTTGTCAACTCTTGTCTTCTTTAGCTGCAGGCAGACCCCTTCGTGGTTCACTAACCTGCAATTTATTATCTGCCGCAGTAGCACCAACACAGCTAAGCCAAGGAAGCAAGTCAGTTGCCAAGAACAGTGAGTAATGGCGGAGCTCAAAAAATCAATATCTGTCCACATATTTCTATGAATGGGGTGCATCCATCAAAATGAGTGGGTGACATTTGTCCCAGCCTAGCTGACATGAATCACTTTCTGTGTTATCGGCAAAGCTGGTCCCTGCCTGGTGGTTGGCATGCTCACTCACTGATGGGATCTCTGATCCGAGTCTGAACTAATTGAATCCTAAAGTGGAATCCAGTCACTAACGATGTACCAACGCCCCGCACTCTCAGGTTGTTCCCAGCATCCTTCCTCATCACTTCTGTAGCCTTCTGGTTTTGACGGTTTATCTTGGTCATGCCTCCTTGTCTGAGAAGTGATTGGGTAGCATGCAAAGGTAACCTCACGGGGCTTTTCCACTCAGTAGATGGGATTTTAGAAACATGGGTGTGTGAAAGCCCCGTGTTGCCTTTTAAAACCCCCTTGTGCTCAAAGAGGAAGCTTAGTGAACAGTTTCACCAAAGCATCAGGAATCTCAGAGAATGCTGAGTCACTGGGCTCTGGAAATGAACCTCAGTTTCTTTAGTTGTTGGTTCAAGATGAGCAAACTTCCCTTCCCATGAACTGATATGCCAGCGAGCCAGAGATCAGCTCGTCCTCTGACACAGAAGACAGAGGAATGTGACAGATGTTCCATCTCTTCCCTCCCAGTTCATACTGCGTCCTTCTGGTTACACACTCCCCGGTGTCTTACTCACCTCGGCAGTCCCGCTGTCTCCAAGCTCCTTCCTCTGTATTTGCCCAATGGGGAGCTTTTCCTCTGAACTCCTTGAACATCTGTCAAAATCTCTTCATTGAGATTTGCTATAGATGTTTCAGGGACTGTGCTAGCTCCCACGTGCACACCCGTTAGATGTGCAGCAGAACCCCCAGTGTGGCTCTTCAAAACCACAAACGTCCAGCCCCCATCACTCCGGGAGAGTGATTTGGACTTCCCACCGGGAGGAGAACCACTGCTTTTCTGTCACCAGGTGGATCAACCAACTTCACTACAGACATGCCAAACAAACCAACCCGGGGCTGTAGATGAAATTCTAAACGGTCTTATTAAATAAGAAACACAGAGCCAAATAAAGAGTTAAAAGCCCAGAGATCAGAGCAGTAGCCAAGAGCTAAGATCACCTTATCTTACCACTTGCTGCTGTCCTTCCCCTGAGAAAGAGAGACCTTCTTCCTGTGTCCTTTTTATTGACTTTCTGGTCTGCCTTCTCATTGGCTCTAAACCCAACCACATGACTTCCTCATCACTGCTTGTCTATACAGACCTCCAGGTCTCTGTCGTTGGTACTGGGATCACCATGCTGGCTGTGTCCTTGAACAACACAGAGACTCTGCCTGCCATGTGATCGGACTTCTGCTTAATGATCTCCAGGCAACTTTATTTATTAACATACAAATAAAATCACATTTCAGCACAAATAAAATATCATCATACCGGTCCTAAATGGTGGCTTGAGCAAACACCTGGGCTGTCTAAATTTGGCTGTCTTTTTGTAGGTGCTAATACCAAGTTGACTACATTAGTCCTGTTACTTGTAGCCAAAAATGTCTTCTTGGCTACCTTTTCTCTCATTCCTCTTATTTTCATTTCAGGTGTAACTGAAAGTGTTCTGCTTGAGAAAGACATGAATGAATGAATGAATGAATGAATGAATGAATGAATGAATGAATTCAGTCCTTGAGTGTGTCAGTATACTGAGGACTGAGGCTATCGTATTGACTGAATAAGTCCCCGTCCCTGTAGATTCTATGTTCTTGTGAGAATAAAACTTCTCTTGAAATCAGATTAGCAACTTCTCTAGATAGACAAGCTTATGTCTCTCCAATTACAAGTAGGTTCCACCAGTATGAGAGGTTAGAATAGGAACCCTCGGGCCACAGGCTCGCTGTTCAGGAATTCCCCTGACTATCAGGATAACTTTCTTTAGTCAAAGAAAAAGGAAATGGCAACTGAGAGCTTGAAGAAAACTTTATCTCCTGAGTTTATGACTCAGAGGAAAAGCTACAGTGTACCTGAGGCGACATCTCTGTTCCCAGACCTAAGACAAGGAACTGTGGAACAGATTAGGGGCCACAACATGAAAGAGTTAAAAAAAAAAAAAAAACCAAAAACTTTATTTCTTTTTACTTCATTTATTTTATTTTAATATTTTGAGACAGGATCATGTATATGAGGTTGGCCTTTAACTCACTATGTAGCCAAGGCTGGTCTTGAACTCCTAATTTTCCTGCCTCTGTTTCTTAGGTCCTGGGATTACAGGCTTATGCTACTACTACACCTGGCTCTGGAAAACCTCAGATTTAAATGAGTGATATTGGGAGCAAAGGAAACTATTGGCTACTCAGTGTTGATATTTGAGTCCATGTGAAGCTATCAGGAGTGATAGGCTCAACTCATGCCCAGGTCTTCCAGCTGCAGGAAAGCCGCCAGCATGAAGATGCCTTCTACTTAAAGACCATCCAATGCCCCCTTAAACTAAGTGACAATCTCCCTTAGGGAGAACTGTACTTGGGACTCTTTTTAAATTTTTTTAACTTTTGTATTTTTATTTTATGTGCATTGGTGTTTTGCCATGAGTGTCTGGTCCCCTGGAACCGGAGTTACAGACAGTTGTGAGCTGCCATGTGGGTGCTGGGAATTGAACCCAGGTCCTCTGGGAGAGCAGTCAGTGCTCTTAACCACTGAGCCATCTCTCCAGCCCCTACTTATGACTCTTATTTAATATCACTCTACCACATATTGTTTGCATAAGAGATGGGAGGGCCCTGCCTGTCACATTTCCGGGGAACAGCAGCTAGGAAAGTGTTCTCCACTGGGATGCAGGAAGACTCACCTGGAAAGTGAACCGATGGAGTGAAGGCAGGTCTGGTGGACCAGAGAGCAGATTCCAAGGAGCAGGGCCAGAAGGAGAGATCAACAATGGTGCAAGGCACTGGCTAAGGTCCAGGTGTGAAGCCTCGGCACTGGAGAAGCCAAGGGGAAGGTCTTTGACCTGGTCCTGATAGCCCGCTCTTGTCATAAAACTCAGCATCAGCTGACAGAAAGGAGCCTGATAAAGGTGACCTCTACAAGAGTAGGAGGTGTCTGATAAGCCTTGTGTGACACACCACACAGATGTTTTTCCGTCTCCTCAGAGTTGTTGAAGTCCAGCTTGTCAGCTTTACAGTGCTTTTTTGCTACAAGATGCTGGCCTGAGCTTGGTAGAGAGGAGGGTCCCTGCCCTCAAGGAACTTATATTTCAGTAGGAGGAGACTGTCATTTGCAAGTCAGCAATAAATGCATAGGGAAGATTTAGATCTGAGAATGAGCTATCAAGATTGATGAGGAGGAGCTGGAGAGATGGCTCAGTGGTTAAGAGTGCTTGCTGCTCTTCTGGAGGTCCTGTGTTCAGTTCCCTGCATGTGCATGTCAGCTCACAACCATCTGTAACTCCAGTTCTAGGAGATCTGATGCCCTCTTCTGACTTCCAAGGATATACACATGGTGCACAGAAGTATATCCAGGCAAAAACAGTCATATACATAGAATAAAAATAAATAAATTTTCAAACAAACAAACCAACGATCAACCAGAGACACCTGTCAAAGCAGGGAGGTTTTCTCTATGGAAGTGAGTTTAAGTTGGGGCTGTAGCCACGTGACGAGAAGAGACAGCTGTTCAAACAGGCTGAGCACCCCAAGCAGAAGGAAGACTCCAAAGCAGGAACAAGAGCAGACTGAGTAGGGCACAGAGAAAAGCCCTGTGACTACAGCACTGTGAATGAGGAGATGAGAGAGACCAGGCGAGGGGTCTGCAGAGGAGGTCACCTAGATCCTGTGAGAGTTTAGAGGACTCTGAAGACGGTGGGTCCTCAGTGTGTGGCTAAGACCTCATTTATCTCTGGAAGCATGAGCCTGCCTAAAAGGTGGGGTTACACTGAAGACAGGGATGGGAGTAGGAGAGAGCTGGGGAGAGAATGTAAGACATGGTGGACCAGAGCTGGAACGTAGAGATGGATGTGGAGAAAGTGGAGTGTTCAGGACACACTGGAGCAGAGGAAATAGGAGGTACTATGGGTTAGAAGTGAGGTGTGAGGAAGGAGATGATTCAAACATGACTCGATTTTAGCCTGAGCAGTTAAATGAGTACCGGTGTCATTTACAAAAATGAGGAGGCCCTTGCTGGGGTAGGAAGGAATTCATATTATCTGTCTCAGCCGTGTGAGACATCCACGCTGAGATGACAAATGGCCGTAAGACAGAGCATGCTGGAGTACAGGGGTGGTGTTTAGTCTAGCACTACTTATTTGGAAGGCATAGACAGAGATAGAGATGGATGGAATGAGGTCATCCAGTTAAAGGGCAGAGGGGATACAGTTACAGAGCCCTGAGTACTGCCCATTCTGAAAAGAAGAGAAGAAGAATGAGGAAGGGCTGTAGGCCCCAGATTCAATCCCTGGCATCTCCCCCAAGATAATAGTTTTTTTCTCTAAATTTGCCAAATGCAAATGGACTGGATATTGTAACTGTAATTCTTATATGACTGTCTTGTTATATATAGTTTTACTATGTTATGGTTAAAACCTTCCTTTTTAATTAGACAAAAAGGGGGAAATGTAATATTCCTATTCACTGTGAATATATGTCACTATGAGTGGTTTAATAAAGAAGGTGACTGGCCAATAGCTGAACAGGATAAAGTTAGGCAGGAGAACTGTGTAGATGTATCCAACTGTCTTATTAAATAAGAAACACAGAGCCGATTCAGAGAAGAAAGCCAAGAGGTCAGAACTAAGAGCCTTACCCTTCCTGCTTCAGCTATCCTGCTTCAGCCAAGAGAGCTCTCCGAAAAAAAGAGGCCTACTTCCTGTGTGTACGTCTTTAAATAGTCTAGATGTTCTGCCTTCTCATTGGTTGTAAACTAAACACGTGACTGCCTTGTCATTGCCTGTATGTACCGCCCTCCAGGTCCTTAAAGGCGTGCGCCACCACCGCCATGCACTTGCTATGGCTCTATAACTCTGACCCCCAGGCAACTTTATTTATTAACATACAATTAAAATCACATTTCAGTACAAGTAAAATACCACCACATTTCCCCTTTTCTATTTTAATAAAAAGAGAAAAAAAAAAGAAAAAGGTTATAACTAACAAAAGAAAAACTGTATACAAAAGTACAATAACTATATACAATATATACAAATAATAAATGTCTAAACAATGTCTAGTCCATTTGTATTTGACAAATTCAGAGATGATAATTTCATTATCCTATTTTGTTAAGTCCAAAATGTATCTAATTCACTTTCTATCCTAATTAATCTTCAACTAACTAACCTTCAACTATAACTAACTAATCTTCAACTCCCTCAGAGACCCAAGAAGGAAATAATATTAGCTAACAAAAATAAAAACAGAAAGTGCATGCAAGCAACTTCCAAAAAATTTGTGAGTTGACAGAAACGGCCAACTGCCTGGACAGTCACCTGAGGTTTCTCTGCAATGCTGGGGCATCATCTTCAGCCTATATAGGCTTAGCATATCTGACAGACTCATTTGTGAAGTAGGATGTACACAAGGTCAACAGTTCAACCTCACATTGGGTGAGAGTAGTCCATGCACCAGAAACACCTGAATTCCACTAATGTCATGTCATGATTCAGGATTTTAAATTCTGGAAAATGTTGATGGTTTTTTAGTTCAGCTCTCCATTCTTCTTGGCTGTGTACATATGGCTTCATCTCAGCATCCCGTTCTTCTCCACATCTCTCTATCAAATGCCAGTCTACTATTGAGAGGCGTGAGCTTAGTTACTCTTCAAGAATAACTGTTTCAGCTGCTGTTCCATAGCACATCAGAAGCCATCGGCCCACTGCCTGTTCAGCTGCCTTCGAAGAAAAGGGCACTGTACCTTTTCCGAGTTGCGAAGGCCACGTCAGGGATGGTGCCATATTGTCCTGGCCTCAGAAGATGCCTTTTGATAAAGCCATAACCACGCTTGTTTAGGCAAGAATCAGTAGTCCTTTGTTTCATGTCCTGTCTGTCCATTTTGTCATCAGTTGATTCGAGGATACTTTGTGTTGCTTGCATGCACTTTCTGTTTTTATTTTTGTTAGCTAATATTATTTCCTTCTTGGGTCTCTGAGGGAGTTGAAGATTAGTTAGTTATAGTTGAAGGTTAGTTAGTTGAAGATTAATTAGGATAGAAAGTGAATTAGATACGTTTTGGACTTAACAAAATAGGATAATGAAATTATCATCTCTGAATTTGTCAAATACAAATGGACTAGACATTGTTTAGACATTTATTATTTGTATATATTGTATATAGTTATTGTACTTTTGTATATAGTTTTTCTTTTGTTAGTTATAACCTTTTTCTTTTTTTTTCTCTTTTTATTAAAATAGAAAAGGGGAAATGTGGTGGTATTTTACTTGTACTGAAATGTGATTTTAGTTGTATGTTAATAAATAAAGTTGCCTGGGGGTCAGAGTTATAGAGCCATAGCAAGTGCGTGGCGGTGGTGGCGCACGCCTTTAAGGACCTGGAGGGCGGTACATACAGGCAATGACAAGGCAGTCACGTGTTTAGTTTACAACCAATGAGAAGGCAGAACATCTAGACTATTTAAAGACGTACACACAGGAAGTAGGCCTCTCTTTTTCGGAGAGCTCTCTTGGCTGAAGCAGGATAGCTGAAGCAGGAAGGGTAAGGCTCTTAGTTCTGACCTCTTGGCTTTCTTCTCTGAATCGGCTCTGTGTTTCTTATTTAATAAGACGGTTGGTTACATCTACAGAACTGGACTAGGAGAACACTGGGAAGAAGAAGGGTGGAATCTGGAGTCACCAGCCAGACTCAGAGGGAGCAAGAGATGAATGTGCCATGCTAATAAAGGTACTGACACGTGGCAGAGCATAGATAAGGAATATGGGTTAACTTAAAATGTAAGAGCTATTTAGTAACAAGCCTGAGCTATTGGCTGAGCATTTGTAATTAATATTAAGCCTCTGAGTGATTATTAGAGAATAGCTTCAGGACAGGAAAACTGCTCACAAAGGGCCCATGAGGAAGGAAGAAAAACAAACCACTATGGTGTCACAAAAGCCCAGATGTGTATCCGGAATAAGGGAGTTGTTGCCCAGAGAGAATATTGCTCACTGGTTGGCTAAGAGGAGGACAGAGACCTACTCATGACCTTTGGCAAGATAACCCTGATAGGGTCCTGCTTGGTGGAGGGTTGAAGATAACAGCCATGTGCAAGAAAAGAGCCCAGGAAGGCAGCTTGTGGATTTCAGAAGACTTCCTAGCCAGGCACTGCGGAATCCTTAAGTCTGGGGTGCACTGATGGCTCCTGGCAGAGATTAGCCATCATTTTCCAAGAGTGGGATATTTTCAGTTTTCTTAGTTTAAATTTACAAGCAATGAAACACATGTCTTAAGTGATGAGATTTTCTTTGAATTGAAATGAAATTTGCATAACACAGAATTACTCATTTAAAAGTAAACGTTTCGTGGGATCCAGTACATTGGCAGCATGATGCATTCACCACTTCTATCTATTCCAAAGCATTTCTCTTCCTGGAGAGACACTCCTTCCTTACTAGGTATGGGGCTTTCTTTGAGGACATGTTTTATGTGACTTGATTTTATTTTGTATTGAGGCACCGGGGAATGTACCTAGCATTACACACTGTAAATAAATACTGAACCCCGAGCCCTGTCCCCACTCCAGCATGCTATCTTAGTGCCCCACCCACTCCAACGTGCTATCTACGTGCTGGCTTTAATATGTTTTGTGACATATCTCCTCTGTAGAGGGAGAGGCCCACTCCGTTCTATAGTAGTCTCTCCCACGTGTACTGATGAAATGCAGCTGAGACATTCCCTGACCTTGGCAGAATCAGAGTCCGGCCTCCTTCCTGTTCCTCCTCTCAGAAACTAACGGTTGCAACTGACTTCTCTGTGGCCCCACTGTCACCAGCAAGGCAGCTGTGAATTTAATGACAGGGCAAACAAAAAGCTGGTGATAATTAGGCGCTCTGATGTTCAAGCGTTATTGTTATTCTGGAAAAAAATCAATTATCTGAATAAGAAAGTGCCATTGAGACAAACATTAATTTTTCTCCCAGCATGGCTCCAGCTGGGTAGGTCAGGTCCAGAAGGCAAAAAGGTGTTTCTAGTGTAATAGAACTTAAAGTGTGTGTGTATATATATACGTATATATATTTAAACTTTAGTTTATGTGCATTGGTGTTTTGCCATGGGTGTCAGGTCCCCTGGAACTGGAGTTACAGACAGTTGTGAGCTGCCATGTGGGTGCTGGGAATTGAACCCAGGTCCTTTGGAAGAGCAGGCAGTGCTCTTAACCACTGAGCCATCTCTCCAGCCCCTTAAAGTATATTTTTAGATGTCTGAGAGATGATGGGGTTTTGGGGAGTTTGTTTGTTTGTTGTTTCTGTGGAAGGGCTGGGGGTAGCTCAGTTGATATAGTGCTGCCTGGCAGGGATGAAGCCTTGGGTTCCATCTCCAGCATTTATAAATCAAGCAAGGGTGCACAATCCCTGTAACCCCAGCTTTTGAGACAGGGAAGTGCAAGGTCAGAAGTTTGAGGCCATGCTTAGCTATATAAGGAGTCTGAGGGCAACCTGGGCTACAGACCCTGTTACTGTTTTGTTGGGGGGAGGGTGTAAGACAGGGTTTCTCTGTGTAGCTGTGACTGTTCTGGAACTCCTTCTGTAGACTAGGCTGGCCTCAAACTCATAGATCCACCTGCCTCTGCCTCCTGAGTGCTGGAATTAAAGGCATGTGCTACTACCACCCAGTTCAGACCCTGTTTTAAAAACAAAACATCAAAATAAAAACAAATTTCTGTGTATGTGTATGGGGTGTGCATTTGCCCATTTGGGTGTATGTGGAGGTCAGAGGTTTTGTATTGGAATGGCTTCTTCAATAACTTCTCCCTTTATTTTTTGATACAGGGTCCTCATTAAAACCAGAGCTTTGGCCAGGCAGTGGTGGCACACGCCTTTAATCCCAGCACTTGGGAGGTAGAGCCAGGCAGATCTCTGTGAGTTTGAGGCCAGCCTGGTCTACAAAGCGAGATCCAGGACAGACACCAAAACTACACAGAGAAACCCTGTCTCGAAAAACAAAACAAAAACAAACAAACAAAAAACCCCAGAGCTTTGCTGTTTGGCTTAGACTGGCTTGCTGGCCAGCTCCCAGGGATTCACCTGTCTCTGCCCTCCCGACTCCCCAGCACTGGAGTTACAAAAGTGCTCAGATTTGATGTGGAAGCTGGGGATCCGAACTCAGGTCCTCATGCTAACAGCAAACACTTGACCTACTGAGACATCTCCCCAGACCCAAACCCTAAAGTTCCCTGGGGGTGGGGTGGGGGGTTCGTGATCCCAGGACAATCATTTATTATCTGCACTCTGTCCCCTTGCTAACAGTGATGGCAACCCCTTTTCCTCCTTGTTGGTAGTCACGAAAGTGCTCGGAGGAAGCCTGGGCCTGTCCATCTGTCAGGAGTGCCATCTCTGGAACGAAACTTTGATGGTGTATAGAAAAACACAGATGAAGCAGTTTCTCTTCATTTGCTCGTTAGTCAAACACTGAATTCAACCAAGCAGATATTCTCGTAAGGTTGTACATCATGTTGTTGTGTGTGTGAATAAGACAACAACACAGGAAACGCTCCTCCCAGTGCCTGGCATGTAACAGGAACTCAGTAAATATTAGCTATTTCTACTCCTTACAGCTAGGAGAAGGGGCCAGGCCAGGTGAAGCAGCGTGAAGTAGGTCTAACTGTGCACCTTCAGGGGGACTTTGGGGTCTCCTGCAGCTGAGGACTTGACCATTCTGGCTCCCCAAGACTCCCAGCAGGCCTCTTAGCCTTCTCTGTGTTTATCGGCTTTCTGTCCTTGCTTGGGCTCTTAGAACCACAAATAGCCTCGGCAGAGGGAGTCAGATGTTCTGAATCTCCCTGTGCTAATGGATGGTCACCACACCCCCTGCCACCACAGCCGGTGACAAGGCCTTCAGCATAATGGAAGGCATTTGAGGATCTATTTTTCTCTCCCGGCAGAGAGCATTACTCACCTACTCCTGTGTGTCACAAGGAAGACGAGCAGAAAACACAATAAACCACCAAGGATGAGTCAAATTTCAGTAGAGGGGCCCAGCTCCAAGGCAGGAGGCAGGCTGTTTCTTCTGCGTTCCTGAGATTCAAATTGCAAGGAGTCCTGAACCTGCTGCTCCCTTGTTCTCCCCAGGAAGAGTGGCAAATGGAACACAGTTCCATTGTGCTGCTTCAAGGTCAGAGAAACGAGAAAGTGATGCTCGGAGAACTGGATCCTTAAGGCCGAAAGGCTGGATGGGACAGCAGGGAGGCCTGCTTCACCGTCCCACCTCTCAGCTCTTTGTCCTTGTCCTTTCTTCCTTGGTGCTGGTGGGGTTTGAGGGTGGGAAATGTCCCTGTCTCCAGCAGCACACTGCCTAAGGCCCTTCCAGCAAGCAGCCAAAACAGGCTGTGTTCATCAGGTGAGACTGGAATCCCTGGAAGGGGTTCCACCACTGGCCTCTGGACGTCCTGAAAAGCGCTCTTCTTAGGTGACCTGAGGATTTTCCCCAGAAGGTGCCAAGAAACAATTTTATGGCCATTTGGTGTTACTTTTACATAATTTCCTTTTTCAGTAGAAGGATCAGAAGAGGCAGAGGCAGCCATATCTCTGAGTTCTAGGGCAGCCTGATCTACATAGCAAGCTACAGTCCAGCCAGGGCTACATAGTGAGACCCTGTCTCAACAACAACAACCAAACCAAACCAGAAAGAAAGATCTGAAGAAGGGTGGGTTGGGTGTAAGATAGAGTCAGATGACACACGCCGTGGAGGAGTTAGCCAGCTTCTGTCCTACATGAGGCACATTTTGAGTATTTGCACAGGCCACTGGGACAAACACCATAGAAAATACACATTTTGACGTGATTGGCATACCGGAGGCCAGTAGTCCCCAAATTTGGCTGGACATGACAGTCACAGTGAGCGTGCAGTACTACAGGCTCTTGCTATGTTCTGAGGAATTCTAGGCTCCTGGGTGTTGTGTGGAAATCTCTATTTTAGAAATCTCCCCAACTGGTTCTGATGACTATTGACTTGGGGAGCTATGGCAGAGGGCCATGTTTTGAAAGGAAGAGATCACATGTCAGCTCCTATTCCCTGGGCCATTCATTTATTTTCATTTATTTTTTAAAAATTGGTTGTTTGAGAGGCTGTCTCACAAAAACAAAACAAAAGTTGCTAAATTTAGTGTCTAGAGACTCCTTGGTCAAATATGTGCTCCTCTTGTAGAAGATCTCTAGCTC
Organism: Peromyscus eremicus; assembly: GCF_949786415.1. Taxonomy (NCBI): domain Eukaryota; kingdom Metazoa; phylum Chordata; class Mammalia; order Rodentia; family Cricetidae; genus Peromyscus; species Peromyscus eremicus. Next base: position 8,388,298 of record NC_081416.1, on the reverse strand, counting down.
ACAGAGGCCTGTAGCTCCAGCTCTCAGGGGTCTGATGACCAATTCTGACTTCTGTGGGCACCTGAACACACATGGCATACAGAGAGAGAGAGAGAGAGAGAGAGAGAGAGAGAGAGAGAGAGAGAGAGAGAGAGAGAGAGAAATTAAGTCTTTTAAAAATTAGAAACTTGCCAGATGGTGGTGGTACACACCTTTAACACAGCACTCGGGAGGCAGAGGCAGGCGGATCTCTGTGAGTTCGAGGCCAGCCTGGTCTATAGAGAGAGTTCCAGGACAGTCAAGTATACACGGAGAAACTGTGTCTCAAAAAAAAAATTTTTTAGAAACTATTACATTTTCTTATTTATTTATCTGTGTGTAGAGGGGTTGGTGGTGTGCAAGCCATAACTCGTATGTGGAGATCAGAGGGAAATTTATGAGAGTTTTCCACCATGTGAGTCTCAGGGATTGAACTGAGCCTTGCTGTCAAAAGCCTTTATCCCTGAGTCATGTCAATGGACCCTAAGCAGTTTTATTTTTAACTTGAAAGTGGGGAGATGGTCTTTATGCAACACGAAGCTAGTAGTTGTGAGAGCAGCCCTGGTGGGCTTTGCTCTTACCAGCCAGTAAGAAGTCTTCAATTAGTAATGCCCCATCTTTTTTGGACCAAACTGCAAACGAAACAGAAGAAAGCTGTCTGTAGCCCAGCCCTTGGATTCCAGAAATGTGCAACCTACAGTGAGCGACTTAATCCCTTTGTGTTTGCCACACACATTTCTACATTTGTAGCACACTTTCCACAGATCCACACACATGCACACACTCCACATTCAGTGACATACACTCACACCCAGACATTTCAAACACATTTGAAACACCATCAATACAGAGTTAGACAGCTTAGTCCACCCACCTACCCACCCCATGCACTGTCACCCACACTCAACAGACACACACGTGCACGACATGCTCTGCCCAACATACAACATTCTTGCAGAAGGTCACATAGTCTCTGTATCTGTGATGCTGGGATTTCTTTGACTTTATTACTCAGCAATCTGAAAAGGTGACAACCTGTAAGGAGCCGGGAAGGACTACTGCCCTCTATGATGTTGATTTCATGTCTTATCTACCCAGAGACTGATGGAAAGGATATAGGACAAGTAACAGTTCCTATATGTGAAGATGTAACCTGCCCTGTGAGCTCTCTTTTTCTACCTACCGCTTTCTGCCTCCATCTTTGATTATGGGAAAATTGACCCACTTAACAAAAAGTTAACATGTACTATGGCTTTTAAAGGAGAAATGGGTCGTTCTGAGTTATCTCCCTCAGAGCTTAACAGTTTAGACAATATTCCAGAAGCTGCCCGACCATTTGGACGAATTAATTGACGCCAGCTGTTATAAGCCCAGAATTTCAATAAAGAACCCCGTTAGCAAGTGGAATCGATGATCTTGTCATATCTAAAATTAATTTGCTTTTGTAGCTGAGCTCTGACGTTTGCAACATTCTTCAAAAAAGAAATTTGTAAAAGCCCCAGAGAATTCTGGGTAATGGCATGTAAATGAAGAAGATCGCGTGTTCAGTGTTCGCTCCTGGCTGGCACGAGGTTCTGGGACCATCTCATATGGTGAGAACTGTGCTGGGTAGAATGCATCCCCCCTTAGTCGGCTGTTGTCAGAGTCTGCTGGCGAGGACTTGTTGTCCTTACCACATTCCTCTTCACCGCGCCTGCCAGCTTGCTCTCTTTTCTTTCAGCTCCATTTTCAGCATTCTAGGCCTGTGTGATATTTTGATCCTCTCCATTCTAGACTCTAAGCATCTGTTGAGTATGCAAATGTGTCTGGGGCACAGGTGCTTCACTTCAAGAAAACCCAAGGAAAGTCACATGATTTCCATGGCGACTTAGTACTTTGTGTTGCTTTTAGTTTTCATATTTTATTTATTTTAACATCTTATTACATGTTACAACATACCAGTCTGCCACTATGGAAATTAGAATAATAAACAAAGGGATCTGTCACGTGATATGGTTTGAAAAGCAATACAATAGATGTTAAAAATGTAAAAATTCTTTCTATGAAAAGATGAGAAATACCATACAATGATGAGTGGAGACTTGTGATACACGAATTGTCCAGCGAGGAGGGGGGAAGGGAAGGGCAGGAGTGGAGGGAAGGAAGGAAAGGGACTCAAACAAGGATAAAAACCAGGAACAGACACTCTGCAGGAAGAAAGAAGTCCCAATGCCTGGTGAGCCTCACTATATCTGAGAAAAGGGCTGGGGGACACAGCTCAGTGGTGGAGTGCTTGTGTGGCATGGGTCAGGGCTAGGAGTCAGTTCGAGCCCCTCCAAACCAAGCCACCCACAACGGTAGCATTTTGGGATAAAGACAGCATGAAGCCAGAGCCTTGGGAGGAATGCTTGCGTTGATATGGTACGCAGTTCGGTTGGTTCATTAAATCCAGCCCCTTTCCTCAACTTCCCACAGTGTCTCAGTGACTTGCAGGTCTCTCCGCATCATTTGTTCCCTTCTCGCTGGGTCTTAAGTCTCACTGGGTCCATCACATTCAGGCAGAAGTTTCTCCAGGAGCCCTTTGACTGGACTCTCCTGTTGTTAGCCTCTGCTAAGCTTCCTGCCCCTACTCTCTTCGAATTCCTTACTCTGTTCTCTTGTGGAGACCCTCCCTATATTTCTTTCTTTGAAGCCCTGACCTCATATCACTGACATTTAGTTGGATAGGGAAAATGGCTTTCCATGGTAAGTTTTCCTTTTTTTTTTGTTTTTGATTTGTATTGTTTGAGGTTTAAATGGATCCATTGATTTTTCTGACCTACTCAGGAACATTGCTATTTTTAAATAAAAGTGGGATGTACCAAGTAATAGCAATCGGAAACCATCTCCACTGGTGAAAGTGACCTCCAGGACTGGCCACCGTCTAGGGCTCTGACACAGTGAGTAGAGGGACTCCATTCTGTATATAGGAAATCTGGGGCTGGGCTACTCTGATGCCAGCCCCTGACTGTAGCATCGTCAATGTCCATCACTGCCTTTCTCTGTACCCTTCTCATATGATCTATGAACTGCTCACCAGCTGACTCATGTGGGTCCCCTGAGTGCAGGGTTGATGGGAGTTGACTTTTTTTTCTCTGCAATGAAGCCCTGGAAATGTCCAGAGCATGGGTCACCATGTGGTAGCGTCTGGGTTTGCCCTTACCTCTATATGAGGTGATCACCAGTCCTATCTGGGTAGGGGTGCACCAGGAGTCTGATGGAAATAGGAAATAGCCAGAGAGGCAGCTGTTTGCGTTCTGTAAGGGCTCAATATGAGCACACAATTCATTTCTACCCACCAGGCCTGATGCTCAGAGCAGGGCTAAGAGCTAGGATGGAGGAATTTTCTGCATTCAGTGGCTGTTCCACACTCCAGCTCCTGTCACTGATGACTAGAACACTTCAGGATAGTCAAATGTGATCTTTCTGTTCCCTGAACCCTACCAGGGCAAAATGTTAATCCTCTCAGGGACATAGCTGGTCAATCCTTAGATGTCCTCCAACCTCAGGGGTGCACACCACACTAAAACAGGAGAAATTCCTGCAAGAGTCACAGGTCCAGGGACACTCACAGCCTAGAAAATTAATGATAAGATGCCAGATTAATGCATCCCAGGAACAGACCACTAGGACCCATTCACCATGACCCCTAGAAAACAATGGCAATCACCCAGAGAAGCTGTGAGCTTTCTGGGGGCTCTGTGTTAGGCATAAGGACAAACTGGTGAACCCTCAGATGGCATGCAGGACTCCATGAGCAACTGGCAAGTCAAATCCATGTGTGTTTTCAAACTACCTATGAGGCAAGTAAGTCAAAACAGTCTAAACCCATTTTGAAGATGGATAAACTAGGGCTCCAGACCCCAGACTTGACTTTCCTTCCTTCCTTCCTTCTTTCTTTCTTTATTTTATTTATTTATTTATTTATTTATTTATTTATTTATTTATTTATTTATTTATTTAGGTTTTTCGAGACAGGGTTCTCTGTGTAGCTTTGCGCCTTTCCTGGATCTTGCTCTGTAGACCAGGCTGGCCTCGAACTCACAGAGATCTGCTTGGCTCTGCCTCCCGACTGCTGGGATTAAAGGTGTGCGCCACCACTGCCCGGCTCTTTTTTTATTTTTGTGAGAGAAAAAAAATCTCATTTATTCCAGGCCAAATGAGGATGACTTTGAACTTCAGGTCCTCCTGCCTCTGTCTACCCACCCCTGTGGTATGCACCACTGTGGCCCATTCTATGTGATGCTAGCTGGTGACAAGACCCAGACCCAGAAGACCAATGTCTTAGTGGAGGTTCAGGATATGCAAAGTGAAGCTGCGTGGCAGGGATCTCGGCAGGCTTCTTAGGAGAGGTAGTATAAAGCAGATCTGGGAATTAGGGTTCTACGGAAAATACCATGCTAGCGGCAAAGATGAGCCAACAGAAAAGGTGGAACTCAGAAGAAATACTTAAACTTCCAGAAGGAAGTTGATTTCTGTGCAGATATTTTCTAGCTTCCATTTTAGCTTTTCTGTGTGTTGTATCACTGCTATGAGCAAATAGAAATAGACTAAGAATTTCTTCCCAGTTTTAATCCCCAAATTCTCACTTCTGTAAGTATTTTGTCATTTTCTCTTAGAGTAGGCAAACATTCAGACCCAAAGTCAATTTTTGTGGCAGAGGAGTCTGGTAAAGAAAGCATGGGAAACAGTGTTTGTACAACCAGGGAGTGGCAAACTGTGGCTTGCTGGACAAACCTGGCCTGCTTTCTGTTTTTGTAAATAAAGTTTATTAGAGCACAGCTTCTCTTATCATTTCCATCCCGTCTGTGGCCACTCCACACTCCAACAGAAGAGCTGGGTAGTTGGGGTGGAAATTGAGACCTGTAAAACCTGAAAGGCTTGATTGATGTTTGACTTGCTGCCCTCTCCCACAGGGGGCCAAGGAGTGGATGTCCCCAACGTAAGGAAAACGGGGCTTGGACAGATGGCTCAGTGGTTAAAAGCACATTCTGCTCTTGTAGACCTGAGTTCAGTTCCCAGCAGCTCATGACTGCCTGTGACTCCAGCTCCAGGAGAACTCAACATCTCTGGTCTCCACAGGCATACACACATACATATGTGCCCACACCCACACATACATACATAATTAAAAAGAATAAAAATAGGTGCTGGAGAGATGGCTCAGCCACTATGAGCACTTGCTAGTCCTCCAGAGGACCTGAGTTCAGTTCCCAGCATTCATATGACACCTCATAACTGCCTATAACTCCAATTCCAGATCTGATTGCCTCTTCTGGCTTCCTTGGGCACTGCATTATACACATATATAGTGCATATACATACATGTAGACCAAACATTCATTCACATAAATAAATCTTGGGTTTTTTTGTTTGTTTGTTTGTTTTTTCTTTTGTTTTTTAAGTCAGGGGTTTCTCTTGTAGCCCTAGTTGTCCTAGAACTCACTATGTAGACCAGGCTGGCCTTGAACTTACAGGGATCCACCTGTTGCTGCCTCCCAAGTCCTGGGATTAAAGATATGCACCACCACACCCAGCCACATCAATAAATCTTTTAAAAAGAAAAACTTTTTTGGAAAAGAAAAAAAAGAAGAATCGCACTCCTAGTTACAAGCAATGAGGAACTCTTCAGAGTGACTGTTAAATGTTCCCAACAGTAAATCCTACACAGTGTTCACTGAGTGCCAGCCAACACTTTAAATGTTTCACACATAAGAATTATTTATTATTATGATCACTCTGTGCTATTCATGAGGAAACTAGGGATTCCAAGAGATCAAGTACCGGAGTTCCCACAACTAGCGTGACACATAACAGACAGAGAGAGGATTTCCTACTGGGCTTTCTAAGGCACCCTAGTGCCTCTATGTCTCTTACGCTTAGGAATCCTAGGCATTCAATAGTTCCTTCCACAAGACGGTGGGGAGCCATGCTGGATGCAGCCCAGTGTGGAATGCTGTAACAAAGAACCGACTGTTTCTTTCTAGGTAGGCATTTTCATCGCAGCAACCAACACACACGATATGTGACGCCTGCCACTCACCTAGGAACACAACTATTTACAGGGTGCTGACTCTCTTTTGATGCACTGGCCTCAGGAGGAGGAGAGCTATGACAGAGCAAAGCCTCTTCCGGAACAGAGACAAAGTGCTCGAGCCAAGGCACGGTGATCTAAGACGGAGTCACCAGCTGAGTAAGGTGGGGAGGGACGTTGTGGGTCGCTATCACGATGCTCAGGGACTAGTCAGCCAGGCCTTGAGGATGGCTCATGTCTACCCAGGCTGTAGGACTCTGCTTAAAGCCTCTCGTGATTAACTAGAGAGGCTAAGACATGGGCAGTGCACGCCCCGCTCCGATCAGCACCAATCAGCTGTCTTCAACTGCCTGAATATCTAATCACAGCTAATTTCTCATCCTCCTGCAAAGGTGCTTGGTGCAAGAAAATCAAAGACTTGGTATCTGCCAATAGGCAAACAAATAAAATAAAATAAAATAAAAAAAATTCCATGCTGATCATTCCACCTGAGGTGGGCGAGAGGAAGGAAGCGCTGTGCGGGAGCACACTGAAGAGGAGTCAGGTGGCGCCTAGGAGCAGACACCTACCTACTGAACTAAACTCACTTGCCCCCTGCGCTTGCTGTTCCCAGTTATCCGGACTCAGACTCCACCTCCCGCTGCCGGGGACCTGGGAGAGGAGAGAAGCTGACAGCTAACTAAGAGGAGGCTGGCCCCCAGCAGTTGGTATCATCGCTCTCCACCACACGCCCCTCCCAGGAGGAGAACACAGGCTGTACCTCAGTGCTGGCTTTGCGGCATAAATCTCTCACCTCCCCACTCCCACAGTCCAATACGGAGAAAAATAAGAGGAAGGATAACGAATATTTGGTCAGGGTTCCCTTGCTCATGAGAGAAAGTTATACACAGCAGCTGTCATGGAGTTGCGAGTGTCAGGTTAAAAAAAAAAAAAGAATATATTCTACCCCAAATTAAATGGGGGGAGCGGAGGGGAAAGGACCATTTGTGAATAACAGGCTGCTCTCTGCACAGCTCCATTATTTGGAGGCGAGCCCAAAAGGCAGAAGGACCTGTTTTTGAGTTCCTTAATCATGCCTTAGCGCCTGTAGCCCTAGGGGAAACCTTGACTGACAGCCCCTAGCCCAGTAGCTAGTGGGCGGGTGGGGTGGGGGTGCGGCAAAGTGCCTCATACTCCCAATGGCTGTTACAAAAGAGCAGAAGACCTAGAACTCCAGAGAGTCCAGTTTGGAGGTCTGTCCTTGCTGGATGGAGCCTCTGCTTTGAGGAGCTGGGTACCAGTCACCATTCTCTGTGCTCTGGGTGTGGAAGCAAGAATCCAGCTGCATTCAGGCCTGTCTAAGATTTCAGAAATGAGGAGTGGAGGGCATTCATTCCAGGAGCCAAAGCCCAAACCACATGACTTAGTTAGCTTTAACTGTCAACTTGACACAGCCTGGAGTCACCCAAGAAGGAAGTCTCAGTTGAGAGACTGCCCAGATTATATTGGCTGGTAGTCATGTCTGTGAGGGATTGTCTTGATTGTTAATTGGTAAAGAAGGACCCAGCCCTTTGTGGGCAGTATCATTCCCTGGCAGATGGGTCTTGGGATGAATAAGAAAGCTCAGTTAAGAATGAGCCAGCAATCAGCCTTCCTCCGTGATGAAGTTCCTGCTTGAGTTCCTGCCCTGACTTGACTCCATGATGGACCTGAAAGTGTAAGCCAAGTAAATCCTTCCCCCAAATGAGTTGCTTTTGGTCAGTGTTTTATCACAGCAACAGGAGGAAACTAGAACACTACTCCATGCCATCATTAGTGAGTGACTGTGGAGAGCACCATGTGCCAGGCCAAAAGACACCAAGAACCCAGGCCTTGCTCACACAGAGCTTCACGTCCAACAGAGCACATGGGCCTGGAACCAACAGATACAAAACTGAAAGTCACTTTACTGTGACGGAAGAGGACCAGGTGGCAAGGATGAGGTCCCAGAAGATCTTAGCTAGTGGCTTAGAGGAAATGGGCAGATCTGGGGGAGGGGAGGGGTGGGCTGGAGGAGGGGAAGGAGTTCTCGGCACACCTGCAGAGCACACTGCATGAACACCAAGGACTCCCCAACCACCCGCCCACACTGGGGAGGAGAGGAGAGAGCACAGGACTCAGCTTCAACTCTCCTGGGACTTCCCCAGGGCTAAGTTCTTTCTCTGCAGAGTTGTTGGTTGTTACCCGCCTCCCCCAGGCACTCTCATTTCTTAACATGTTCATAGACACAGGGGCATTCCTGTTTCCTGTCTGTGTGTTTCCATGCCATCATTTCTGCCCTCAGCATTATATTGGGCAAAGATACCAGTCTGAAGAAGAGAACAGAAGACACAAGAAAGACCTTCTGAGGGGAGAGGGTCTATTTGAGATAATCTTTCCTCAGAGACCTCACTCTGCTTGGTGCTAAAGGCAGGGCAGAGGGGGTGGAGCCAGGGTGCAATACCATCTTGATTATTGTATCCAAGCCTACACACACACACACACACACACACACACACACACACACGGTATGTGTTGCCTCATGTGTGGCAGGAAAGGAATGTACTAACTAGGTTAAGGTTACCTACCTTGGACCCACAGATATGCTTTAGAGGGCTTAAGGAACCCTCAAACTGTACATGAAACATGCGGCCTCCAGGAAGGGTCTATAAGTGTCATTCAACTCCCATGAAAAGTTAGGAACACCTGTCAATGTGGTGATATCCACAAGCCCACAATGTTCAGGTCTCTGACTGTGGCATCATAAGTGCATTTACTGAAGAGATATGAGTGATGGGACCTCAGACAGCACGAAGGGGCAGAGGTGTCCTGCGGAAGGAAGGTCATTTCCAAACAGGAAGTATAACTCTTTCGTTTGCAGTAAACTACCTTCAGAGACATGCAAGTAAAATGGTATGAATCTAAGGTGGCTGTGCTTTGCCTCCCTTCCCCTCCCCCGTCCGCAATAAATATTCATTTAACTTGCTTTTGTTTCCATAATGTATATTTATATATATATATTATATTTTATATAGAGATAAAATTTTAATTAAAGGATGGTTCAATCTGCAAGTCTTTGGACTTCATGAAACCTGTAACATCTACTCTTGGATCTGGGATTCAACTCAGGCCAAGTTCGCAGAGGATGCCTGCACAGGCTGTGGAGCCTGTCATGTCCTGTTTCTCTTCCTTTCCTTCCCTAAGCCCTCCTTTCTTTTTCAGAGACTGTATTTCAGAGACTGGGGAGGAAATGACCTGAGTGAGCGGCCAGGGGGGACAATGGGCCGGTCCTGGGTGCTGACATGGGAGTGGCGCTCGCTCTGACTCAAGCCAGGTCAGCCCTAGCCCACACCTTCACAGCAGCCTCGGTCTCTCTCTCTTTTCCGGCGGCCCAGCTGCGTTCTGCATGACCGAATCCGACACCTCTCACTTCCCCCACAAACGGAACTTGGTGTTTGGATGACGTGCGAGACAAGTCGTTTGTGTAAAAGACCAAACTCCACCTTCAGTCTTCAACCCCAACCCCAAACCCTAAAAAAAGAAAAGAAACAAAAGCAACATCGGAAGGAGCTGGGCTTCAAGTACAGACTCTCTGAGCGCCTGTAGACTCGAGGACCGTTCGAACCTTAAGCCCCGCCCCCGCCTGTGTGACTTAAGCTGTTCTCCTTAGCAGCTTCAGCCTAGAAGGGGCAACGCCATGCATGTTTTTATATGGGAAAACTGGAGCAGCACCCAGGAGATACCGTGAATCGCCTTCTTCCTGGGGGACAAGATGGTGTAGACCACTGGCTCTGCTCTAGGGTAGAAATGCCACCTGCTGGCACTTTCACCCACTACATGACAGATTGGCCAATCAGCTATGCTCTGTCCCACTCTGATAGCGACTATGTCTCCCATACTGGAGGAAAGCTCAGTTTCACAAGAGCCCTGGGCTCCCAGCTCTCTAACTTCTCAAGACACACCCGAAATAGAAGAGTTCATCTCTGAGTCTGCCCATTTGCTTCCTGCTCACGGGCTCCGTAACTGGATTACGTTTAATGAATAAACCACCCAGGAATGATGCTCCTTTGCTGTTCTTGGCTGAGTTAAACAAAGCAGAAGGGATGTCATTTGCAAGTTCTGTGAGACAGCATTGGTTTGTATCATCTGATTCAATGACCTGGAGTTCTGCCCCCAGGTTTGATTTGTGAGGAGATGTTTGAAGATAAACAGGCGATGTGATAAAGAATTTGAAGTCAGAGTTCTAGAGCCTTCATATCCGGACTGTCTGAGCTTGGGTATGTCATGGATACTCTTTGGACTCTGTTCCTGGTTAGGGGTGACCTTAAGGCTCACTTTAGAGACAGTTGGACTTCAAAGTTAAGTCTTCTTACCAGAATGCCTGACACTAATAGGTTGTCCACGAGGACTCAACATCTCATCCTTCTCTTGCACTACCTCCTGGGATGGCAAAGTTTACCCTCTGGTTCCCACCAGAACTGAGTGGTGGACTGCGCTCCCCGCCCCCCGCCCATATGCACATGGAACATCCTGGGGGACTGTGCATATTCATTCTGTGAGTCTCATTTCCTGTGCCCTCCATGTACAAGAGACGCTTTCAATGCCCCTGCAGCACAGTGGAAACTACAAGCCGTGCTTGGCTGTATGTGGGACTGTGTCTTCCCTGTATACATGACAGTTCAAATTAGAAGTGATAAGAGATCAACAATGCAACCTAGAGTAAAATAGAACAATTATAACAATATATTACAATAAATTATTCGAAATCTATAAGTTGTTTATTTTTGGAATTTTGTTTTTAATATTTCTGGATCAGAGTGGACCTCAGATAACTGAAACTGTGGAAAAACCACAGCTGAGGCACACTACTGACTATTATCTATGTTTTTATAGAAGGAAACTGAGGCACGGATAGCCCTGGTGACTTGCTTGTACAAATGAGGTGTCAGAACTCCAAGCTGGCTCTGTGCTGCTGGAAGTTCTGCTTGGTTGTGGACTTGGCTGTTGGTTTACGTAGCTGCTCTCTCCCCGTGCACTGTGAGCTCAGGGCTCTTCTCAGCTTGGGACCTGTAGACCTACCTTGAGGTCAGTTCCCCAATTGCTCTGAAAGCCCCTAGCTGAAGGCTCCAGTGCCTGTGAACATGCTGTCACCACAGAGAATCTCCAAGAGTCCTCAGTGTACCAGGAGAGCGCACCAGTCCACAAAGTCAGCTGAGCCCATGGACTTCCTCAAGAGGAAGAGGATGAGGACCAGAAAGAGAAGGAACATAGGAGGGCCCATCAATTTTGGAGGCTTGCTCCTAGGATGATCTGGAGGAAGGATCAGAACTCTGTTTTCAGTAGCCTTGTGCAAGACCTGAGGTGGATGAAGTCCACCATCTCCTCCACTCTCAGTCCGCCCTCTCCCATCATCTATCGCCTCAAGATGGCTGTGAGCATACTTATTGCTTCTTCTTGTACCCTGCGGCAACCTCAGGCAAGGCTGTCTGGTATTAAGGCCACAGGGCTGACCTTGAGGAATGCTCTCCCTGCCTTCTGGAACGCTCTTCTAGTTTGAAGTTTCTGCCAAGAAAGACTGTTTCAGCCCCCTGACACCTGAACTGCTCTTCTTCACAGTGAGGCTGGCCAAGGTGGCTGCCCCTTGGTGATGGGTCCCTGGGCCACCAGCTACACCACTCTCCCAGTGGACATGTCTCCAAGACAGAAAGTCAGGCTGAGGATACTGCTGTGGATATCATTCTGTATAAATAAAACACTGATTGGCCAGTGGCCAGGCAGGAAGTATAGGCGGGACAAGGAGAGAGGAGAATTCTGGGAAGCGGAAGGCTGAGGGAGTCACTGCCAGCCACTGCCAGGACAAGCAGCATGTGAAGATGCCGGTAAGCCACGAGCCACGTGGCAAGGTATAGATTTATGGAAATGGATTAATTTAAAATGTAAGAACTAGATAGCTAGAAGCCTGCCACGGCCATACAGTTTGTAAGCAATATAAGTCTCTGTGTTTACTTGGTTGGGTCTGAGCGGCTGTGGGACTGGTGGGTGAGAGAGATTTGTCCTGACTGTGGGCCAGGCAGGAAAACTCTAGCTACAGGATACAGTGTGTAGCTAGGACTGATACGACAGCAATGGTGAGTAGCTGCTGGTAACCTTGATACAGCACATCCCACAAGTCGGGCTCTGAGCCGGCCCAATCCATTCAGGATCTAACTTAACCCAGGGAACCAACAGGACATTGACAACCCATGCTAACACATGAGAAACAGAAGTTGTACAACCATGGAGCCACTGGCCAGAGGCCACACAGTGGCACAGCCTCTGTGCCAGGCAGACAGGAGCCTTCTAACACTTGTGTTCCATTTCCTCATGGAAATGGGATGAAGCTGATTCTGAGCCCACACAGCAGTTAGAACAGCAGGTTTAATCAGCACAAATGGCTGAATGTGTTTGGGCAAGGCTGTCAGCACTCTGTGGAGAGATTCCCCTCCACCACAACTCCAGGTGGAAAAATAAAAGGGAGGGATCAGACTACTCCTAAGCCTGGCCCTCCCAGCACCCCCATTCCAACCTACTTTACTCTCCCACATGTTTTCCAACTGCCCTCCCGTCCTCTTCAATCTTCACCCCACCAGAGGAAGAGAGAGCCAAGCTCACTCTCAAGCTAGTTTTTCTTTGTTGTCTGTTTAGTGTGCTTTGAGATTGAGTGATGTTCCCATTTTATAGATGGAGAAGTTGAGGCTTGGGAAAGAAAAGAAGTTGTATAAGAGGATGGCTTTGTTGGCAGAACTGGCCTTGAGATGGGAGACAGAAATGAACCCCTTAGGAGTTTCAGAAATAACTTTGGAACCTTGGCAAGCAGGACTGAGTCTGGCTGAGAGGGAAGGGATCGATGGTCTAAGAACACATTTATTTGTCCTCTACTTGGCGTAGCCCAGCCCAGACCTGTCCTTCTAACCAGCCAGTGTTCGTTGTCACTGCTAGAGAGAAAGATACTGTCCCTCTCATAAACAGGCACCTGCAGGGTGAGCTCACCCACTGGCCACCCCCTATGAGACACTAAGTACAAGATACCAGGACACGCCTACAGAATAGGCTTCCAGATGCCACCAGCCCACAGGCCTGAGAGTGCTTGGCATCTTGTAACCTTGGGTGGCACACCTGTCATCCATGAAGCTATCTTGCAACTCATAGAACAGGTCAGAGGTTCCCACAGTCAAGCAGTTGGGTTCGACTCTGTGACCTGTGACAATGTGCCTTGCCTGGGGCCTCCCAGACCACAGGTGGCTCCTGTTGCCTCTTGGTGTAGAAACAGAGGTGGACAGGGACAGCCACCAGGGACAGATTCCAGGGAGCTTGAAAACCTTCAAGGAGGTGCACATAGCTGTGGCACTGGGAGGCTCAGGTTAAACCTTGGTACCTCCTCTCAAGAGTCACATGACCTGGGAAAAAGCATGGCACCTTTTCAACTCTGTTGATATTTGTAGAAAAGAATCAATCATACTCCTTTAGTACTTTTGATAGACCCAGAGAATTTACATAATGTCCATCTTGCTGAGGGTTGGATACGGATTGTCCCCCAAATGTGCACGTGCTGGGAGGCTGGTTCCCAGTGTGTCGATGCAGGGGTGGCAGTGGGAGTTTAGCAGAGTAAATAGCTTAAGGGGACCAACCCTCTTGCATAAATGATCAATGTCTGGACACAGGAGTGGGTCAGGTAGAATTTCTCTTTTACCTCCGTTCTTCGCCCACTCCAGTCAAAGGGCAAAGTTACTCTTGGGAGAGAATTAGGCAGTCTAAGCCCTGGAACCTGTGAAGTGGAGGAGAAGTCACCCCAGAACAGTCACTGCTGCACGAAGGGGAACATTCTCCTTGTGTCTTTATATGTCTTGGGCCAGTGAGGTGGTTCATGTAGTAAAGATTCTTGTCACCAAGCCTGATGGTGTGACTTTGACTCTTGGAACCCATACAGTAGAACAAGAGAACTGACTTCACTGGCTTGTGCACATACGTTTGCATGCATGAACGCATGTGCATGTGCAGACACACACACAGAGACACACACATCTTTTGTCTGATTTCACCCTAATCTGGAAGGCTTGAAGTCTCAAGTCTTTTGGGGTTTTTTTGTTTTTGTTTTTTTTAGATTTTTTTTTTAAATTTTATATGTCTGCATCTGTCCAACACTTGTGCATTTGGTATCCAAGGAGGTGGTGAGTCTCCATGGGTGCTGGGAATCGAACCTTGGTCTCCCACAAGAACAGCAATACCCTTAACCACTGAGCCTACTCTTCAGCCCACAAGTCTTTGTTTGTTTGTTTGTTTATTTGTTTGAGATAGGCTTTCTCTATTTTATTTTGTGCCTGTCCTGGATCTTGCTCTGTAGACCAGGCTGGTCTCGAACTCACAGAGATCCACCTGGTTCTGCCTCTCGAGTGCTGGGATTGAAGGCATGTGCCACCGCTGCCTGGCAGAAGCCTCAAGTCTTAATGCTACCTAGCTGCACAACTTTGGATGAGTCATAGGGCTGCCTCTGGGCCTCAGTTTCTCTCTAAAATGACAGGTGATTATGTGAGCATTCAGATTCTGGGAGCCTGTGTATCGTGCCAACCCTCTTATTTTGTAGATGAAGAAAATGACATTCAGGAACACTGTATTGTTCATGGTCAAATGCATAGAGAGACCTTTGACAGATCTACTAACTACTAAAATCCAGCTCTTCTGATTTCAGAATATGGCCCTAGCATCCATGAGCTTCACGGATTAAAAACATTGCTTCCTCGTGCAGAGGGTAAGATGAGTGTGTAGGGGCCTGGTCCCCAACATGTGCCATTGAGTGAGCAAGCCAATCGTCTTCTCTGTAAATAACAGCCTATCAAGATGTGACTCTCCCACTGAAGCAGCACGACCCACAGAAACAGAAAACGCTAACTGGCTCTTTCGAGACTGTGGAGAATGTGAGGGTGCTGAACTGTGTGCTAGTCAGTGGCACAATGCTGGGACAGAGGGCTGCAAATGCCACTCCAGGATGTGTTAATGAAGGCTCTGCATGCACAACACGAGAGGCAATTATCCTGTTCTCCCTGGCACTGGCTCCTCCTGGCAGGAGCGCTGCCCACAAGGCTGGAAGAAGTTCAGCAGAAAGTTCACCAAGAGAGCCAGATGGAGAAAGAACAGAACTCGCTGTCTGGATCTGCCGTCCCCAAACAGAGAGCTTGTCTGCACTCTCCTAATCCTGGAGGACATGAGGAGGAGGCAATGAGAGGAGGAGGCCTCAGCTGTGACGGAGGGGAATCTAGGCTGCTTCTCTAAGGGTTTAGGGCTGCTCACCTTCATGGCTGCAGAGGTCATTAAGATAGGGTGTGGAGGCCAGACATGGCACAGAATTATAATGGCAGCACCTGGGAGGTTAGAGAAGAAAGATTACACATCCAAGGCTAGCCTGGGCCACAGAGAAATAAGAATAAGAAGAGGAAGAGGAAGAGAATAAAAGGAAAGATAGATAGATGATAGATAGACAGACAGATAGATAGATAGATAGATAGATAGATAGATAGATAGATAGATAGATAGATGATAGAGAGATACGAGGTACTGAAAGTCATTTCAGGAAAGACATGGCCATGCAGTTGAGTCAGGAGTGGTGGGGTGATGTGTGGTTATCACTTTGCAGATGTCTGTGTGGAGTTCCCTTCCTGGTGGTCCCAAACTCTTCCCAGGTTCCTGCAGAAGACTCTTCAAAGTTCCAGGAAAGAAGACTCTGCCTCCTTCCTCTTCCGGCTAGGACCAGGCCTACTAATGGAACTGTGTAGGCAAATCCTGTCCACTCCACCCAGATCAGATGAAGTCAGGTTAAAATAGTGCAAAGGGGGATGGAGAAGTGGCTCAGTGGGTAAGAGAACTTGGTGTGCAAGCACAAGCACCTAGTTGGAATCCCCAGCACTCGTGTGAAAAGCCAAGCATGGCTGCATGTGCCTGAGACCCCAGCCCTGGCCCAGGGGAGGTTTGCAGGGTAGAGAAAGTAAGGGGATTGACCCTGAGCTTGCTGGCCAGCCTAGCAGAGATGATGAACTTCCACTGCTCCTTAGGATGGACTGGGGCAAGTCCTGGCAGTAGGAATACTGCCCCAGACCTCATGTAAGGACTACCAGTGAGCTAGACAGCCCAGGCTAGGACTGGGAAGCCGACTGGCTAGGCCCCAGCTAACACAGGCCAAGAGTGCAGACAGTGCCAGGGGCTTGAGGAGCTGGCCAACGGACACAGAAGTAATTCCACCCCTCAGCATATTTCCCAGGACCCCAGCTGCCAGGGCCTTCTTGTCTCGTGTTCCACCTGTCCCTTGTCTCCACACAGTAGACACTGATGCACACACAAGTGGGAGGCTTCACATTTATATGTGTAAGAACCACCTGAAAGATTGCAGTGGCCCGTTCTTCGAGGTTCTGATTCAGTGAGTTTGAGCAGGACCCTAGACGTCATGTTTTGATCAGTCTTGGGAGATGCCCACACAGGTGGTTTCTGGACTTCACTGTGAGTGAGAGTCCTGCTCTCACAGCTCAGTGTGCAGACCTCTGAAGCCAGAGCAGAATCTAAATCCCAGCTTTGACAGTCTGCAGCTGCAGGACCTCTAACCCTGTTCCCCATCTGTGAAATGGCAATGGGGCTGTCCTCTTCCTCTTGCTGAAGGAATTAAATGAGATTCAGCAGAAGCCCAGCAGGCTGCCAGGGATTCAGCCTTGGTGACCACTGCTGGTAGAACCCCTGCTAGCCCCTGCTCCCAGCCCCTCCCCCCCCCACAGGAACTCAGCAGGCAATGAGAGGCATATGTGGCTGAACTCAAAATTGTCTTCACACATGCTAAAGTGCTCTATCACCGAGTCGTTGCTCAATCCCACCCTCCCCTTTTAGATTTAATTCTTTTAAAACCACTACTGGGAATTGAACCTGGGACCTTGAACACGCTGGTTAAGCACTCTGCTGCTGAGCTATATCCATCCGCCAACAGTTTAATTTCATATATATGTGTATATATGAATATATGAATGATATCACTAAGTTACTGAGGCTGGCCTCAAACTTGTGATTCTTCCTCACTGAGGCCTCTGATTCAGACCTCTGAGGCTGATCTAATTCCCCCTTAGAGAGCAAGGCCTCTTTACTGCCCTGTTTTCTTACCCCAAGTAGAAATGAAATCAATTGCTGCACTGTTTCCTCATGAAGAAAGAGCAAAGACTGTTTCCTGCCCAGCCAGAATGAGTACTGGGCAAGTCTCTGGCAGCCCCACGTCTCGTTTATGGTTAAAAGGAAACAGAAAGTTGCTGGTTGACTACTAGACCTATCATTATCTTAGAACTTGATGGGTTGGGCAGAGTTGGGATATGTCAGGAACCTGGGAAGAAGATGAGGTCTCCCCGCAGGGCTGCATGCAGCCGGGCCTTTCCTAGTCTGGGTTCTGTGGGCGGTTGTCCTTAAGCAAATGGAACTTCTAGGTTCATAGACAGCAGATTCACCCTGTCTCTGGGCCTCTGAAGCCATTGGCTCAGCTCTTCTTTATCCTCTCTGAGCTTTGCGAGTCCTTGTCTGCGACATGGGCTTCCTCTCTGGGTTCTGGTAGGGATCAACTGGAAAGCCTCAGCGGGATGTGCTGAACTCTGGGCTGTCTTCACGAAGGGCAAGCATGCCGCCATGCCCACCCCCTAGCCAACCTCCTTTCCCTTCAGCTCCTGTTCAACATCCACTCAGTGCAGCCCAATTTACTTCCATGTGATGGAAAAAGAAGAGGCCAACACTTGAGAAACATTCACGAAGGGCCTTGGTTTTCCGGCATTGTGTGTCATACACCGGAAGCCCCTGGAGGAACAGCTCAGGGTTGTTCGTGGGTGGCATTTACTGTGGAGGGAGTTGTTTCTCCTTAGAAGAAAGGCTGTGTGAAGTGCCTTCTTCTCTTCCCCCTCGTGTCTCAGGGAAGTGACATAGAGGAGCAGTTCTTGGGTGAGTCCAGAGCTGGGTCATCACTGGCAGACCTCTGGGCTGACTCAGATCCAGGGCAGGAGCAGTCCCCTGAGAAGCTAGCTGCCCTTTTAGAGAAAACCCCCTGTGGGTGTGAGAAGAGTAAGCCATGTGAAGGGGAAATAGAAGCTTGCTTAACTTTTTTTTTTTTTTTTTTTTTTTACCTAGAAACTCCTGGGTTTCTGCTTGATTTGTTATAGGTTCTCTCCAGGTTGCAGGCTCCTTGAACATTATCTGTTCCTTCTGTCACCATATGTGCTCAGGACTTACTGTGCACATAAAAACACACCGAGAGGAAATGGTGGGTGGGTGGATGGATGGATGGGTGGATGGATGGATGATGGGTGGGTGGATGGATGGATGGGTGGATGGATGGATGATGGGTGGGTGGGTGGATGGATAGGTGGATGGATGGATGATGGGTGGGTGGATGGATGGATGGGTGGATGAGTAGGTATATGGGTTGGTGGATGAGTGGGTGGGTGGGTGAATGAATAGATGGATGGATGGATGGATGGATGGATGGATGGATGGGGATGGATGGATGGATGGATGGATGCACACGTAGAGGAGTCTGCTGTCTCTCACAAAGAAGCCAATCTCAGAAACCTGATGCAGTCAGTTATGGGCTGGGGAAGCCCTTGGGTGTGACCAGCACTTGGGTGTGACCAGTCCCTAACCCCAGCACTTGAGAAACTGTGGCAGGAGGGTCACAAGCTCAAGGCCAGCCTGGGCTACAACACGTGTCAGTTTGGGTTATACACAGCAAGACTCTCTCCCAGCCCACTACTCCTAAAGCCACAGATTTCAGAGCATAGGGACCACACAGAGTTGCACTTTCTATAGTTGGAGGACTATGAGAATCATTCTCATTGTCCTTCTCCACACAAGGCAAAAGGAGGCCATGTGTGGCCATGTGCCTGGAATCCCAGCACTCAGGAGACTAAGCAGAGAGATTTCAAACTGCAGGCTGGCACGAAAGGCTGCCCAAAAGAAAGAAAGAAATAAGAAACAAAGAAAGGAGGGAAAGAAAGAAAGCTCAAGATAAGTAAACATAACCGGAAGGAAGGAAGACCCTTTTCAATGGTTTCTACTAGACAGAGAATTTGAAGCCAACCCAGGCCGCATGAGATCTCACCAGCTGAAAAGGAATGAGTGCACTTTCCTCATTCCCACTCCGGGTCTGAATCTCGGTTTTGCTACATGCCAGCCATGGCACCTTATCGAGCTACTTAGGCTCTCTCCTTCAGCTTTGATTTTTCTTGTCTGTATCTAAGTTATGTGACGGTTGGGCACCATGAGAGAACACCCTTGGGTGCTTAGCACTGAGCCTCGCACACAGCAGTGAGTGACAGCTGCACCGTCCTTGTGAAAACGGCAACGCTTCCACCCACATTCGAACAACCGGTCACGGTAGGGGCGAGCACTAGCAGCCTCCAGCTGCCCCTGCTTGGAGGGAGAAGATGTTGCTTGCCTTTTACTTGGTTCTTCCAGCAAACCAAGGAGGCTTTTACATCTCTGTCTTCCCTTCCCTCCCCTCCCCCTCCTCCACCCACTCTTTCTCCCTCCCCTCCTCCCTTCCACCCTTCTTCCTTCCCTTCCTTCCTTTTCATTCTTGACAGGGTTTCCCTATACAGCTCAGGGGGATCTTGACTCAAGACCCCCACTCCTGCCTTAGCCTCCCAAATGCTAAGAACACCATGCTTGGTTATATCATATCTCTTGGTATTCAGGGCAGTGGTGAGGGTCCAAAAGGGTGACGAACACGAAATACCCATGAAGTTGTAATGACCTGCAGCCAGACCTGTTCAGATCCTTAGTGGCTCCCACAGCTGGCAGGAGCAGAACTTTTCATTGACACCGCTAAAGGAAGCAGGGGAGAAGAGAAGCCATCTCTCCAGCAATGCCCAGGCATGTTGCAATGGCCCCCACAGCGGGGACACAGGACAGCCTCAGTCTCTCCCTAGGAGAGTGTAAAGGGGCGAGACAGAGCAGAACTGGAGTTCAGGGCATTCTGCCAAGACCTGGAAAAGTCTCCCAAGGCTCCCACCTCCCCCTTGTCCTCCACCCCCACCTCCCATAGTCACTTGCTAATGTACCAGAAAGGCGCCTCCCCTTAGGAAGGGGTCTCCAGGGCTCACACCTTGTCACATGTTCAACCCTGTTCCTGATGGTGTTTGTTTTGTTTTGTTTTATCTAAGGAGGATGTGTAGCCCTGGCTGTCCTGGAACTCATTCTGAAGACTGGGCTGGCCTGGAACTTACAGAGGTCTGCCTGCGTCTACCTCCAGAGCACTGGGATTAAAGGTGTGCACCACCACAACCCAGCTCCATGATGGTAGTTTGTTTTTCGTTTTTTGTTTTTTTTTTTTAAAGATAGCATAGAGAAGCCAGGTTTTAAAAATTATTTACTTAACATATGTGTATGGGTGCATGCATGCCATGGCTTGCATGCAGGAATCAGTTTTTTTCTTTTCACCGCTGGTTCCAGGGATCAAACTCAGGCCATCAGGCTTGGCAACAAGTGCCTTTACCTCCTGAACCGCCTCACCTGCTCAGAGCCAGGGCCAGATTTTTAAGTTTCCTGTTTTGTATTCATAAAATGTTACAGATTAATGGGGCAGGAAGCAACACTGGGGAATTTGTTATCTGTTGAGGTCTCTAGTGATGAAGTGACCTCATTCAAGGGGCAGGTAAGAGATCTTCCAAGGAAGTAGGAGGATTGGGGTTCGGACCTGATGTGGGAGGGCCTCTCTCTCCACTGCTAACCTGGAATTGTGAATTCAAGCTCTAATAGCTGGTGAAACATCCCCCAGGGACAAGCCCACTGCCCCTGCTCTGACCCCGTGTCTGAGCAGGAACACAAACAACCCTTAAAATAAGCGTCAGCCATCATTTCCCATGTATCGGCTCATTTCTTTTTCACAGCAGTATATTACCTTTATTTTGCACACAAGGAGACTGCAGCATAAAGACCTTAAGAAAGTAGTTCAAGATTGTGTGGCTGTCGGGCAGTATCCAGGCTCAATGAGCCCAGAACAGCAAGTTGAGTGTTCATGTAATTGGCCGTTCTGAGGGCCTGTGCCGCACTGTGCGTTCTGAGACACTCCTGTTACTGAAGCAGGCAGGAGACATGAAGCCCAGCATACACAAAAGCAACCATGGTGAGAGCACTAGAGGCATTCGCTGAGCTCTTAGTCTTAGCTGGCTCACCAACACTGTGATAGAGCAGGTACTACTGACATCATTGAGAAGATCATCCACCTGTGACGGTTAGTTTGTCAGCTTGACACAATTATCACCTGGGAAAAGAATCTCATTAAGGGATTGTCTACATTGGGCTGACCTGTGGGCATGCCTCTGGTGGACTGTCTTTATTAATTGATGTGGGAAGATCCCACCCACTGTGGGAGGCACCGTTAGCTGAACAGGGGTCCTAAACTGTATAAGAAGGGAGAAATCGAGCTGAGTGCAAGCCAGCAACATGCATGCATTTATTCTTTCCCTGCTCTTGATTGTGGATGTGATATGACTAGTTATTTGAAGTGCCTGCCTTGACTTCCCCACAATGATGGACTATAACCTGGAATTATAAACTGAAATAAACCCCTTTAGCTCTAAATTGCTTTTTGCCAGGGTATTTTATCACAGCAACAGAACTGAAAGTAGAACATATCCATGCAGCCGTCCATCCACCCTATCTATCCTATCCATCTACCCATCTACCTATCCATCCACTCATCTACCCATCCATCCATCCATCCATCCATCCATCCATCCATCCATCCATCCATCCATTCATTTCTTCATCCAACTATCCACCCACCCACTCATCCATCCACCCACCCACCCATCCATCCACCCATCTACCCATCCATCCACACATCTACCCATCCATCCATCCATGCATCCATCCATCCATCCATCCATCCATTCATTTCTTCATCCAACTATCCACCCACCCATCCATCCACCCATCTACCCATCTATCCATCCATCCATCCATCCATCCATCCATCCATCCATCCATCCATTCATTTCTTCATCCAGCTATCCACCCACCCATCCATCCACCCATCTACCCATCTACCCATCCATCCATCCATCCATCTATCCATCCATCCATCCATCCATTCATTTCTTCATCCAGCTATCCACCCACCCATCCATCCACCCATCTACCCATCTACCCATCCATCTACCCATCCATCTACCCATCCATCCATCCATCCATCCATCCATCTATCCATTTCTTCATCAAACTATCCACCCACCCATCCATCCATCCATTCATCATTCATCCAGTCATCCACCCACCCACCCATCCATCATCCATCTATTCATTTCTTTATTCAGCTATTATCCATCCATTTCTCCATCTATCCACCACCTGCCACTTCTGGAGCTCACACAGTATAGTTCCTCCTGAACTATGGTCCAGATTCCCAGAAAAACTTGCTCTGCCCTGGCCCAAGTTCATTAAAAAGGACCTTCTGTTGGCCACTTCATAGTGGGTGGCCTCAGTTGCTCAAAGCCCCAGTTGCACTTCCGTCCTTGCTCTTTCTAGACTAACTGTCCTCCTAGCTCCAAGGCTCCTCCAGGGAAGGCCCTTTAGCCAAGCACTGTTGTCAGAGCATACCCTACCTGCACAGCCTGCTCACCTGTAGTATGGGCCAACAGCTTCATCCAGCCAGGCTAGCCAAGAAAGACTAAGGTCACATGGGAAGGCATGGGGTCAAGGGTCAGATGGACCTCACCTCCACGTCTAGCACATGTACCTGCAAAACAACTTGTGCTTAGGCTTTGGACCAGGTCCAGAAATATGGCCTGAAGAGACTGTTGCCCGAGCAACATTATGGCTCCCGTTCACCTGGCTCAGTGTCCCAGTGTCTGTCCAGGAAACTTGTCCTTCCTCTCTGGGCAGCTTGGCCTTGATCAGGGAGCATCCCACAGTATGATTTCTGGCCAGCTTTGTCTCATGACTGCTATGCCATGGAACACCACCCTCCACTCCACTCCTGCCCCTGACATCCTTCAAGGCCGCTTCCCTTGTGACCTTCCTGCTCCATTCCCACACAGCCCTCTCTCCTTCCCTACCTCCTCTGTCCCTCCCACTCTCTGGGAAGGAAGGCAGGTTCCACAATTGATTAATAGCCCAGCTTTCACTGATAATTCCTCACTGAAGGCCCACAGCACAAAGCTTTGAGTAAACATAGTGATTCGCTTTAAATAAACATCCTCCTCACAAAGTGAAGTTGAACCTTCAGGCCATCTGACCCAGAGACCATTTTCACCTCTGTGTCCTGCTCCATGGCATGTGTGTGGGAGGGAATAGCCTGAGAATCCGAATCCTCCACAGACCCTCTTTTTATCTCACTATGACCGCACTGCCTATGGAAGTTTCACCTCTGACCCATCTGCCCCCTCTTATTGTCTTCTCCTCAGTACACATCAATGGCTCCTTTAAATGGTCCCACCCCAACCCCACTCCCAGCCCCCAGCAAAGGGCAGATCAGACCAGCCCTGTGTTCCTCCCTTTTGACCTCTGACCTCTGACTTCTGATCTCCTGCCTCCACTCTACTTCAACTCCATAATGGATTTGGACCCACTTCCCTACTTTGACTCTTGTGGCTTAAGTTTGACAACATCTCTCCCAATTCTGTGCCAGCATCAGATGTGGAGTGGAGGCCTGGGAATCTGCAGCACCAAGTAGGAACCAATGCAGCCAGTGCAGGGACATGTGGAGGACCAGTGCCCACTGCACCAGCTCATAAGACCCAGCTATTGAGTGGAAATACTGAAGAACAGGGTGGTCCTGTGCCTGTGGCCCTATAAGGGACCCTGGAGTCAGACTGTCATCCTGTGGTCTTATGCTGAGCCCAACACATCAGTTACTACAGGATAACTCACAAGGCAGGGCATTTTGAAATCTTTCTCTCTCTCTGCATCTCCATTTCCTCTCTCAGAGCAGGAGTACTTTGAGAGTCTTGCTGGGTCTTTGGTTGCAAAAATGAAGGACACTTCAGGGATTTGCAGAGCAGATAAGCAGATTTACTAGGATGAACACAAACTTGGGAGGGGGATGGGGGATGGGGGACAGTTTTCCCAGAATTCCCCTATTTTGAGAGCAGAAAGCTCCCTTGGTGGGAGATGGGAATGTCCCCAGCAGTTGCTCTCCAGTGCCACTTCCTGCTGGGTGTGTGCAGTCAGCAAGACCCAAGGAGTCACCCCCATGGTCCATCATTAGTGCGGGGTCTCTGGCTTTGAGAGACTTAACCAGACAGGGCCAGTGGCACCTCTGCATACCTGGTGGAACCTGGAGGCTAACTCAATCTTGGTTCAGTGTATTGCCTTGGAGCGTCTTCTTAAAAATGACTGGAGATGGGCTGACATGTCTACTTTAGAGGGTTGGGGCTCAGAGTTAGATGTGAACTTTGCTTGCAGAAAACAAACAAACGTCCTCCTGAATTCAGGGTGTGGTGGTACATGCCTGTAATCCTCAACACTCAAGAAGTAAAAGGAAGATGTGCAAGGCCCTGGGTTCTATTCCCAGGACTGCAAGAAGAAAAGAAGAAGAGGAGGAGGAGGAGGGGGAAAGGAAGGAAGGAAGGAAGAAAGAAAGAAAGAAACGATATTAGTAACACAGCCTGTGTTATATAGAGAAACTGTCAAAAACAAATAAACAAAAACAAACAACAACTCCCCCAAAACAGACTGGGTGTGGCAGTCCATGCCTATAATCCCAGTATTTAGGCAGGAGGATTGCTACAAGTTTGAGGTCAGTCTGGGATACATAGTGAGTTCCAGGCGAGGCTGAGCTTTAGTCTTTTTTTTATTTTAATTTTTTAAAATTTAGCATAATTTCTTTATTGATTCTTTGGGAATTTTACATCATAGACCCTAATTCCATTCACCTCCAGTCCTACACACACACATCCCCCTGCAGCACCCCCAAAGGAAAATTTAAAAAAATCAAAACAACACAAGCAAACAAAAACAAACAAACAAAAACATCTTCAGTCCTCCATCTTTCCCGCCTCTCCAATACCTCTTCATTCGTGCTGGTGGCATTGGGAGCCCAGGTGATCACACAGTATACCCTTTTGTCCAGTCAGCTTGCTAGTCAATGTTCACTGCAATGAACTGACCAAACGTTCATTGGTCTGGTTCAAGACCTCTGGTTTCTAGTACACCATCAATACTGAATCCTCACTGAAACTCTTTGCAGATATCTCTTGGCCCTGAAACATGGAGATCCTGTGGGTATCGTTCTACAGAACCAGTCCCTTCATGAGCTCCAGCAGGTCTTAGATGCGGTAGATGTTAGCGTGGGTCAACCCAAGGCCTGGCTGTGGGTGTAGGTGGTAGCTGAGGTGATCAGTCCAGGCCACTGGACGGCCCCCTGCCCCCTCAGGTGATGGGGCAGAACCAGCTACCCTACACCTATGCCATGAGGTCAGTTCTCCATCGTCCATGGTGAGGGTGGGGCCATCTCTGGGGGGCGGAGATGCAGCTCTCCCATAAGGGTCAGGGCCATCTCTGGGGGGCGGGGATGCAGCTCTCCCGTAAGGGTCAGGGCCATCTCTGGGGGGCGGGGATGCAGCTCTCCCATAAGGGTCAGGGCCATCTCTTGCTGCAGTGTCTAATGAGGCCAGGACCAGCTTTCCCAGGGCCAGTGAAGGGCAGAGCCGGCTCAGCGTGGCCCTCTAATTTCATCACGCATGGTTCCTATGGCTCCTTAGGTGACACAGGCCACAGACATCAACACAGACCCCAGCTGCAGCAGGACCACAGACCCAGACATGACCCTCAGCAGCAGCTAGGGCCCACATGACATCCCAGATCTGAGTGGTAGCTCTGGACACTCAGAGCATAATGTCTCTGGCTGCAGCCTGGCCCCCAGACACCAATAAGGCCATAGGTTGTGGCCCCAAGCTTGGGCTTCTGTGTGACCTTTGGTGGCAACACAGGCCTAGGACTTCAACACAGACCCCAGCTGCAGTAGGACCATGGACCCAGACATGGTCCTCAGCAGCAGCACAGGTCTAGATGTCACCATGGCCCCAGGTGGCAGGCAAAGGCCACCCAAATTAGCATGGCCCTAGCAAGGCTTTAGGGTCTTAAAACATACACACACACACACACACACACACACACACACACACACACACACACGCACACACGCACACACACACACAAGACCAAAGAACTTGTAGTTGCCAGAGTGACATTATTTTCCCCCTTTATGCTGGACATTCCACACTGTTCCCTCCATCTAGAAAGCCAGTCCTCCTCAGTTCATTCGCTGACTCCTGATGGCCCCTGGCAATCGGGTTCAGGTGGTTCCTTCTCTTTAAGAAATACCCACAGAGGCATGAAAGCCCAGGCCCTGAGTGCTGCAAGTACGTCAACATGACATAAGCTAGAGTCATCTGGGAAGAGGAATCTCAACTGAGATATGACTCTACTACATCGGCCTGTGAAGCATTTTCTTGACTGATGATTGCTGGGGGAGGGCCCAGCTCACGGTGGTGGTGCCACGCCAGGGCTGGTGATCCTGGGTGCTATAAGAGAGCAGGCTGAGCAAGTCTGGGAACAAGTCAGTAAACAGCACCCCTCCATGGCCTCTGCTTCAGTTCCTGCCTTGATTTCCCTTAGTGACAGAGTGTGATCAGGACATGTGAGATGAAATAATCCCTCTCCTCCCCAAGTTGCTTTTGGTCATGATGTTTATCACAAAAACAGAAACCTAACTAATACACCCTGCTCCCCACTCTGTGTGCTACTTTTCCTCCACACGATTATTTTTTATATTTTGTATGTTTATGTATCTTTTCTTTGCATTAAGATGCAACTCACAGAATACAAACAACACTTGCTCTTTTTAGTATGCAGTCCAGCGTTTTCAGCATAGCCAAAAACTTGCACAGCCATTACCCTACCTAATTTCAGAGCAGGTTTATCATCCCCTAAGCAAACCCAGAACCACTAAGCAGTCACTCATCTTTTCCTTCACCCGTAGACACCAGCCACCACTAACTTATTTTTCTAGGATTTGCCTATTCTGAGCATTTTCTACAAATGGAATAGTGCAAAGTGTGGCCTTTTGAGTCTGGCTTGTAACCCTTAGCACAGTGTGTGTGTGTGTGTGTGTGTGTGTGTGTGTGTGTGTGTGTAACATTTATCAGTAGTTCTTTTAAAATTTAAAGTGTATGTGATTTTATTATGTGATTAAACTATTTTAAAAGATAACCTAGTTACCACATGATGAAGAATAACCACTGTTTGGGATGTGACTCAATGGTAGAACACTTGCCTAGCTGGTGCAGGGTTCTAGGTTCCAGACCCAGCACTGCAAGAAGAAAAATAGGGGAAAAAAGAAAAACAGTAAATTCTTACTGAATAACAAGTTACTCTTATTTAGCAGGTGTTACTTTTATAGACAAACTGTGTAGGACGAAGTGCTAAATGGCCATATTAATAAAAACCTGGAGCCAGATATTGGGGTAAAAAGCTGAGAGATCAGAAAAGCAGAAAGAAGCCAGCCACGTTCTCACTTCTTAGAGATCCTCCACCAAAGAGAACTACTTCCTGTGTACCCACGCCTATATGCCTTTCTGTTCTGCATCTCACGTCCTCTCTCCGCCCAGCTACATCATTTCCTCTTCCTGCTCAGCTCTGTCACTTCCTTTCTGTCTGTACAGACCTCCAGACCTTTATGGTTAACTAGTGTTGGAATTTAAGGCATTTGCCACCATGCCTGGCTCTGTTCCCAGTGTGGCTTTGAACTCACAGAGATCCAGACAGATCCTTGCCTACCGAGTGATAGGATTAAAGGTGTGTGCTACCATCGCCTGACTTCTAGGTTTAATATAGTGGCTGGTTTTTTCCTCTGATCCTCAGATAAACTTTATTTGGGGGACACAGATAAAATATCACCACAAAACGAAACATCACACTCAAGTTTACACATCCACTCCCCACTGTTTTACCCTTTTTAACAAAGGCAACCATCAGTTTCCTTGTTGGTTTTGTTGTGTTTTGTTTTTACTGTCCATAGAGTTGGTGAGATTGTTAACAAGCAGTGTGCAATCCGAATCCCTGGAAACTGCTCCTGATTCTGAGGCTCGGCCTCTTGTTTGCACATGTCTAGTTCTCTGGGCATTAGTCAGCGACACACTTCCCCATGCATTTCTGAATCCATCTTTTCCTGAATCTTACAGGCAGGACGTACAGAAGACAGGACATGGAAAAGTCAGCCTTCTTTTCGTTGTTTGGAAGGATCTGCATTTCCAGGCATAATTTGAGGTCCCCTTGTTTATCAAAGGAATAGAGAAAGCAAATTATCAATATAGTTACCACCTCACCCAATGCCCTGGGAACAAACTATTTATTTGTTGTTATTTGTTTGTTTGTTGAGACATGGTCTCAAGCAGCCCAGGCTGGCTTCCATCTTACTATGTAGGCCAGGCTGACCGAACCTCTGGTCTTCCTGCCTCTAAACCCCCTGTGTTGGGATTTCAACATGTGCCATCATTCTATATTTAAAATAAAGGTGTGTGTGTGTGTGTGTGTGTGTGTGTGTGTGTGTGTGTGTGTGTGTTTAACTTATAGAGCATGGGTGACAGGTTATAAGAAGGAACACGGGCAACCATAAAGTCGCCATGCCGGAAGGTCTGTACACAGCAGGAGTGAGGACTTCCCACTGACCTGTGCAGCCTGATGGAGCTTCTTCTTTCCCCACCTAGATCCTCCAGCCATTTCCAGAGTCCCCAAGACCATGAGAAATTTGGGGAGAATTGGGTCCGGGGACTGGGTACTCAGGTGAGGGTCCAGTGACCCTCTCCACCCCCTCCGTCAACCCAGCTGTGAGGATCTTTGGCAGGCAGGCCCAGCCAAACTCTGAGATGGTGGCAGTTTGGATCAGAGCCCAGTCCTGTACAACGGCCTTCCTGGGCATCCTCTGCCACCCAGAGCTGGGGCTACAGGCACAAGCTGCCACTCGGCTTCTTGTGGGTGCTGGGAATACAAATTCTGGCTCTTACGTTTTTGAAGCAGGCACTTTACCAACAATGCTATCCCCAGACCTTTTAAATGAAGCATTAAATTAAAGATTTAAGGAAAAAAAATCCCCATGGGTAAAATCTATTGATATTCCTAGTTCTTCTGTTTGTTTAGAGTTAAATAAACTAAAAGTATAATAAAAAACAATCTAGTGCAGTTTACATGTATTTAGTGTACAGATTGAATAAATAGCGATTTTTAAGGATTATACCTCATTTTTTTCTACCAAAAAGAAAACCAATGCATTGGAACATAAAGTCTTTGATGTTGTTTCTTTTCAGAACTCTAACTCATTTGTAATTTTCATTTCCTATTTTTTTAAACTTTCATTTCAAGAGGTAACTGTCACAGCTGCTTCTTTTTTTTTCTTTTTTTTTTTTTTTTTTTTTTGGTTTTTTTTTTGAGACAGGGTTTCTCTGTGTAGCTTTGTGCCTTTCCTGGGACTCACTTGGTAGCCCAGGCTGGCCTTGAACTCACAGAGATCCTCCTGGCTCTGCCTCCCGAGTGCTGGGATTAAAGACGTGCGCCACCACCGCCCGGCTGGCTGCTGCTTCTTTTATATGGCCACCAGCTGTGTGTGAGAATTCCAACGTCCCCACCTTTCCCGACAGTTGTCAGAATCCGTCCTTTCTTAACTGGTGGGCTTGAAGAGGTGTGTCACTGTTCGGATTTGCATTTCCCTGTTGAGTAATGTTGCCTGCCTCTTTTTACATACTTACTGGACCTTTGTATATCTTTGGGGGAATGTTTTTTGAATTTCAGCTACTTCTAAGTTCAGGGTTTTTTGGTTTGTTTTTTATTGTTCAGGTGTCTGCATACGTTTCCACACATATTCTACTCACTGTTCAGTGGTCCATTTTTACATGTCTGAGTTCCCAGTTACACTTTGACCAAATGTGGACAGAGCCCGGGTCAGACCCGGGCCCTCTTCTTGAGCCTGGTGCACTATCTGGCAAATGAGTGGGCTGGACACCCTGGCTTTGGACACTGTCCGGTGTTTTCCTCCGAGGCCTTTTCAAGTGCCCACGTTTCCGGTCACCTCTGTGTGGAGGCCCGTCATGGACATAAGGGAACTTCCCAATGAAACAGTCTGAGCTAAAAAGTCTGAATTCTGGAATATTCTGGCATGCTACCTAAAGAACCCCTCCCTTCCCCCTCCCCGGAGCACTCAGACTACCCTCTCTTCTTTGGTGGGGCTAGTGGGAAGTAGCAATGGTTACTTTCAAGCCAAGGTGGACACAGCTTGGGAAGGGTTGGTGTCCATCTGCTTTCAGAGAAAGGCGGGATACTTTAACTTGTTTCTGTAGAAACTGCCAAAAATATTGATGCCCTTCCAGTACATGACCACCGCCTCCCGCTCAGCGTGCTTGCCTGGCCTCAATGGCTTCCAGGTGACCCGGAACACAGAGCTAGAATGTGCCCCTGTCATCTTCCTCAGCCCTCAAGCAAGACCTTTAGAACATTCTTCTCTGTCCATACCTGGAAGTGGAGTTGCTGGACCCTACAATAATTCTATTTCATTTCTTTTCTTCCTTCCTTCCTTTCTCAAAGAAAAATAGTGTATTATATAGAGGTAGTCATTTCCACCCCCACCAACAGTGCCCGGGGCATCCTGCCAGCACTGGTTATCTCTTTTTAAATGGTAGCTCTCCGATGGGTGTGAAGTAGTATCTAATTGTGGGTTTGATTTGCATTTCTCCTGTGAATCATGCATTGAGTTCATGGTTATTGGCTCTCTTTATGACTTGTAGAGAAAAATATCAAGTCATTGCTTATGTTTGAGTTGGCTTGTTTTGGTTTTTGTTGCTGTTGGCGGTGGTGACTTGTAGGAGTTCTTTGTATATCCTGGATATTGGTCCTTTATCAGATACACAATTTGCAAATATTTTCTCCCACTCTGTGTGTGGCCTTTTTACTCCATGGATCCCTTTTTAATGAACAAAGTTGACGTTTTAATGATATATAGCTCATCTAATGGAATGACCCAAAATATTTAAATAAAGCATAAGGAAGATAGTGAAAGGAAAAGAAAACAACAGAATGACTTCGTGTTTGTCCCTTGAGCTGATGACGTCCTTTGCTCTGGGGAAGCCCCAGCTGATAAGAGGGAGTAGTTGGGAACTAGAACCACGTGTGCTATTTCAAGTCCCAGGAAGAAGCCTGCCCGATACCTGGGCCCGGGTGTGGGTGTATGGGGAACGGGGGCGGTGCTGTGGCGTCGGGGTTTCCCTGAGATCTGTGAGGGGGGTGTGGTGAGTGGGCTCAAAGGCAGGAAGTTCGCTGTTGGGAAAGCAGTGGGCGCAGGCACCTGCCTCTCAAGCCTCTTTCCCTGTAGGTCAGATAGCAGCCCCAGAGCCAGGTTCTGAAGAACGGCGGCCTCTCTGCCCTTTGCTCCCTGTAAATCTTTCACCACCTTTACTTTGTTTTGTGAGATTTTTTTTTTCCTGATTCTAAAAATAATTATGCCGATATCCAACTGACTGAAGTATAAAAGAAAAACATTAGCCGTCAGTCCACCCCTGGGGTGGCAGTAGTGACAGTGATCATCCATTAAACATGACTGTGTCAGAAATTAGGCTTCATGTTCCCCTAGAGAACCCCAACCACCCACAGCCCTTCACATCCGTACCCAGCAAGGACTCTGAGCTCTTTAGGGAAGGGCTAGTTCGAGCGTAACTGGGCTCGATCTGTCTGATTTCAGATCTGTCTGATTTCAAAGCCCATTTCCACTACAGCCTCTATTCTGCAACCATTAATCTTAGCAACAGTAAAATATGCCAGCTAGCTGGGCAGTGGTGGTGCATGCCCTTAATCCCAGCACTTGGGAGGCAGAGGCAGGCAGATCTCTGTGAGTTCGAGGCCAGCCTGGTCTACAGAGCGAGATCCAGGACAGGCACCAAAACTACACAGAGAAACCCTGTCTCGAAAAAAAACAAAACAAACAAACAAATAAACAAAAAGATATGTTATCTATGGTTTCATTTTCTCATAAAATGATCTCATGGGTGCTACTACCACAGTTTTTGTTTTTTTGTTTGTTGAGACAGGGTTTCTCTGTATGTAGCCCTGGCTGTCCTGGAACTCATTCATTAGACCAGACTGGAATGGACTGGAACTCACAGGTATCCACCTGCCTCTGCCTCCAAGTGCTGGGATTAAAGCATGTGCCACCACTGCTGGGCTGCTACTACCGTGGTTTTAACACAGGCATCGTCTTAAGCTGATGCGTTTGCACCCGCCCCACCCCAGCCTGCTGGTCACCTTGAATGGCCCTCCCACTTCCCATACTTGAGCAGTTCAGCCAGGTTTGGGGTTTTCTAATGGCCAATAATAAAATGACACTCCCTTTTCCCTTCACCTTCTAAAAAGGAATGACAAATGGCTTCTCCAGCGACTTCTGGGAGGGTAAGCACTACTGTACCACATTCCCACCTTCATCTCCAGACAAGGGTCTGTGGACAATCCCAAACCATCAGTGTCTGCCTTGGTTCAGAGCTAGCAACCCTACTTGTCACCCCAGATTTGGGAAGGGACAGAGGACATGGTGATGGTTAACCTCAGTTGCCAACTTAGTGAGATCTAGGATTACCTGAGAGATGGCCTCTGGGCACACATGTGGCATGCGGGAGGTCGTCTTGATCAGGTTAATTGAGATGAGAAGACCTGCCCGTGTGGGTGGCGCCACTCCCTGGCCTTGGACCATGTGAAAATAGAAAGGGAGCTGAGCACAGGCGTTCATCGCTCTCTGCTTCCTGACTGCAGATGTGACGTGAGCAGCTGCTTCAAGCTCCTGTTCTTTGATTTCCACACTGAAATGGTGCGTGCCTTAAACCGTGAGCCAAATAAACCTTCCTTCCTTAAACTGCTTTTGTTGGGATGCATTGTCACAGTAACAGGAAGTAACTGGGATAGATACCCACTCCCAAGACTAGGGATGAGACCCCATTTTTCCCTTACTACATAAACAACATATAAAAAAAGGTAAAATAAGATTCCTCTGCAATCTCCCAACTCATGACCCCTAATACATGTGTTTTGTGATACTTACATGTATACATATATGTGTTTAAAAAAATGAAAACATACTGTGAGTACCATTTTCTTACTTGCATCTTTCTCTTAGCAAAGTTACTGGCTTCATTGTAGCTACTAGCTGTATCACCTTGGTTATATTAAACTCTGTGCCTCAGTTTCTTCACAGAGACAGTGGGGATGCAGTAAAGTTGAAGTTATTGTGTGTGAAACACTCAGACCTGGGCCTGGTACTTGTGTTTTCTATTTGGTTCTTACTTTTATTCTTATTCATTTTCTTAGCTGTTTTTCTATTGCTGTGCAGAGACATCATGACCAAAGCAACTTATAAAAGAAGCATTTCATTGGGGCCTTGCTTACAGTTTCAGAGGTTTAATCCGTGATCATCACAGCTGGAAGGAGAGCAGCAGACAAGCAAGAATGGCACTGGAAGCCGGGCGGTGGTGGCGCACACCTTTAATCCCAGCACTTGGGAGGCAGAGCCAGGCGGATCTCTGCGAGTTCGAGGCCAGCCTGGACTACCAAGTGAGTTCCAGGAAAGGCGCAAAGCTACACAGAGAAACCCTGTCTCGAAAAACCAAAAAAAAAAAAGAAAAAAAAAAAAAAAAAAAAGAGCCGCAGCTAAGAGCTCACATCTGACCCAAAAGTTCTTGACAGAAAGAGAGAGAAAATGACTGCACCTGGCATGGGCTCACCCTCAGTGACACACCTCCTCCAACAAGGCCATACCTCCTAATCCTTCCTAAACAGTTCCACTGAGCATTCAAAACACCTGAGCCTGGGGGAGCCGTTCTTACTCAGACCACTCATCATTCTTTTTGTTTTTAATCTTCATTTTGCTTTTAGATAGGGTCTCAAACTATAGCCCAGACTAGCTTATAACTCACCATGTAGCCCAAGCTGGCCTTGAACTCAAAGCAATACTCCTGCCTCAGCCTTCTGAGTGCTATGCTACTGCTTTGAGCCATCATAACCAGCTTGAAACACTCTCTATACCAGACTTCTGCCATACACACCAGTGGCTCTGGTTCTCAGCCAGGTAATTTGTCCCGGAGCCATGTGTGGGGACAGTTTTGGTTGTCCAGCAGGTGGGCAGGCAGCTATTGGCAGCTAGCTGATGGAGATACTTAGGTTAAGTATCCTGCAAGGCCCAGGCAGGCCCCACAAAATCCAGCATTGAGACAGAGTGAACCCAGTGGTTCTGTGTTTCCTTAGTCAGCTCCCTGTGGCTTATCTTCTCTGGCTTGAGTGTTTTCACACTACACTGCACTGTGAGATACACACCAGTGGAGATCTTAGGCAAGACCAAGACATGGTCCTGGACAGAGAAATGTGACAGGGTAGCGCACATAACAAATCAAGGTGCACAGTGGATCGGCAGAGTAGTACACATGTATGACTGTCCCTATTTTCAACTCCAGACAGTGGGGCAGGAAGGAGTCTAAGATTGGTGGCCCTCAAGACATCTTGCACCTCCTGTGACCTTTTAACAACTGTAAACAAGGCTCCATTGTGTCACTGGTGGTAAAGTGCCCGGGTTAATGAGCCTGTGTGTTTGCCAGGGAGGGGACCTACTGTCATGCTGGCCCAGAGATGTCTGGGTGAGATTAAAGGGTCCTTTATGTCATGCCTCTTGTGCGACCAGAGAGGCAGTGGTAGTCTTCCCCAGTTTTGTCTCCAGATCATAAACTGAAAAACCCCTTGAGATTGATTGCTGACCTAAAGACACGTTGTAATGACTAGCTTTGTTTACTGTTCAGAGGAGACCGGAGAGGAGACCGGCGTTATTGTGAAGAGTGCAAAGAGGCTTTCCACCCAGTTTCAGAGAGCATGTTCTCGCTGGTGAAGGAGGCACTTACTGCTGGCCTGCGGAGGTTATACCTCTCAGACCCCTCCATTACTACTGTAGCTGCTTGCTGCATGCCTTCTGCAGGACAGTGACCCTGCCTACAACATGGGAAAGCTTGATCTCTTGCTGTCTGGCTCTGTGGGCTCAGGCTTCTCTGCAGCAGGCACTGGGACAAAATCAGGAGGACAAAATAAGATAAGCCACAGACTCTAGACATGGAAGCAAATCAGAAGCAGTCCCCCATCCCACAAGCTCTGCAGCTAGTCAGAGCACAGATCTGTCTACGGACCTGGAGACCCCCGAAGCCCAACAAGGCTGAAGAGCAGCCTGGCTCAATTCTGTAACCAGCTACTGCTTCGAGGGGGCTGCCGAGAGTCCTGATTCTTGCTGTTGGATAGACTTTGGGTCTTTTCTTTGGCTTCTAGCCTGACTCTCTGCAGCACAAGCTGAGACTTTGCGCTCTCCTCCATGACCATCCCCAGTGAAGTTGGCTTTTCCAGCATCCCGGCTGTTCTGCCTCAGAGAGCTCATCATGTGCTCTGGGGCTCAGGTCTCCTAACACCCACACAGTGGTCCAGCATCCAAAGGATAGATGCTCCCTGACTCTTACTAATGTTTTTTCCTAAGAGGTGGGCAGTCTATGGGAGGGCTCTGGCAGTGAGCTGCTGAGGTGCCAGCCTCAGCACAGGGTTTCCAGGTATCTGTGAGCTTGGCAGAGTTTCCTGCTTTCTCTTCTAAACAGTGGTGATAATAGCGTCCTTAAGATGTGCCTAAGATCTGCTTAACAGTATTTGGCACAAAAGCAAATAATAAATGTTGCTATTATTTTATGAGCCCTGGAAAGCTAGCCTGAGTCCATCTATAGGGTATTGAGAGGAAATTTATTTCCTCCGTTTCCCTCAATGGAACTTGAGAGGGGAAAGGCATCTGGCATCGCTTTGTCCAGAAAGACAGCAATGGTGATGGACAGGTAGCCTTCTTTGCAAAGCTGGACTCAGTGTGTTAAGAAGTGGGACTGGAATCCCCATAACTCATACTAGCATTTCTTGTCCTGGTGTTGACCATCCCTCCCAGGTGAGATCCCTTCTCTCTTTCTTGGCAAGGGTCTGTCCCTGGCTGAGGATGAAGGGATGGAGCGTGGTAGGAATGACACATTGGAAGATCTGCGGCAAGCTGTCACACACTTCTGTCAGTGGAGCTTTTCATTCTAGCCTTGCTGGTCCCAAGAAGATGAGCAGACCTAGAAGTCAGGCACAGGTGCCCAACCGTCTGCCTGCCGTGTCCTGGGGGTGGCTTCCCAGTTGAGCGTATAAACTCTTCCACTTCCCTAGACGGAGAAGACACACAGCCCTGCCTCATCTGTGGGCAGCATGAGCCATGTCTCCATGTCTCTGACAGGGAGCCTCCTCATTCCCCCTTCCTCTCTGCACCTTCCCCCTTCCTCACTGCCTTCCAGACTCGGCCAAGGCTCGGAAACACGTGATGCTATGATTCTAACATTCCCCAGATTTATAACAAGAGTGCTGAGGAATCCTCAGAGGCTCCGAGGTGATGGCCTTGGTGTAAGGACACATCTGAACTAAAAGCTGCTGTGTGGGAGTGGAGGGCAGAAATGTCACCAGCGATTTTATCTCTTTAAAAAAAAGTGGCAAGTGCAACCCAGGGGCTTTGTGCTTCCAAGCGGCTGGCAGCTTCTTCAGCTCTAAGAAGACAGTTGACTGGGGGGAAGGAGTTCACAGGGGCAAACAGACTCTCCTAGGTGTGGATATTACCCATGACGAACTGGGAATTAACCAAAGGACAATCTGAGTTCTGGGACAGGAAATCCTGCCTTTGGGGTAGATGGTGAGACAATGGCCTGACTCTGGAAGGACTTAATTTGCCCATCTGCTTATTGGGCACACACTTGATACCCTACCACCACATTACTGAGAGCACTTTCTCCTCCCACCTGTGTTATCTTGACATATACATGGAGCTCACCGCCAGCAAAATCCTCCCATGGCTCACATAAAGCACTACCATCAGTTTGCCACGCTTATGCCAAAACAGACTCTTGGGTGGGGCTGGGGATGCAGCTCAGCTGGTAGAGTGCTTGCCCAGTGTGCAGGAAGCCCTCGATGTGAGCCCCACCA
This sequence comes from Peromyscus eremicus, assembly GCF_949786415.1. Lineage (NCBI taxonomy): Eukaryota > Metazoa > Chordata > Mammalia > Rodentia > Cricetidae > Peromyscus > Peromyscus eremicus. The sequence goes on along the minus strand of NC_081416.1, from coordinate 8,351,148 downwards.
CTAAACAAACTGGCCGTGGTAGTGTGCACCTGTAACCTCCATACTCTGAAAGTGAAGTGAGGAGGAGAAAGTCAAGGTCCGCCTCGGTCACACAGCGAGTTCGAAGGAGACTGGGCTGCGGGAGACCCTATTTCAGAAACAGCAACACACTGAAACAACCTCCCAGACTGCTGGAGACAGTATCTCCCATTCACAAGCCCCATACCTGACACAGACACGTGAATGTACACAGACCAGTCCCACGGGCAGCAGAATTCTCCACTCAGACACCCCATAATGCACTCACATAGTGGGTTCATAGATGTGAGGGTTACTCCCGACTTGCTCTCTCTTCCTCACACAGACAGCCCATAGTTCTCTCAGCCCTCACAGTTGACACCCAACAGCGTCACATGGAACATGTCTTTCTCTCACTCCCTCGCACAGACACACAGAGGAGAGCCCTGCACACACAGCCATAGGTATTCACACTCAGGTCTGGATCCTCTGGGTCCCTCACTCACAGAACTCCAGGTCCAACCTTATGGAAGGAGATGTTCTGACCCTCCCTGGCAGCATCCACTGCCCACACACCCACCATCCTTGCTTGTTTGGGTGCAGGCTACAGAAGCCTCAGAGACTAGGGTGGCCAGCTCATCTGGATACACCAGCATCCTGGAACCTCTTTAGTCTTAATACAACCCAGAGGTCATTACTCTCTAGGGAACTAATTTCAGCCCCGCTGTGCCCCAGGAATACCCATCTTATCAGCAGCACATGCCTCCAGGCAGCTGTTTTCTGAGGTGCCCTGAACAGGCGCCCTGGGCTCTGGTCTCTGTGCTCAGCCACTGGTCACTGTCTCCTCCCTCATCAGGCTTCCAGCAGGAAGAGGATAGTGCTTAGGAACAAAGCCTGAGGGCTGGGCAGAAAACCCAAGACAGGCAGAGCCTGGATTCCAGAAAACACCTCCCCATGTCTGCTCTGAAGGGGTGCAGGCAGGACCACCTACCAGAAAGGCTGTCCTTTGCCAACTGCCCCACCTTAGGGCTCTGGTGTATGGGTTTTGATTTTAGTCATCATCATGTGCCTTGTCAGACGTCCCTCACCCCTCCCCGCCCTTTCAGGGGGGCATGACACCACATAGATGTCCCCTGCCTGGTTAGACCTACCTCCCATCCACCTCATTCAGGTGGTCACCACTTAAGTCCTGTTCTTCAGGTCTTAACAAGGACTGGGAAGCAGAGGGTCAGTCTGTGAAGGGGAAGATAAAGCTCAGAAGGTGTGAGCAGGAGGAATTTTCTCTGGCTGTAGCACGAGCCAGCGCGTCCCAGTGTAAGCGCCTTTATGCATTGCCTTCCTCTCTATGAGGACTCTTCCTGGATTGGCTGTAGTGGTGACCAACATGCCTCCCAGCTCCAGGCTTCCATCCTAAACTGTAGAAGGATATGCATGAAGCCAGCACCTTTGGTCCTAAGGTCTGGAAGTGAGTACCAAAGGCCATCTGGGCCAATTTAAGAGTGGATCAGTCCCTATGCTGTGCCGGAGCTAGAGTTGGGGGAGAGGCACAATCCTCTTAGAGGAAATAAAACCTCTCTCTCTCACCAGAGGACTGGAATAGACCCGGGACAGCCAGAACAATGCCCCGGAAGTAGCACTCTTCAAATTTTAATGAGTACACAAATCTCTTGGGGTTCTTGTTAAAATACATATTCTAGTTTAATAGTTCTTGGACAAGGCCCAAGAGTCAGCTTTTTAAAAAAAACAACACACATTTATTCATTTATTTGTTGGAGGTGGGGGCATGGGTGCGTGTATGTAAGTGTAGGTCAGAGGGCGAATTTCTCCATAGTCAGTTCTCTCCTTCTACCCTGCGGATTCTGAGGGGATTGAACTCAGGGCATCGAATTTGACAGCAAGTGCCTTTACCCACGGAGCCACCTCACCAGCCCCCAAGAATCAGAACTGTTTGCACCACTCCATGCTGGCACCGCCCACTTGGGAACCACATCCAGGGTACCAAGGATCTAGCAGCTAATACCTCTTCCCAGATATCCGTAATACTTGTGCAATAAGGAGGGGCAAACCAAGGAGCCAATGGGACTCAGTGCCACAAAGCCTTCCTGCACCCCAAGGCCGGTTGCTCCTCAGACCGGTCCTCCCTCGGTTATTCGGCAGGCAGGGCAGAAGCTCCTTCTCATCCCTATCGTACAGAAGAGACAGCGGAGGAGGCTCAAATAAACGTGTGGCCTCCCTGAATCCCCCAGCTGTTTTGAAAGACAGTACAGAGACAGGCAGGACTACATCAGAAGTCCTCACGGGTCCCCCTCCAGGTTTCTGGAAGCTTCTGAAGGTCTGCCAGGAAAGGAGAAAGAGAAGTAAACCACCACATATGGTCACACTTCCCCAGGGCTGGAAATTTCCAGGGTGCCAAATAGAGAGCTGTGTCGTCAAGACCTAGTGACCTTCTGGCCCTGCTGTTTGAAAACCAAAGTCGCAAAGGCCAAAGGTCATCTAGGCACACTCCACCTACCCCTGCTGCTGGGGCTATTTTTAACCTTCTGTCCCTCCTGGGTTCACTCCTCCATGATCTCCCAATGGCTGTTCTTCACAGTTACCCTCTCACCCAGGGTGGGGCCAGTCACACCTGAGCAGCAATTGAGATAATGTGCCGCACCCCCCCCCCCCCCCCCCCCCCCCCCCCCCCCCCCGCCGCCGCCCTGTACCTCCTCAAAGGGCTGGGTGGGACAACTGCAAGTAATTTTCAGGAGGACTCCTTTGGAATCTCTGGGCAGGCATAAGAAGATTATGTGTAAGATCCAAATGTGGAAGCGGCTTCTGGAGGCAGAACCCCACTTGCTATTGGTTAGATTAATTCACGGACTGAACTCCTAGCCCTCGGCACCTCAGAATGCAGCCTGGCTTGGAAATAGGGTCTTTGCAGATGTGGTTGGTTAAGAGGAGAACAGGACACTAACCAATTACCTGACATCTCTATGAAGAAGAAAAACACAGGGCCACACACTCCAAGGACAAAGACAGAGTGCCCATGACGGCAGAGAGAACACACTGACATAATGCATCTCATTAATGTTTCAACGGCGGAACCTAACTGCTGGCCAATCAGCAGAAGCAAGCCAGGAGTGTAAAACAGTCTCCCTCAGAGCCCAGAGGGAACCAGCCCTGGGGCCATCTTGACCTCAGCCTCCCGACCTCCAGAGCTCTGAGACACTTCGCTTCTGTTGTTCAACTCTTCCATCCTGTTTGGCTTAGCTGTCATTTTGAAAGTCCTGGTGAACCAAGGGAGAATCTCACAATCCGACATTTAATTGCTCCTCAGATTGTGCTGTTGCTGTGATTGGTTTTAGGTGTCTCGAGGCCTAGGCTATCTCTCGCTTTCTTTGGTCTGAGAATCCCAGACCTATTTACTTAGACAACAAGCCTGCATTGGCTTGGCCAGACTTCGGGCAAGTGTTGGTTAATGGCACACGCAGGTTAATTTATTGACACACACCTCCCAGAAGTACCCTGAGAGGTATCCTCCAGGCAGCAGAATCCCCGGCTTACACTGAAGTAATTGTACTTCAAAACCAGCTCAGGAGAGTAGAGTTTCTAGAACTTTCCAGAAAGAAAATAAAAGTTCAGAAATTGGGTGAAGAGGGGTTTTCAGCCATAGGTGAGGAAGGTACTGAGTTATGATTACTATGGGTCCATATGTAGTTCCCAAGGTAAGATTTGGGGTTGGCAGGAGACTGAAGCCCCCTCCTCTCTCTGTCTCTCTCTTGCCTAGATGACATTTTCTGACTTGTTTACAAGTTGCACCCTGATAGTGGCTGGGCAGGCTGGGAAGGGTAATGAATCACCAGCACCTCCATGGGAAATACATCACACAGCCCAGCCCAGCCACTCCCAACGCCTGGACCCCACCCCTTAGCACACACAATCAAAGCCGCTGAGCCTGGCCCAGGAAGAGGACTGCAGAAATGAGATGTCCTGTGGGCACACAGAGCCTTGCCCACTCTTGCTTTGGTAGCATGCCTCTCCTCCCATCAGCTCTCTGACTATGATGTGCGCCACACAGAGTCTGAGGGCAGCAGTTGTTGCCCACAGCAGATCTGAGGTTCACACCCACAAACCTTCCCTGCCCCTCACTAATCCCCTGCCCCTGATCTATGTCTCCCAGGCTGGCCCCAAACTCACTATACAGCTGATAATGACCTTAAACTTCTGGTCTTCCTCCCTCTGCTCACCGAGTTCCGGAACACGGCATGGGACATTGTGCCCAGTTTATGCAGTTCTGGGGATAAGCCTGGGACTCTGCATGCTAGGCAAGCATTCCACCAACTGAGCTACATACATCTCCAATGCTCCACCTGCCCTCTTCTCCCATGCAGGTACAGATCTAGATTTGCACCTGACTCTGGCACTGACTGGTTGTGTGGCCTTTGAGAAGTTACCCTCTTTGAGCCTCAAATTCCTTAGCTATAAAAGAAGGCCAGACATAAATACGCAGCCCATCCTGCTGTGACGGCGTTTACATGAGACGGCTGATGTCGCCATGCTTGGCACAGTGAGGCTCTCTCAAGCACACATACCGTTGTTCTGTGGTGGCAAGTGATGAATATCCTGGGCTTGTATAGAGTGGCAGAGTGCTCACTGGCAAACCGGAATGGACATTCCAATCTATTGCAAAGCTAGGCGATATGACATCAGTTTTACCTGCTTTATTGAAATTTCACAGCCTGTGACTTTTTGCTGAGGAATTTGCACTGATACAAGGCGACTCATTCATTCTCCAAATATGTTCTGAGCACCTGCTAAGGAGGTGACGTGTTCTTGGCAATTCTTAGAGCAGAACTGGAGGATGTGAAGGAGAAGCAGTGACTGGCAGTCGCCCAAACTCATGAAGTTTCCTTTTAAGCTTTTTCCTAGGTAATGGCAGATTCTCCACCTACCTCTAGACTGGACTAGCATTGCCTCAGGAAATGCCCAAGAAGCCGAGGTAGGAGAGGCCTGTGCCAAGGAGTTGGACCAGCCTTGGAGCTGGGATCCCAACTTTTTTTTCCCCTAACTCTTGTGACCATAGGAAAGCCAATTGTCCCCATGGAAACTCAGTTTCCTTTGCTAAATAACTTTATACCCAGGTCAGACTTTCTAGGCTGCTTTCAATTCTATAGCTGCCTCTTAGTAACTGTTTTTCATCCATTGATTTATCCTTCAAATATCCTCCTAACCATCCAACATTGTTTGGATTACTATGTTTTGGGAACTATAGAAGGAGTTGAGGGGATAAGGGAACACTGAGAAATGCCCCCTCTAGGACCCCAGAATCCAACAGTGAAGAAACCTCAGTTTCCCTTACACCCTTCCATGTGCTGATGTGAGTCTAGCACTCAGAAGTGATTGAACATGTTCCTGGCAGGGGCTGGCCCTTTCTCAGTCCAACTTAGATGATATGGGACTCCTAGGATCTAAGTAGCATGTAGCCTTGCCTCTGGGCAGGTGCTCGAGGCAGACATCCCTCTTCTCTGGGATCACAGCCAACGGGGACCCAGCCCTTCTACCTGAGCTCATGACCCTGTGTTTCCTGTCTCAGTAGGAGATGGGTTCTTAGAGGGCTGGTGGGCTCCCCAGGGCAAACTCTCAGTTCAGAAAGGAAGTCGGTGGGAGAGCTCCCAGCCACATCCCACCCTTTCCTTTGGAACAGCAGGGCTTCATACCAGCCTCCCCCGCAGATCTCTGCTTAGTGCTTTGGGAACAGAAGTAGAACAAGTGGCCACTCCTAGCTGCAAGGGAGCCTGGGGAAAAAGAGAGAAGTGTCTTGTAACTGGCTTAGGTCAAAGGTCAGAAAACTTTTTTTCTGGAAATGGCTAAAAAGTAAATATATTGTTTTCCACTCAATGTAAGCCACACCTGCTCCCCTCTGCCTCTGTGAGTTGGCAACAGCCATATGTAAACATGTGTGGCTTGCTTTAGTAAGTGTTTATGTACATACACACATTTGAATGTCTGGTAGTTTCCATGCGTCACAAAATATTAACTTTCTTCAAAAATTTAAATAATGTTGAAAATCTGTGTCCTATGGCTAGAGAGATGGCTCCCTTCTGGAGGACCCAAGTTTTATCCCCAGCACCCACCCATCTGGTGGTTTATAACCTTCTGTACCTCCAGTTCCAGGAGATCCGATGTCCTCCACAGGGCACTGAACACACATGGTGCACAAACATACATTTTGGCAAAACACTCATACACGTAAAAAAAAAAATCTAAATATAAAAAAACCTGTTTTCAGGGTCTGAGGCATGGCTCAGTTGGTAACGTGCTGGTCTAGCATGCACAAGGAGCTGAGTTCCATCCACAGCATCACATAAACATAAATGGGGTATGATGGCACAGCAGGTAATCCTCAGCTACGTAGGAATATGAAGCCAACCTGGAGCTAAATAAATAAATAAATAAATAAATAAATAAATAAATAAATAATAAAAGGCTGTTTCTTGGGTGTAGAGGGGTGTACAAAAGGAGCATTGGGCTGTGGATGAGCAGATCAGGCTTCATTCTGTTAATGGACTGGACACTGTTAATGTAATACTTGACTGTATATATTGTATATACTTATTGTATATACTTTATCTTATATTAGTTATAAGCTTCTTTTAGTATTTAGACAAAAAAGGGGAAATGTGTCCTCCAATATATTGTGCACCCTAATAAACTTATCTAGGGTCAGAGAACAGAACAGCCACTAGATAGACATAGAGGCCAGAAAATGGTGGCACATACACCTTTAATCCTAGCCTTCTGGAGGCAGAGATCCATCTGGATCTCTGTGAGTTCAAAGCCACACTGGAAACAACCAGGCATGGTGACACATGCCTTTAATCCCAGCACTTGAGATCTCATGTCTTGCTTGGGAAAGACACATGCCTTTAATCTCAGGAAGTTATGGCAGGAAGCAGAAAGGTATATTAAGGTGCGAGGACCAGGAACTAGAAACTTTTAAGCTTTTAGGCTTTTAGCAGCAGTTCAGCTGAGATCCAGAGGCTTTCAGTCTGAGGAAACAAGATCAGCTGAGGAGTTGGCAAGGTGAGGTTGGATGTGGCTTGTTCTGTCTCTCTGATCTTTCAGTGTTCACCCCAATACCTGACTCTAGGTTTGTTTTTATTTATCAAGACCTTTTAAGATTCGTGCTACATCATTCCCTGACTTAGGACTTAAATTCTTCTCAACTTCGGTTTTTCATTCTTAAGCGAGACTCTCCATCCGAGGCTCTCACTTACCCAGGGATCCTTGCTCTTCTTTCTCTCCCCTTGCATAGCCGGGCATACCACGACTCTCAGATACACCAGCACTCTAGCTGGAGAGCCAGGCATCCCCACCCACACAGCATTCTAGAAATACATTGTTCCCCATTCCCAAGAAGAACCCCCAAACTTTCCCTGTACATCCTGTTCTCCCTGTCACTTTCAATCTGGGTAATTAAACTCAACACCTCAAAGGTGATTAAAAATTAATTTGGCATTCAACAGGCCCGGAAATGAAATTCAGGAGGAAGCACACTTGGAGAGCCGGGGTTGAAGTAATTAGAAAAATCGTCCTGCTGTGTAAGAAGAGTAACTAAGTCATTACCACAGCCATGGAGGGGACAGTAGAGAGGCCAATGGTGACTGCTGAGGTCACATGGTAACAGGTCATTTCCCAGGCCTTCACGGGTGAGACTTCACGGGTGAGACGACTTCACGGTGCCGCTTCTGCCCAACCCTGAGTGCCTCCCCACTCTGCTCTCTTGCCGGTCCTGTCTGCCCCGCCCCCACCCCAGCAGCTGCTGTTACCTCTTCCCCTCCTGAATTCAGTCTTCCTGTTTGCACACATCCCCCTCCCCCTTTGGAACTATTCCAGCATTCCCTCACCTTTTGCTCCGTGTCCAGTGCAGCCTGCTTATCTTTTTCTGTGGTTTGTAACTACTGCCCTCCAAGAATGGCTCTTGATGTAGCCCCCACCCTACCCTGGGTGTTCTTTCCTGTTCCTTGTCTCCCAGGCAACAGTCCTACTGCTTGAGATGCCAGCCTGGAAGCTGATATTCCAGGATGCTGCAAAAGGGCATTTCCTTTTCCCATCTCGGAAGCCACCAGGGGCCTTCACACCTCCAGTACCATCCAACTTTCCCATCTGGTGTCTTTGAACATTGTGAGCAGCAGGAAATATCTAGTTAACCCTCGAGGGCCAGAACATCTTTTTGGTGGAGCTCAGGAGCCTGCTGGGGAAACTGTTTCACTCAAGAAGATCCCTGAACCCATTGCAAACTACTTTGAATGAGATGATGCAACTCCTGGGTCTTTCTATGGCCTTCTGAAAGACTTGGTTGTCATTAGCTAAGTGTGGTTACTGAATTTAAATTTAAATTGAATGAAATGAAAATCTCAGTTCCTTGGCTATATATGTGGCCAATGGTAACCGTGCTAGGGAATGCAGATAAAACATCTTCTTACCAGAAAGTTCTACTGGATGGCTGGCGCTCTGCTAGAGGATATGTTTTAAGAGCATGGGCTTGGAAGTCTGACAGATGGTCTGTGGCCCTGGGCAACTCACTTAATTTCCTGAAGCCTCCCTGGTTTCTCGTCTGTAACTGTAGCTATCTCAGTGAGTCATGAAGTCCAGAGAAGGCGATCCAGGTGTGTAGATGTAACCAACCGTCTTATTAAATAAGAAACACAGAGCCGATTCAGAGAAGAAAGCCAAGAGGTCAGAACTAAGAGCCTCACCCTTCCTGCTTCAGCTATCCTGCTTCAGCCAAGAGAGCTCTCCGAAAAAGAGGCCTACTTCCTGTGTGTACGTCTTTAAATACTCTAGATGTTCTGCCTTCTCATTGGTTGTAAACTAAACACGTGACTGCCTTGTCATTGCCTGTATGTACCGCCCTCCAGGTCCTTAAAGGCGTGTGCCACCACCGCCACGCACTTGCTATGGCTCTATAACTCTGACCCCCAGGCAACTTTATTTATTAACATACAATTAAAATCACATTTCAGTACAAGTAAAATACCACCACATTTCCCCTTTTCTATTTTAATAAAAAGAAAAAAAAGAAAAAGGTTATAACTAACAAAAGAAAAACTATATACAAAAGTACAATAACTATATACAATATATACAAATAATAAATGTCTAAACAATGTCTAGTCCATTTGTATTTGACAAATTCAGAGATGATAATTTCATTATCCTATTTTGTTAAATCCAAAATGTATCTAATTCACTTTCTATCCTAATTAATCTTCAACTAACTAACCTTCAACTATAACTAACTAATCTTCAACTATAACTAACTAATCTTCAAGTCCCTCAGAGACCCAAGAAGGAAATAATATTAGCTAACAAAAATAAAAACAGAAAGTGCATGCAAGCAACTTCCAAAAAATTTGTGAGTCGACAGAAACAGCCAACTGCCTGGACAGTCACCTGAGGTTTCTCCGCAATGCTGGGGCATCATCTTCAGCCTATATAGGCTTAGCATATCTGACAGACTCATTTGTGAAGTAGGATGTACACAAGGTCAACAGTTCAACCTCACATTGGGTGAGAGTAGTCCATGCACCAGAAACACCTGAATTCCACTAATGTCATGCCATGATTCAGGATTTTAAATTCTGGAAAATGTTGATGGTTTTTTAGTTCAGCTCTCCATTCTTCTTGGCTGTGTACATATGGCTTCATCTCAGCATCCCGTTCTTCTCCACATCTCTCTATCAAATGCCAGTCTACTATTGAGAGGCGTGAGCTTAGTTACTCTTCAAGAATAACTGTTTCAGTTGCTGTTCCATAGCACATCAGAAGCCATCGGCCCACTGCCTGTTCAGCTGCCTTCGAAGAAAAGGGCACTGTACCTTTTCCGAGTTGCGAAGGCCACGTCAGGGATGGTGCCATATTGTCCTGGCCTCAGAAGATGCCTTTTGATAAAGCCATAACCACGTTTGTTTAGGCAAGAATCAGTAGTCCTTTGTTTCATGTCCTGTCTGTCCATTTTGTCATCAGTTGATTCGAGGATACTTTGTTGTCCAGTGGCTAACTTTTGCCACAATGAAAGCTAACTCCATACGCAGTTTCTTCAATGCCCATATTTTCTCTGAAGAAGATTGGTACTGCCAGGAGCCGACATGTCTCATAGTTATAACAAAAAAGAAAAATTTTCTAAGTTATTAAAACATTTTAAATGCCATATTCTGTAGATCTCTGAAGGGTTTGAAGATGACCTATCTAAAATATATCTGCTCAATTTTTAAAACATATCTAATATGACTACAAGTTCTATTGTAATGTCTAACTACTAACTATCATTTCTTTATATCCTAATGGTAATAATAACATTCAAGGATCAGAAAATTGCATTGTTAAATGAACGATATAAGTACAATTAGAAATATACATATAGCATTTTCTAACAATATCAATTTCAATATATATAATTTGTATACAATATAAAACAATCCAATCCAATGTAAAGTATTTAAAACTAGTAATTGTCTTTTTCTTCTTCTTTCTTTCTCTCTCTTTTTTTTTTAAAATAAGAACCTTAAATCTAATTTGCTTAGTCTTTTTCTTAACCCTTGACAACAACTTGTAACCAACCCCCCTAAACAATGAAAATTATCCCAGACCCAAAACCCATTAAAAAGACCAAAAAAACCACCCACCCCACACCACCTCTTTGGGAATGTGGGCGTCGTATTCTTAAAATTGCTTCCTGCTGGGTATGGGCGAAGTTATCTTTATCCTGAAAGAAAAATTTTAGGTTAATTGTCAAATTCTAGGAAAGGTAACTATATCCTTCATTATCCATTCTGTGTATAATGCCAAAGTTCAGGGTTTATCTCAAGTCCTTATTCAAGTAGTCTTTGAGACTGGATCATCTCAGCTAGTCATCTCAAAATTGCTCTGAGCACCTTGTAGTTCAAAGCTGATCTGTAGATGATGTTTGTCAGCTTAGTGATGTTATTATTGTCCACGTGGAATTGTTGTTGTTGTGGGGCCCCAACTTCTTCCTGGAGACTTCAGTTGGTGTTAGGCCTGGCCGTGAATTCCTGCAGAAAACTGATAAGAGACTCGAACACAAAGACATATATATGCAGCTAATTGAAGCCTTTTTTTTAGAATTAATCAGTACTCTATATGACCATTCATATCTTAGCAAAGTTTAAAATGTATATATATATATATATATTAATCTTGTAAGTTTTGATATAAAATTTATACTTTAAGAAAAGTTTAAAGAATCAGAATAGAATCAAAGAGTTGAGATTAGTAATAGAATAGTCCCTTAATTAATTTTGCTTTTCCCCTGTCTCATAGCAGAAGATGGCTCTTTTATTCTGGCATGATACAGGGAGTTTGCATTTTCCTTTTAACAACATGCTTGAGTTTAAAGAAGGAGAGAGCCATTCTCCAACTCCAAAGTCAGCTTTAAATTTTAATTGGACTGGGACTATTAGAAGACCAATAGTGTTAAATCTTTAGAGAAAAGCAGAAACAAACATTTAGGAAGACATACATTTTTTTAGATAATATATACCCATACGCCATTTCACTCTGCTTCCTGGGATAGATGATTTGTCCCTTTTCTTCAGTTGTCTTATTTGTCCAGTGTTCTTCAGATTCCTTAACCTTCATTCTCCTAAAAGACAAAAACAAAAACCTTTCCCCAAGACTAATTTTGGGGATGTTCCTTTTTGGCAAGTTATTATCTGATTAAATGAAAAGACATGTGTTACTGGTATAAGTTAGTTTAAATTGGATGTTCATGTTGGTTGATGAGCTATCACCTCCTCTAATTAAGAGGTTTCTCTTGTTCAAATCGAACCTTTATCAATTTTGATGGTACCCACAACTTATCTTCTCCTGTAGAAACAAAAGCAAAACCTCGTCCCCAATGTAACACATACCCTGGTTTCCATTCTGAGGTCAGCACATCCTTAAAATATATAGGCTGATTTAATTCTGTAGTTTTTTCTATTATCCAATGTCTCTCTGCAGCTGTTGTTCCTTTCTCATTGGCATTAAGAAAATTCAAAGTTAATAGAGCATTATGCAGTCTATTTCTGGGGGTTTTTGTTGCCCCTTTCTGTTTATTTAGCATATCCTTTAGAGTTCTGTTTGATCTTTCTATAACTGCTTGACCTGTAGGATTATGTGGTATGCCTGTAATATGCTTTATATTGTAATAAGCAAAAAACTGTTTCATTTTAACAGAGACATATGACGGAGCATTATCAGTTTTGATTTGTGCAGGTATACCCATGATGGCCATAACTTCTAGCAAATGAGTGATTACAGAATCAGCTTTTTCAGAACTCAAAGCAGTTGCCCACTGAAATCCTGAATAAGTATCGATAGTGTGGTGTACATATTTCAGTTTTCCAAATTCTGCAAAGTGAAACACGTCCATTTGCCAGATTTCATTCCTTTGAGTACCCTTTGGGTTACATCCTGCTGGTAATGGTGTTTGATTGTAGAAGGAACAAGTAGGACATTTCTTTACTATTTCTTTGGCTTGTTGCCAGGTTATGGAAAAATCCTTTTTTAAACCTTTACTATTGACATGATGTTTTTTATGACATTCTGAGGCCTCCAGCACATTTCCTATTAATAACTTATCAATCTCATCATTGCCTTTCACGCCGCCGGGTTGAATCCTCCGGGCGGACTGCGCGGACCCCACCCGTTTACCTCTTAACGGTTTCACGCCCTCTTGAACTCTCTCTTCAAAGTTCTTTTCAACTTTCCCTTACGGTACTTGTTGACTATTTGACTATCGGTCTCGTGCCGGTATTTAGCCTTAGATGGAGTTTACCACCCGCTTTGGGCTGCATTCCCAAGCAACCCGACTCCGGGAAGACCCGGGCCGGCGCGCCGGGGGCCGCTACCGGCCTCACACCGTCCACGGGCCGGACCCCATTTTTTTTTTTTTTTATTTTCAGAGCCTTGGCTCTGGCTACCTTAAGCTCCAACCACGTGCGTTGGTTTTACAGGCAGGGGCCCTGTTCGGCAGGGCAGGCCTGAGTTGTTTGTAACACTGGCTTTAAGCAAGTAGCTCAAGGTTGGTCCGGCCTGAGGCCAAGCCGACCTGGGCCTGGGCTAGGGAGCCGGCCGCCCTGGCGGGAAACCAGACCTGCCGGCCGCCCTGGCGGGAACCCGGACCTGCCGCCAAGCCAAGTTAACCGGTTTTAATGGATTCTTATCACGTTGGGCGCCAAATGTAGATGTAACCAACCGTCTTATTAAATAAGAAACACAGAGCCGATTCAGAGAAGAAAGCCAAGAGGTCAGAACTAAGAGCCTCACCCTTCCTGCTTCAGCTATCCTGCTTCAGCCAAGAGAGCTCTCCGAAAAAGAGGCCTACTTCCTGTGTGTACGTCTTTAAATACTCTAGATGTTCTGCCTTCTCATTGGTTGTAAACTAAACACGTGACTGCCTTGTCATTGCCTGTATGTACCGCCCTCCAGGTCCTTAAAGGCGTGTGCCACCACCGCCACGCACTTGCTATGGCTCTATAACTCTGACCCCCAGGCAACTTTATTTATTAACATACAATTAAAATCACATTTCAGTACAAGTAAAATACCACCACATTTCCCCTTTTCTATTTTAATAAAAAGAAAAAAAAGAAAAAGGTTATAACTAACAAAAGAAAAACTATATACAAAAGTACAATAACTATATATAATATATACAAATAATAAATGTCTAAACAATGTCTAGTCCATTTGTATTTGACAAATTCAGAGATGATAATTTCATTATCCTATTTTGTTAAATCCAAAATGTATCTCAGGTGAATGCTCATTCTGTGCAGTGTTGGATAAAGAGAGACCTGCTAAGAGCATCTCTTGACCTCAGAGAATGGGCTGAAGGAGAGTGACTCCATCCCTCTCTGTGAGGCATGCCTGAAGGCTGTAATCTGTACAGCACTACTTCTTAAAAAATAAATAAATAAATAAATAAATAAATAAATAAATAAATCAATCAGCAAAAAAAATCAAGATGAGACGAACTGGAAAACTCTAGAACAGATCCCTCCCATCCCCCTTGCCTGAGTTCCAGGCATTTCATGCGCCTAGTGAGCAACTCCAGGTAGATGCTCTTCAGTGTCCCATAGTCAAGAACCTCAAATGCAATGGAGCATCTTGCATCCTAAATCCCCCTGTTCTTCCTTCATGTCCTAGCTTAGAAGTAGAGCCCAGTTTCTAAGAAACTAGAAATTATATTTGCTTGATCTCTAGAATTTTTAATCCTATGATTTACTGTTCTATAGACAAGGAAGCTGGGGCTCACAAAGATGAGGGATCACGAAGGACCTTGCTACCTAACACCTCTACCTACCCACAAAGACCCCTCCCCACATCTGTTCCATTCCCTTTTCTCCAATTCTATGCCCAACACACTATTATGGCCACATCATCTCCTGTCTGGATCACAGCAAAATTCCTCTGTTGTTCCCCGGTGTCCAGCCAGGCTCCTCCCCACATCCTTCCCAAGCCATGGTCCTCTGTAAGAGCTAGGTATTTAATGTCACCACTTTCCTGGTCAAAGTCCCCGAAAGTTTTGTTCCCCTGCATGTCTCTGAAACCTAGCACATCATAAACAGCCCCCAAACACTTAGCTACGTGAATGCATGAATCTCTTGGAACACTTCAATCTAAGAGACATCCAGAAGTCTGTGGTAGAGGTGAATGGGGGACACCTAGACTCCAAACTTGGGTGCCACCTCTGAATGGAGAGATGGAAGAGTTACTGTAACTGAGAAAACGTGGGCTGATAAGTAATCCAGGGTTCCTTCTGAGAAATGATGTGTCCATGAGGATGGAGGAAAGAGATTGCCCTACAGGGTTCCTGGGAAGGAAACCCGGCCACAGCATGGGACATCACGGTGCTTCCCCAGCTGTGTGGGCAAAGGTGTGCGGAGTGGTTCCATGGAAGAAGAGATGCCTGTCCCAGCCAGTTCCACAGCCACTACCATCAAGCCAAGGGTCCCAGTTTTCAACTTGGCCAATGTCCAACAAGTTCAAGGTAGAAATTGCTTCTGGGTTCCTTCATTCATCAAGTCTGGTTTATGCTTCAGGGAATGCACCCTGATGCGTGGGCTCTTTCAGAGTATAATGTCAGTTCTCCACCTTCCTTATCCCCATGGCACCTTCCTGGGCTGCCAGTCTGGGAGCCAGCAACAGGTCATGGTTCTCAGACAGGTCAGTTCATTTCTTTGAGCCTCAGTTTTCCCTTCAGAATACTGGGACTAGAAGACTTCTGTTTTTGTCTATTTTCTGTTACTTTAAAGAAAAAGAAAGGAAGAAAAGAAAATGGGGTGAGGGGGCATTACTGCTGCATGCCGTTAGTCCCAGCAGTCAGGAGGCAGAGGCAGGAGAATCTCTGTGAGTTTGGGGCTAGCCTGGTCTACATCAAAGCTCTAAGACAGGCAGGACTACATCGAGAGACCCTGTCTAAAACCAAAACAAAACAACAAAAAACCCCAACTAAATTAAAATTGCAAAAGAGAGAGTTTTCTCTCTCTTTTGAGAAAGAGAAAAGGAAAAAAAAAATCTGGAGATGGGCATTTTATAACCAGAAGTTGATTTGCCTCGTGGTTCTGGAGGCTGGGTGTCTAAGACAATGGTGTGAGCATGTCTCAGCATCCATCCTGAGAGCGCTGATGCCCCAACACTGAAGAAAACCTTCCCAGGTAAGACAGAGCTGCTGTGCCAGCTTCGATCTCTTCCTCATCCAACAAAGCTGCCGAGGTTGTCATGAGGACCACACACGGTGACCACTAATTCATAGATTTCATCTCCCTGTGCTGTTGGCTGGGTCAGCTATGGGCACCTGCTCCAGTTAGCACAGTCAGAGACAACGTGACTCTATTCCAAGTGTAAGCCTTAGCAACTGAGGAGCACTGAGAGCTGAAGCTGTGTGTCCTTCTGCTCTGTGGAGCCTAAAGCCCCAGCCTGAAAAGGTTTCTTTGTGTAGACCCGAGATCTAGAGAAAAATCATGTAATATCATTACTTGAGCTCTAAATCCAGCCTTACATAAGACAAGATCATCTGGGTGTAGAGGTCACTTGAACCAAAAATGTCCATTTATTTATTTATTTGTTTGTTTGTTTATATTTTCCTTTAAACCTGCTTAGGACAGAGGTTTCTTGTACTTGCAAGTGAAAAGTATCCCCAGTTCAGAAAGTGTCCTGGAGGAGATGTGAAGGAGGAGACCCATGATAAGTGATGGAATGCAAGCCGGGAGGGAGGCACAAGGACATTCCAGGTGGAAAAGGACATATCGACCAGGTTCCCATCTGGATGTGATGGCTGGGCGTCCATCCATTCCGTGCTGTCTGTACAGCCCAGTGGCTTCTTAACACCACAGCGGCTCTTCAATCATGGGAGATAAACGGTGTCAACCTCACAGGCCTTGAAGCTCAAGATGGGTCCTCACTGTCAGGCGACAGTGGCTCCCAACACGTGATTGCTTAAACATAGTCACTTTCATCGAGGAAGATAAGGTACGGTGAACAGATGGGAAGGTCTGTCGGAACCCTTCCCTGGGCTCTGTGTCTCTTCTCTCAGTCTTCATAACAACCATGTAGGGCATTGGCACTGGGATTTAGAGAGGAGGAGGTAGCCTGTCCAACATCACAGAGCCAACAATCAGCGCTGTAACCTATATCCAGGTTGTTCCAAATACATGTTTTCTTCTACCACTGTGGCTATTCCGAGGACTGAGGTTTGGGCCTCTGTCAGCTGAGCACAAATGCCTGTGAATAGGGGCAGGCTGCCTGGCCTGCACAAATATGGAAAGGAGAGCATCCATGAATGAACAAGAGGCCAAGCATGGCAGAGAAAAGGCTCTCCAAGCAGCCAACTTTCCAAGATTCAGAGTACCCTCCCTGGGTAGGGGGCAGAGGGATCCATGGATTGAAACGCCATGAATCCAAGCCACCCACAGAAGCTGGAGGAGACCAGGGTCTTGGAGACTTAACTACATTCTCATAAACATGCCGTACTTGCCCACTGTGCCTTGCAGGGTGGGCTACATGAAGAGGCCATGAGGTATACAATGGAAGATGAGAGAGCACTCCTCCAGAGCAGAGGGAGGACGGTCCTCCGATCTGTGCCTGCCTGTGGGAGGAGGTTGTGTTCTGGTTTATGTGAGCCTTTCTGTCTCCTTTTAACTTCTTTCCGTCCATGACTAGTAGGGCCTGTGTAACCTTTGCCAGCCTGGTCCCTTCCTCTGACTCAGTGACAAGTGTAAGGACGTTCCAGAGAGCCACTCACAGCAGGAGCTAGGCTCCCAGGTTCTCCCCACATTGAGCCTTGTCCCTATTTTCAAGCTCTCTGGCTCAGCCTCATTCCCAAGCAGGTGGGAGGTGTCACTCAAGTTTTATAGAGAAGTGGAGGCCTGGAGAAGAAGTCAGATTGCCTGAGGTCTGGAGTAGGGAGTGGTCTGGGATGTCTGGAATGAGCCCCAGGCTGAAGGTTCTTTCCATGCAGTCCATTAATATCCCTGTGGCAGCACCTGGGTGCTCCTGTCTGAGAAGGTTTCTTGGCTAGCTCAGCCCTTAGTCTGCCCGGCCACCCTGGAATCCCCTTGGCCACCGGGCACGCCTCACGGCCAGTGTGTTCTTGCTTCTACTCTTTATTCATGTTCTCTGCTAAGGCAGGGACTTTTGCCTCTTTCTTCCCATGTCTGAGATAGTCTACATCTAAAGTCCTTGCTTCTCAGAGTTGATACCTCGTGCTGGCTGGTGTGGCCTGTCCTTGCCACCGTGAAACAGTTTTGTGCTCTCCACAGAAAGACAGCAGGCTTTTCTACCTTATCTGTCTCCCATTTTGCAAGCAGGTCCCAGAGAAGCCAAGCTACGTCGGAGCAGGGACTTGATAAGAGAAAACTTGAAAGTAGGGTACAACACACACACACACACACACACACACACACACACACCACCTCCCCCCCACCCCACCCACCCCACCCACCCCACCCACCCCCGTCCATCAGTTCGCTGGCAGAAGTTGTAAAGGTCCTGTGAAATACCAGGATATGCGGTTCTGGTAAGCGGCCTCTGTGATTGGTATCTAAGGAATATGGGACCAAATCTGACTGCAGAGGTGGGTAAGTTAAGCCTTGAGTGAGTAGAGAAGGTCCATGGGCTGGAATCTCTGGCATCCCAGAAATACAGCCAGGACCAATGAGGAGGTGCAGACTGCTCAGTGGACCGTCATTCATGGTAAATGGCCGGAAGTGGGGGAGCTTACCAGTTGTTGGCGCTGTATGGAGAGTCCCAGCGATCTGATAGGTGGAAAAGTAGGGCTGTTGCAGGCGGACCAGGGTCCCGGCACGTCTCAGACTGCCGGGAGAGCCTACCTGAGTCAAGCCACCAAAAGTTGTGTTTTAAAAGTGGCTCGAAGGAGTCAAACCACACAACAGGGCCCACGTAGGGGTTTTATTGAGGGGAGGTGATTGGTATTCCTTAGATACCAATCACAATGGCCGCTTACCAGAACCGCATATCCTGGTATTTCACAGGACCTTTACAACTTCTGCCAGCCTACCGATGGACGGGGGGTGGGTGGGGTGGGGGGGTGGGGGAGGTGGGGGGGGAGGTGGTGTGTGTGTGTGTGTGTGTGTGTGTGTGTGTGTGTGTGTGTGTGTGTGTATGAAGGGGCGAAGAAGGGGACAGAGCCAGTCCCTGGGGACAAGAGCAAAGGAAGAGAAAGAGAGAGAGAGATGGGGAGGTGGGCAAGGCCTGTTATGATATATTGGGGGCGCGGGGGACGGGGAGGACAGGACACCCTGGCTGACCAGGGTATCCTACGTGTGCAGGGAAGCGTGCTGGCATGCTGGGCAGATGCAGTGGCGGGCTGGCTGGCGACTCACTCCATGCGGGCCTGGCGGCGGGCGGTGGGTGGACGTTCACAACCCAGAGGCTGCATCCTCGTGGAAATGGTTTATTATAATAGAGAGGCAAAGAGAAGATGGGAAATAGGGAGAGAGGGAAAAGAAAGAGAGGAAGAGAGACAGAGAGAGAAGGGGTGAGGGGTGCACACCTCGTGGGAGGAAAAGCAGAAGAGAGAGAGGAAGGGGAGGGTTTTTCCTTAAAATGAAGCTTTTACATCAGGACGCAGGGCAGCGCCGAGGGCGGGTCAGAATACTAACATTGGTTTTCAAGGGATGGGTCAGAATATCGACAAGGCCCTCCTTTAGTAAGGAAATGTAGCGAATGTGCACACGGGGTGCTCTTAGTGGCTGCCGCTGAGGTATATCCTGTCAGAAAGGGCAGGCCAGTACAGATGCCTAAATGCTAACACCCCAACTTTTTTTAGCGCCCTCCTCTCTAAGCAGAGTGGAGGAAGGGGCCAGTAAGCAGCCTGCCCCTGCTTACACATTTGGGGTAAATGCCTCAACTCAGTTCTGACCTGCTCCATGATTAAACTCTTGCTGTATACCCCTCTGTGCACTCTCCTGGGGCAGATTAGGAGATGCCACTCATCTGCCTACATCATGGATTGAAGGGGTGGAGAAGTATCAGGTCGGTCACAGCCAAATGGAATGGAGTGCTGTATTATAGACGTGAGCCAGTCCTCCATCCCGGCAAAGACTGGAAGCCTGCACCTTCTGTGTGCATCCGGCCCTGTGCGGTGGAACTAGCCCGAGACAGAGCTGTCTCTGGAGAAGAGCCGGAGTAAAAGGCCACAGGGTCTTGGTGACATTGTTCCTTTTCCCCATGAAGCTAAAACTAGTCACACCCCCTGGACTTCAGTTTCAAGGCCGACAACTTCCGTTGTTACATTAGACAACAAACAAAAAGGTGCTCTTTCAGCAGCAATCAAACATCTAGGCGTAGGATTTGGAACCCTCCCTTCCCTCCCGAACCATCCCTACCCTTTCACTAGACTTCCTCCTCGGAGGCCCATCTACCACATGCAAACTGACTGGTAAACAGACACCAAGGCTGCCCAGGATGAGCTCATGGGCATCTTTGTGTGGTAACAGCCATGTGTACTGTACAGAAAACTGGTCCTGAATTCAGTCCACATTTGAATTAGTGAGGAGAGAAGAGGGGAGAGACAAGAAAGAGAGACAAGAGGACGCGGCCCAACAGTAAACGGGCGCCCTCCCCATCCCCATGCAAAATTATTCCGAGCCCCATATAATTCTGTGTCTCTGGAGAGATGGTGCCCACACCACGCCCAGCCAGGAAAGGCTTCCACTCTGACTTAATTTTCAGAACCTCTTCTTGTGCCAATTGAAAGGGTGGCCTGGAAGAGAGGACAGACCTCTGACCAAGTTGTTGTTTGTTTGTTGATTGATTATTATTTTTTTTAATTGGCCACTGGCCCAGGATGATTAATCCTTGAGCTAAGAAGCCTCTTGCACACTTTGACCTCACTTCATCTTTCACCCCTTTCCTTCCTCAGCAGGGTCTAGATGGGGGTGATTCAGGCCTGCGTTCTCCTCACGACCACTGCGCTGTTCAACCCTTCCCTTGGCCTGCATGTCCTATGGGCCCATATTATGTACAGCCTAGGCTGTTCCCACGACCAACTCAGTGTCCCTGGGTGTGTTGGGGAGGTAGACTGCTCAGTTCCTAGTGCCTCCTGACAGAGCCAAGGCCTCAGAGTATAACTACTGGGCTTTGTCCCTGATGTATCAAAAAGGACATCCCTGGGCCTCACGTTCTTCCCTGGGTGTCAGCTTTATTTCTGTCTGTCCCAAAGAAGAGGATGAAAATTGGAGAGTGCCTACTGTCCACAGGCCCCACCGGAACTCAGAGTTCTGGCCATAGTCTTCAGCAAGGTCACCATTAGCCACCAAACAGAGCCGACAGGGTGACCCAGCCCAGGCTGTTTACATCCCCCTTCCAAACTCTCTGCCTACGACAGCGGAGAGTCCAGTCCCCTCTCTCTATCTTTACCCAGTAAACTTTTATTCAAACTGGAGGCTGCCAGGCCACCAGCCAAACATAAATTCTTTGGTTCTTTCAGGTCTAAATCAAGCTGTGCTGAGCAAGAGCCTCCCACCATGGGCCTCCAGCCATATTTGGAAGTAGAGCCGGGAGCCAGATAGGAAATGGTTACCTGTGCTTACAGGCCAGCCACACAGCTAGTGCTGACTCACCAAGAGGGAGCCTGATGCACCCATACCCCTAGGCCCCTGAGCAAGGAGATCAGAAAGAGAATAAAATAGAGGGACTGTCTGCCCTGGAGCAGGGCAGAAGCCTATGCAAGATAGTCACTCTCTATCTGCTTTTGAAAGAATATGTGTTATTATTGCTGTTGTTACTGTAATAGCAGTATTACTCTGACGTTGTGGATCAAATGTGGAGGCATACTCTATTTTAAAATAAACAAAAACTAAGGCGACATGGGAGACTAGAAGGGACTCTAGGAAACGTTCTCTGGGAGGGAACTCCATGAGAAAGAGGTTTTTAGAGTCAAGCCGTTCAGGTTGAGGATGGTGGCTGAGCAAAAGCATACCTCAGCCTCTGACCCAGGGCCTCAGCTCTTCAGTGCAGAGTCTCCAGGATATTAGTGGGGACTCTGGAGCATCCAGATCTTGGAACAAGTCCAGCCTGATGGTGACTGAAGTCCGACCTGACCCTGACCTGTAGACCTTGTAGGAATAGTTCTCAGTTCAGTGCCCCACCCTTCTGCCCTGTGACCGCACCAAACACCTGTTTACCCCAGGGCACTGTATCTATTGGTATTTATTTCTGTTTCTTTATTTCCAGTCCCCTGCACAAACTGTGAACTGGATGAAGGCAAGAATCGGATGTTTTGGGTTCTATGCAGAACAGTGGGAGTTAACTGTGGACTTGAAGCTTACACGGCCTTCTCTCCACTCCCTGCTCCTTACTCACATGTCCTTTGACCTTAAGCACATGACTCCTTTTCCTTGGCTTCACTGTTTCCCTCTCTAAAAGCAGAGATTAGAATTAATAACTACATCACATGGTTGGCACAAGGAACAAATGAAGACTGTACATAACACTTGACATTGTCCTTGGCACCTAGGAAATAGTTAATAGATATTAGAGAAAACTACCTCCAAAACTTAGTAGCTAAAAACGAAACAAGAAATAAGCAAACAAACAAAAACTCTCAGTGTAACCAGGGCTGGGGATATGACTCAGCCAATAAGGCACTTGCCTCGCAAGGGTGAGGAGCTGAGTTCTGGTTCCTAGAATCCACATAAACAGCCAGGTGCAGTGGTGCACATCTGTAATCCCAATGGCAAGATGGGAGACAGAGACAGGCAGGGGCCCGGAAGCTCACAGGTTAGTTAGCCTGATGTGCCTGGCAAAGGTCCAGGCCAGTGGAAGTCCCTGTGCCCGAGGACCCACACCTAGGGTTAATATCCGACCTCTTTATGTGTGCACCATGTGTGTGCTCCTCTATCCACACACATAAAACAAACTGTAGTCACTGAATTTTTCACAGTTCTATGGGTGATAGCTTGGTCAAAGCTCACCAGGGTGGCTCATCTCTGCTTCAAGCAATTGAGGCTGAACTCACTCAGAGTTTTGGTCTATTGGCTCGTCTGCGGGACTATGATCTCAATCTTTCAGCTGGTCACTGGTTGAGGTTATCATTTGAGACACCACCATTTTCCACGTGCCTTCTCCAGCAGGCTAGCTAGGGCTTCCAGAAAGCCAAGTATCACTTCCACAGCATTAGTCAAAGCAGGTCAGTCCAGGGACTAAACATGAAGAAATGTGGCAGCTTTTATAAGAAGACAGTACCAAGACTGTAGGATGACATCATCATCATTACCACCACCATCACCACCACCATCATTACCATCATCGTGTATGTGAGAGAGTAATGTGGGCACATATATCGTGGGTATATGTGTGGGTAGCATACAGGACAACTCTTGAGAGTCCATCCATCATAGGATCCAGTGATAGAACGCAAAGTCATCAAATGTAAGTGGTAAGTGCTTATACCCACCCAGCCATTTCTCAGGCTCTATATATGTGTGATTTTTTCTTTCTTTTTTTCTTAGCTATTTTTAATTACATGTAGATGCATGTGGATATGTGCTTGTCAGTGCAGGTGTCTGGGGAGACCAGATGAAAGTGTCAGATTTCCTGTGATTTGCCTGATGTGGGTGCTGAAAATTGAACCCTGGGCCCTCAGGAAAAGCAGCCAGTGCTCTTACCCACTGAGCCATCTCTCCAACTTACGTAGGTACTTCTTTTCCTTTCTTCTTTCTGGTTTCTCAAGACAGGGTTTCTCTGTGTAGCCCTGGCTGTTCTAGAACTCACTCTGTAGCCCAGGCTGGCCTCGAACTCACAGAGATCCACCTGCCTCTGCCTCCCGAGAGCTGGGATTAAAGGCGTGCGCCGCCGCCGCCGCCGCCGCCGCCGCCGCCGCCGCCGCCGCCGCCGCCACCACCACCACCACCACCACCAGCCTGGGTGTTTCTTTAGTCTTCCATAGCTGTTGTTTTCCTGCTTCTAGTATATATACATAGGTACCTGGCCCAGCATGCATTAAATTCATTTTTACTGAAAAAAAATAAGTAGAGATATATATAATCCTACCACTTGAGGGATAGAGGTAAGAGAATCTGGAGTTCAAGGTCAAGGTGAACTCATATCAAGAGCAAGTCTCAAAAATATAATACAGGGCTGGGCATGTAATTTAGTTGTAGCAGATCGTTGCGTAATATTCTAGATTTGATCCCTAGCTACAGAAAAAGAAAAGAAAATGATAAATAAGTAGGAAAATGGAGGAGAAACTAGGGACCAGAGAGAAGAATTGCCTTGTTCAAGGTCACATAGCAAGTTCCTTGGTGCTCAGCATAGCCTCTTCTCAGGGTGCCAGCCTCTCGCTCTGGACAGCTGCTGAGATGAGGTGAAGCACCATTCTCCAAATAGTTGCCCTGCTCCTCAGCTTCTGTCGAGGCCCCAGAGAAATACCTGGCACCCAAGACAGTGCTGCTTTCCAAAGAGTCCAGGGAAAAGAGAAGAGAGTGTTTCTCATTCCCCAGGGCACAGAACAGCCCAGAGCAGGAGCAGAGCAGCAGCAACCCACCTCAGTCCCTGGGTGGGAGCCAGGGAGGGAGGTCAGAGACCAAGGCAGTCCTCGGGATGGGCCTGCTTATTTCCTCACCGCCAATCTGTACAGATGCATGGGCACTTTCATAAGTACACATGTGCACACCGAGGCATGCTCCTGGTCCTCTCTTTAACCTCTGAGAGAAAGCTGTCAATTAGATGGTGGACCGTTCAGCTCTGGGTTGGCAAAAGCAGAAATTTCATGGTTTTGGAACTCTTGGTCTGGGGGAGGAGAGCTTGAGAAAGCCAGCCAGCTGGCTCAGGAAGTTGTGAAATGAAGCGACATTTCTGTTATCAGTCCCTTCCTGTTGTTGTGGCACCTGGGGGGAAACCAGAGCCCTTGAGAACCCCACTTCCTCCTAGCAGAAGAAGTCGGGCCTGCTGAGTCACTTGCTGGGGGGAACACACCTATTTTCAGCCTGAGGTAAATGAACTGGACAGTCACCTAGAGCACATTCCCTTGAGGTTTTTCATTATAGCTGGTGTGACTGGGTGAAGCACATGGAGGCTCCCCTCCCCCTCTTCTCTTTTCTCAGAGTAGCTTTCTTTGCGAGGAAGTCTCTCACAGGACCACAGGAGAGAGTGTGGCAGGACAACCATGGGTGTACTACTAAGATGGAGGCACAGTAGGAGCAGCCCAACCCTTGGAGATGAGTCTTTCATGATTTAATTGTGGGGACATTGCTCTAGTTAATTTATTATTATTTATAGTTTTCCTATAGACCATAAGCCCTCTTATTATGCCTGGGTGGACCATTGATGGTCCTGCTCTTGGATGAGATCACTGTTTGGGAGCTAAGATCATAGTGGCCTTGGAGCTAAGTAGCCTGGCTAAAGGTAAGCTTAACCATAGTGAGTAACTTGGGCCAGACTCTGAATTCCTCTAAGACATGGCCTCCTAGCTCCTGGGCTCTACCCAAGTCTCAGAGGCAGGGCAGTTGATTCCTAGGATATCAAAGCAAGGGGAACAGCTAGATGTCTTTAAATCTAACCCCTGACGACACACACACTTTATTGAAAATAATGGGAAAATGGAAAAGGCGGAAGGATCAGGGATTCACCTGAATCCAGTACCCAAAGACCCCTCCAGCGAATTTTTCAGCCAGAACTACCTCTTAGGTAAAACCGATGAAAAGTAGGTGCAGGGTAGGGATGAGAACAGGAGGGAATAGGCGGCAGGGGGCTTGGAGGGAGAGAGTATTGGGATAGATGACTCGAACTGAGGGGCATTTCAGGGGCACGGTAGAAACCTAGTGCAATAGAAATTCCCAAGAATCTATGAGGGTGACTCTAGGGAAAACTCATAGTAATGGGGGATACAGAGCCTAAACTGGTCATCTTTTGTAACCAGGCAAGGCTTCCAGTGGAGGGATTGGGACACCAACCCAGCCACAAAACCTTTGATCTACAATTTGTCCTGCCTGCAAGATGTGCTGAGGTAAAGGTGGCAGAGAACTTGTGGGAGTGGCCAACCAATGACTGGTCCAGCCTGAGACCCAGGCCATGAGAGGGAGCCCATGCTTGACACTCCCTGGAGGGCTAGCACCCAGAGACTGGACAGCCCAGAGACCTAGGCTAGAATATATCTGGCCAAAAAAAAAAAAAAAAGAAGAAGAAGAAGAAGTCAATGAAATGATTCCTAATGACATTCTGCTATACTCATAGATTGTTACCTAGTCCAATTGTCATCAGAGAGGCTTCATCCAGAAACTGATGGAAACAGATGCAGAGACCCACAGCTAAACATTATGTGGAGCTTGGGGGATCCCACAGAAGATGGGGAGAAAGGATTGTAGGAGCCAGAGGAGTCAAGGACAGCACAAGAAAACCCACAGAATCAACTAACCTGGGCTCCTAGGGGCTCACAGAGACTGAACTGGCAATCAGGAAGCCTGCATGGGTCTGACCTAGGTCTTCTGCATATATATTATGGTTGTGCAACTTGGTGTTCTTTCCTTTTTTTTGGTTTTTCAAGACAGGGTTTCTCTGTGTAGTTTTGGTGCCTGTCCTGGATCTTACTCTGTAGACCAGGCTGGCCTCGAATTCACAGAGATTCCCTTGCCTCTGCCTCCCGAGTGCTAGCAACTTGCTGTTCTTGTGGGACTCCTAACAGTGGGAGTAGGGGCTGTCTTTGACTGTTTTACCTGTTTTGGGGACCCTTTTTCTCCTACTGGGTTTGCTTCATCCAGTCTTAATATGAGGGGATGTGCCTAGTTTTATTACAACATGATATGCCATGTTTGGTTGATTAAAAAAAAATGAAAAAAGTGGGTTCTAGTGAGAAGGTCTCTATGGATCAAGACAACTTAAACCTTTGTATCTCAGTACCTGAAAGACAGCACAACACAGTGATGTACTCCAAAGAGAATGGTTTGGGGACCATTTGCACCCATTGCCCCAAAGATTTACAAATACAAGGAGAGAAACTGAAGTGTAAAATTCCTTGTGTAGATATGAAGCACACATGCATTTATGAGTGAATGTAAAGCATGGAGTCCACAGGTTGGAAATGAGTCATTAGTACAGGCAGTCCTCCATGTCTGTAGGTTCCGCATCAGTGTATTCAAACAGCCTCAAACTGATCATACTTGGGGAACTAGGTCAAATCTGCAATAAAAATGTACATTTTTTCTCACTATTACTCCCCAAACAACACATTTTACAAATACTTACATTATGATTTGAATACAGAATACCCCCCTTCCCAACATAGGCTCATTTGTTAAACATTTCCAGATGGCAGTAGTTTTGAGAAATGGAAATTTCAGGAGATGGGGTCTAGTAGGAGAAGTATGTCACTTGGGTAGTCCTCTTTTCTTGCTTTCTAATTCTTGTCCAGCATGAGGTAAAGAAACTCCTCTGTCAAATGCTTCTGTCATCATGACATTCTACTTGTGTGAGAGACTAAGAAACCACAGACTGGACCCTTAGAAGCCATAGGCCAGAATATTCCTCCCTTAAATTGTTGCCCAGTGATTTGGTCATACTATTGGAAAATCAGGACCAGGAGTGGGGTTGCTGCTGTTAGTCCTAAGCATGTAGTACTTAAGCCTTTAGAATTAGTTTGTTTTAGAAATGTAGAAACATTTGGAGACACATGCTGGAAAAGGCCTAGGATGCTATAAGCCGAGCTCAGTGCTGTTCTACTGGGAGCCGAGAAGATGAGAGTGCTGTTGGAAATGTGGACAGTGGAGATTTTGTACTCGTCATTCAGGTGAAAATGAGGAATACATTGGGAATTGAACTAGAGGCCATTCATGTTACATTTTGGCAAAGGAGTAATAGGAAAAATGGCTGGAGGGTATCTCAGGAATTGTCTGTATCACACCCAACCCAGAATCGAGTGGGTAAAGGTAGCCAGATTAATGCAATTAGATCACACAGATCTCTGAGTTCAAAGGCAACCTAGTCTGTATAGCAAGTTCTAGGACAGCCAGTGTTGCACAGTCAGACCCTGTCTGAAAGAATGAAAGAAAGAAAGAAAGAAAGAAAGAAAGAAAGAAAGAAAGAAAGAAAGAAAGAAAGAAAGAGAGAAAGAAAATATAAAGACTTTAAGAAGGATTTTTGACTTGGCAAGAGAGCTCTCAGGGTCCCACATATAGGGGATGCCTAGGGAAGTGTTTCCCAAGCTGAGCTGTGCAGACATTCAGAGGCAACTGTTCAGGGACTGCAGCTCCAGCTCCAGCTTAAGGCGGTGGCAGTGCTAGTTTGCAGACCTGCAGAATGCAGAAGGTGGAGGATGATTTCCAAGGAAGGCCTGGGAATGCATGGTCAGAAGGAGATGACTTGACTATGCAGGAAGCTGTAACAGAGCAGGTAAAGTTTCAGCATACAGCCCAGAATGTTGGAGATGTCAAACACATGAACTGTCTTTGAGGAATAAGGACAATGAGTGAAACCAGACCAGGAGAGAGGCCCTGAGGGTGGCAAGCCAGAAAGGCTACTGGGGTGGGGTTGCCTAAAGCCTTGGTAACTCATATTATACCACAGTGTATCCCCAGTGTTGCATATGAAACCTCAGGGTTCAATGTTTACCCTGCTAGATTTGGTTTTTATTTGGTCCCATTCTCCTTCTATGCTCCCATTCTCCATTTTGGGAATGGGAGTGTTTATTCTATACCACTGTGTTTTGGAAGTATAGAAATGATTTATTATGATGGTGCTTGTTTGTTCTGAGTCTTTGGACTTAACTTTTGAACAATGGAATTGTTGACTTTGGAGGTGGACTAAATGCTTTTAGAATCATATGAGCTTTGTGGGGCATGGTCAGAAGCAGATGTTATGGTTTGACTGTGAATGTCCCCTGTAGGCTCATGTGCCGAGTATCCTCCTTTGGTGGCACCTTTGAAGGAAGTGGGAGCCTAGCTGAAGGGAGCAGATCACCAGGAGTATGTCTTTGGGACAGTATCATGTCCCAAGGCACTGCTATCTCTCATACTTGTCTCACTTTCACTCTTGTTCTCTGCTTCTTGACAATCATGAGATAAAGAACTCCTCTGCCATGTGCTTCTGCCCAAGTGCATGGGGCTGAGTGAAGGCTGAACCCTCTGGAACCATGAGCTAAAGTCAACCTTTCCTCCCCCAAGTTGCCTCAGGCATTTTGGTCACAATGACAACAAAACTGAAGGGTATAGTTTTCATAGCCATCAAAAACCATCAAAAACAGCCTCAAGTACACAGGAATGGTTCTGTCCGCTGTAGATAAATATCAGTCCATTTGTGGTGGTTTGAATAGGAATGGCCCCCATAGTCTCATGTGTTTGAATGCTTGGCCCACACGGAGTGGCACTATGGGAGGTGTGGCCTTGTTGGAGTAGGTGTGGCTTTGTTGGAGGAAGTGTGTCACTGTGGAGGCAGGTTTGAGGTCTTATATGCTCAAGCTACACCCAGCGTTGTAGCTAGAGTTTTCCTGCCTGGCCCACAGTCAGGACAAATCTCTGTTACCCACCAGTCCCACAGCTGCTCAGACCCAACCAAGTAAACACAGAGACTTATATTGCTTACAAACTGTATGGCCATGGCAGGCTTCTTGCTAACTGTTCTTATATCTTAAATTAACCCATTTCTATTAATCTATAAGTTGCCACATGGTTCGTGGCTTACCAGTATCTTAACAACTTCTCATGTCGGTGGCTGGCAGTGTCTCTCTGACTCAGCCTTTGACTTCCCAGAATTCTCCTCTCTCCTTGTCCCGCCTATACTTCCTGCCTGGCTACTGGCCAATCAGTGTTTTATTTATTAACCAATCAGAGCAACACATTTAACATACAGAACATCCCACAGCACAGCGTGGCTCACAGTCTCTCCCTACCACTTGTGGATCAAGATGTAGGATTCTCAGCTCCTTCTATAGCACCATGTCTGCCTGTATGTCACCATGTCTCACTATGATGATAATGAACTAAATCTCTGAAATATAATGAGCCTCAATGAAATGTTTTCTTTTGTAAGAGTTGCTGTGGTCATGGTGTCTCTTCACAGCAATAGAAATCTTAACTGAGACACCATTTTATACAAAGAATTTGAGCCTCTGCATTTTTTGGTATCTTTGGCCCTGGTCAATCCCTTGTAGATACATGGGGATATCTGTACACAGAGGAATGGCTGTATTTATTTCTTATCCTAAGACCTTGGTGACTACCTGAAGGCTCCAGGAAGCTCCTAGAAGGATTGGTTTCATTTGCTGTGGTACTAAAACCAGGCCCTACTGTGGTGATGTGTTGTACACCCCAATAAAGCTTGCCTGGGGATCAGAGGGCAAAGCCAGCCACTGTATTAAACATAGAGGTCAAGCAATGGTAGCACACGCCTTTAATCCTAGCATTTGGGAGGCAGAGATCCATCGATCTCTGTGAGTTCAAGGCCACACTGGAAACATAGCCAGGTGTGGTGGCACACGCCTTTAATCCCAGCACTAGGAAGGAAGTCAGATGGCAGAAAGGTATATAAGGCGTGAGTAAACAGAGAGTCTCTCTCTTGAGGCTGAGGATTTCATAGAGGTAAGAACATGACTGGCTTGTTCTGTTTCTCTGATCTTTCAGCTTTCACCCCAATATCTGGCTCCGGGTTTTTGTTTGTTTGTTTGTTTGTTTGCTTTTTTATTAATAAGACAGTTTAGCAATTCCTGTTATACCCTACCTGTAGCTCTCATCTGTTCCCAGCAGTTTCAAGGATGAGATGGCAGAAATGTTGTGACAAAAGCCAGGAGACACCTTTGCAGGTGGCCAGGACTTTTAGTGGGTCTGAGGTCAGGTTGAAGAATGGCTCTGTAAGTCCTAAATACCTAGGGCAATGGAAACGGAAGGCCACTGAGCCCCACATTCCCAGGCAGCCCAGCCCGGTGACTGTGTGCAGGTCCTGACTAGGAGCGGGAGGAGCAATACTGGGTTTGTTTTGCCTCTACTTTAGCTGCTTAATTTCAGGGAAATTATTATTTTTATTTTTTGTATTAGTTATTTGAGAGTTTCACACAATGTGTTTTGATCATATTCAAGAACAAGATCTCCCAGTTCTTCCTATTCACCTCCACCACACCTACTCAGCTTTGTGTTCTTTTCTTCTCTTTCTTTCTTTTTTTATCCTTCAAAATTGTTTTGTGCTGTCCAATATTCTTGCATGTGTAGGTTTGCATTGGAGAGTAGTCAACTTATCAAGCTCTACACTCTTAGAGAGATCTTGGCAAAGTCTTACTTGTGAAAATTACCTGAATTCTCCAGTACTTTGACATCCTCAAGACTCCAAGGAAAGGGAAAGTATTACCATTTTTTTTTTTTTTTTGGATAGTAAATGAGATCATTTCCAAGGAAAGGAAAAGAATTATCATCATGCCAATTTTACCCTGGGATGGAAATTTGTTGGAGTCTGTCCTGATCATCTTTTCCTGGCCAGAACCAATTGGCTGAGTCAACCTGGGTCAATGGGCACTTCCCACCCTAAGAGAGGTGCCTAGTAAAGGTGTCTCAAGTCTCCTATGTCAACAGGTGATGGTCCACCTTCTCCAGGGAGCAGCCATCCCACCACATGTGAAGAGCCAGAAGTGGGGACTGCTGGTGAGGACTCCTGCTGGGAATCTGCACCACAAGCCTCAGTAGACCTACATCCTAGCTAGAGTGGGTCCAAGTCTACCTGCAGGGGTGGCATTGAGGGGTCTGTTAGGTCCACCTCAGGAAGTTTCCTTCTTTTCTTTCTTTCTTTCTTTCTTTCTTTCTTTCTTTCTTTCTTTCTTTCTTTCCTTCCTTCCTTCTTTCTTTCTTTCTTTCTTTCTTTCTTTCTTTCTTTCTTTCTTTCTCTTTCTCTCTTTCTTTCTTTCTTTCTTTCTTTCTTTCTTTCTTTCTTTCTTTCCTTCTTTCTTTCTTTCTTTCTTTCTTTCTTTCTTTCTTTCTTTCTTTCTTTCTCTTTCTCTCTCTCTTTCTTTCTTTCTTTCTTTTTTTCTTCCTATCTTTTTTTTCTGAGACAGGATTCCTCTGTGTAGTATCCCTAGCTGTCCTGGAACTCACTACGTAGACCAAGCTGACCTCGAACTCAGAGATCTGCTGGCCTCTCCCTCCCAAGTGCTGGGATTAAAGGTGTGCACTACCACCACATGAGACTTTAGCTTTAAAATACATATCAACTGGAACCTCATCATCCTAACACACAGCTAACCTCACCTCTATAACTCCTCATCGGATCCTGTTTCCATGAATCTTCAGACTGAAAGTTTCTGAGTCCTCACCTGAACTGCTGCTAAAAGCCTAAAAGCTTAAAAATCTAAAGTTCCTGGTCCTAATGCCTTATATACCTTAATGCTTCCTGCCATCACATCTTGGGATTAAAGGCATGTGTCACATGCTTGGCTGTTTGCAGTGTGGCCTTGAACTCACAGAGAGATAGAACAAGCCACAGCTAACCTCACCTGGCCAACTTCTCAGCTGATCTTGTTTCCTCAGATTGGAAGCCTCTGTGTCCTCATATCTGAATGGTTCTCAGCGGAACTGTGCTGCTCAAAACCTAAAAGCTTACCCAGTCAAAAGCTTCTAGTTTCTGGTCCTCACGCCTTATATATCTTTCTGTTTTTGCCATCACTCCATGGGATTAAAGGCTCACTTCTTGGAATTAAAGGCATGTATCACCATGCCTGACCATTTCCAATGTGGCCTTGAACTCACAGAGATTCAGAGGGATTTCTGCCTCTGGAATGCTAGGATTAAAGGTGTGAGTGCCACCATTTTCAGTTTTTGTATCTAGTGGCTGTTCTGTCTCTAACCCCAGATAAGTTTATTAGGGTGCACAATATTTTGGGGAACACAATACCATCACATTTCCCCTTTTTTGTCTAAAATTTAAAAAAGCTTATAACTAATACAAGAAAAACTATCCAATATGGTGATATTTTATTTGTACTGAAATGTGGTTTTATTTGTATGTTAATAAATAAAGTTGCCTGGGGGTCAGAGCTAATAGCAAGCCATAATAGAAGCTGGGCAGTGGTGGTGCATACCTTTAATCCCAGCACTTGGGAGGCAGAGCTAGGCAGATCTCTGTGTGTTCAAGGATACAGCCAGCATGGAGACACACGCCTTTAATCTCAATACCAACCATAGAAGACCTGGAGGTCTGTATAGATGGGCAGTGACGAGGTCATGTGGTTGGGTTTACAACCAATGAGAAGGCAGAACAGAAAGTCTATATAAAGACAGATACACAAGATGTAGGTCTCTTGGCTGAAGAAGACAGCAGCAGCAGTGAAGGGTAAGGTTTTTAGCTCTGACCTCTTGGGCTTTCATCTCTGCACTGGCTCTGTGTTTCTTATTTAACAAGATGGTTACTTCTACATCCTAGCTTTCCCTCCTTCACGGTCTTCACCCATCTGCCCACCTTTCATTTTATGACACATTCCCTTAGACCTCTGGGTCTGGGCTAATTGCTTATAGGAAGGCATTGGGGGAACGCAAAGAGGAAGTGAGGAGTAGGGTCGAACCTACCCACACCTCCTCAGGGCCCGTGTTCAACAGGAAGACAACCATGTAAGGAATGACATAACAATGTCACAGTGTTGTGGTTTGAATATGAAATGTCTACCATGGACTCATGTGTTTGACCATTTGGTCCTCAAACTGATGGCGCTGTTTTGGGAGCGTGTGGAAATTTGGGGACATAGGACCTAGCTGGTGGACAGAGGCCACTAGAGGCCAGCCCTGCTTCAGTTTCCCTGCCTGTTTCCTGATTTGCCAACACGTAATCAAGTCACAGAGAGTGACCACCGCAGATGCTGTAGCCATGGTGCCCTCTAAAATCACGAGCCAAAATCAATCCCCACTCACTGAAGCTGTTGCCTGTCTGATGCACTTTTCTATTGCTGTGACAAATCACCGTGACCAAAGCCACTTATAGAAGTGGAGGCTTTGTTTGGGGCTAACGGTTCCAGAATAGGCTCCCTCACCATCAGGGCGGGAAGCAGGGCCGCAGCCGGCAGGCATGGAGCTAAAACCACAGCTGAGCGCTCACATCCACATACAGGGAGCAGAGAGCACACAGGAGAGGCATGTGCCTTTTGTTGTCTTTTAACTATTATTTTTATTTATTTTCCTTTTTATTACTGAAAATAGATTTTTTTCTATACAATATAATCTATTGATGGCTTCCCCTCCACCTCCAGATCCTCCCCACTTCCTCATCCACCCAAATCCACACCCTCTCTCTCTCAGAAGAAACAAGCAGACATCTAAAAGTAAAATAAAATCCAGAATAGGACAAAACAAACAAACCAATAAATAAAAAATAAAAGAGTCAAAGAAAAAGCACAAGAAACACATACAGGCGCAGAGACATAGATTCATACACACAGAAATCCCGTAGACACAAAATGGAAACCATAATCTTTAAGTAAAAGATCTGCAAGGAAAGAACAACAAAAACAAAAACAACCAGACAAAGCATAATGAGACAAAAAACAAAAACAAAACCCTCCAGAAATATCTTTGAGCTCCTTTTGTGGTGGCCGTGTACTGCCAGACACATTCCTGCCCTTGAGTGTGGTTTATATACCCAGTGAGACTCCACTGGAGAAAACGAATTCTTCCATTGAGAGCAGTTATCATTGGAGGCAGCTTCTGGATTAGGGATGAGGCTTGAATCCACTTCCCCTTCGCAGTGCTGGGACCCCGTGTGGCTTAGACCTGTGCAGGGCCTGTGCATGCTGCCACAGTCTCTGAGTCCATCTGTGGGTCAGTCCTGCTGTGTTTAGAAGGCCCTGTTTCTTTAGGCTTTCCTCCCCCTGGCTCTTAGAACCTTTCCACCTGCTCTTCCTCAGGGTTCCCTGAGTCCTGAGGGGAGGGATTTGATGGAGACATCCCTTTAAGGGCTGTGTTCCAAGGTCCCTCACTCTGCACATTGCCAGTTGTGCGTCTCTGCATTTGTTCCCATCTGCTGCAGGAGAAGCCTCTCTGAGGATGGCTGAGCTGGCCTGAGTCTTTTGAAACCTCAAAACCCACCCCTAGAGACGCCCCTCGTCTAACAAAGCCATACCTCCTAATTCTTCCCAAACCAACCCCAAGTATCCAAACATATGGGCCTATGGGGACCATTCTCATTCAGACCACCACACATGCCCAAAAGAACCCGGAAAGCCATATGCACTAAGAGATTTCTCACTAGGAGAAATCGGGGCAGGAGTTCAAACAAGGCCGGAACCTGGAGTCAGGAACTGATGCAGAGGCCGTGGAGGAGTGCTGCTTACTGGCTTGTTTTCCATGGCTTGCTCGGCCTATTTTCTTTTTCTTCTTCTTTTTTTGGGGGTGGGAGGTGGGGGTTGAGATAGGGTTTCTCTGTGTAGTCCTAGTGGTCCTAGAATTCACTCTGTAGACCCAGCTGGCCTCAAACTCAGGGATCTGCCTGCCTTTGCCTTGCAAGTGCTGGGATTAAAGGCTTGCGCCACCGTGACCAGCTTCAGCCTGCTTTCTTATATGACCCAGGACCACCACCCCCGGGGTAACACTACACAGAGAGCTGGGCCTTCTCACATCAGTCATCAATCAAGGAAACGCCCCATAAACTTGTCCACAGCCCAGTCTGGTGGGGGCATTTTCTCTATTGAGTTTTTCTCTTCCCAAATGACACCAGCCTGTGTCAAGTTAACACAAACCAGCCAGCACAGCCTCTAGCATACCTTGGTTAGCTATTCCACCTAGTTCTCCACTCCCAGCCTTGTGAGTAATCAGGGACTTGATACTCAATGTCCACCCATCCATGAACATCACAATGTATCAAACACTGGGGGACAAAGCAAGGAAGCCGGGTCCCTGCTCCCCTCTAGTAGCTGGGTTTGATTGAGTTAGATGATCTTGGAAAGCAAGCCCATAACATAAATGTAGACAGAAAGTTCCACAATGCTAACAGAAGGCGCTTTCCCCCAGGCTGGGCTCTCTCAGAGACCTCTCTGAAGCAGGAGCCCAGACCTGAAGGAAGAGCAGGATCGCAGGTGAGCAGCATTTCCATCGCAAAGGCAAAAGGTAAGAGGAGAGGGGAGGGCCCTCAAGGGTAGAAGGATAGGTTCGTGCACTGTGACTGAGGGTTAGCTGGCTGTAGACATCTTTTATTGGCCAAGAGAAACTATTCTCTTTGTTAAAACCACGGTAGTAGCGGCCCAGCAGTAGTGGCACATGCTTTAATTCCAGCATTTGGGAGGCAGAGGCAGGTGGATATCTGTGAGTTCCAGTCCAGTCTGGTCTACTGAGTGAATTCCAGGACAGCCAGGGCTACATACAGAGAAACCCTGTCTCGAAAAACAAACAAAAAAAAAAAACCCCAAACCCCAAAACTGTGGTAGTAGCATCCATGAGATCATTTTATGAGAAAATGAAACCATGGATAGCATATCTTACTATTGCTAAGATTAATGGTTGCCGTCAGCCTACCCCTGGGGTGGCAGTGGCGACAGTGATGATTCATTAAACACGATTATGTCAGAAATTAGGCTTCATATTCCCCTAGAGAACCCCAACCACCCACAGCCCTTCACATCCGTACCCAGCAAGGACTCTGAGCTCTTTAGGGAAGGGCTAGTTCGAGCGTACCTGGGCTCGATCTGTCTGATTTCAAAGCCCATTTCTCTACAGTGTCTATTCTGCAACCATTTCGAACAACACTACAGATGTGTGACTGCTGTGGGGCTGCCTTCCACCCTAGGTTGCTGACATTTTTTTTAAAGTGGGCTTTTTAGATGTATTTGTTCTTATTTTATGTGTATGGATGTTTTGCCTACATGTATGTCTGTGCACCACATGTGCACAATGCCCAAGGAGGTGAGAAGAGGGAGTTGGATCCCTTGGAACTGGAGTTACAGATGGTTGTGAGCCACCTTGTGGGTGCTGGGAATCAAACCTGGGTCTTCTGGACCAGCAGCCAGTGCTCTTAACCTCTGAGCCATCTCTCCAGCTCCTGGACATTTTTTAAATAGTGAGTTTGCTCTGCTTTTGCTGTTATGAAAACTGATAGGATGAGTGTTGGGGATGTAGCTGAGTGGGTAGGCTGCTTGCTTAGCATACACCAAGCCCTGGGTTCGATCCCTACCACCGCTTAAACCAAACATGGTGGTACAGTCTGTAATCCCAGAACTCAGCAGTCAGAAGTTCTAGGTCATCTTTGAGTACACAAAGCATTCTATTGTGAGTACACAAACCTGAGATATATGAAATCCCGTCTCACAAATACAGATATGGGCTATAAAGCCATTAAGGATGATTAACCTGAAGAACAGTTTAGCACATGGGTGCAGAAGCCTGGGAGCTACTGTCGGTGTGAATAGTGCTCAGACAGGTCCCGCGGGGTAGAAGTGGGCTTTGGGGCTGGTAAGCTGCATTTAGGATATACTTACTGCCTTTGTCCCCTGGGAGGGTACGTCTCTGTGTTTTCTCCGTGCCTGGAGAACCTGATCTTCCAAAATGTCCAAAAGAAGAGGGGGGATGAAAGGAGAAAAGCCAATCCAGTATCAGCAGGAGCCACCTCCCAGCCAGTCCCACCTCCCCCTCTGAGCTGCCCTGGTCGCTGCTGCTTCTCTCCAGGGAGCCTTGCTCTCTGTAGCTGCCTAGGGCTGAGACTATGGGGAGTGCTCTGTTGACAGTGCTCAGCCAGCAACCAGGGCTGAGAATCAGTGGGAGGTTGGAGTGGAGTCCCCAAGAGGAAGGGCTTGCTAAAGAAGTTCCCAGACCCATGGCTCAGAGGGAGTGCGGAGAGGAGCCTAGGGTTGAGTCTTTCCTTAGCCCGAGCCCTTTAGCAGGGTGCTCCATGTCCCTGCACACACAGCCAGGGAGTCTGCCTCCACCTCCAACCGCGTGGAGCGTTGCAGGGCAACCCCGGGCTGATGGGGGAGTAGAGTGGGATCCCCCTGTATCCTCTTCCTGGAACCCATGGCCAGCAATGGATTGTTCTCCGGGAAGGAAGCCAGTGTTGCTCAGGGGACCCAGAAGAGCGGGAGGAGTCCAGCGAAACCTACGCTCTAGTAGGGCAGGGTTTAGGCCATTGATTGGGCGCGTTAAGTTTTCCTGGGGCCCCCAAGCAGACAGTGGCAGAGCAGTGAGATCTCAGATAGCGGAGGTTATGGAAAGAAGTGCAGGGAAGGCTTGGGTATCTCACAGACCAAGTGTCTTCACTTGGGAAAGTGGGGTGGTAGAGCCTCTGCCTCTCGCCGAGGCTTCTGGGACCGGATGGGTTAACTGGCCAGCCTGCTGCGTCGCTCCCCTCCCCGACCCTGTGACCTATTGCCTCTTCTCC
Organism: Peromyscus eremicus; assembly: GCF_949786415.1. Taxonomy (NCBI): domain Eukaryota; kingdom Metazoa; phylum Chordata; class Mammalia; order Rodentia; family Cricetidae; genus Peromyscus; species Peromyscus eremicus. Next base: position 8,313,321 of record NC_081416.1, on the reverse strand, counting down.
ACTCCACCCACACCTTTCCTATGTCTAGAGATCAGACTCAGCTCAGGGAACAGTCTCTAAGTAGGTCACTTCCCTCTCTGGATTTCAGGTTCCTTGTTTTCCGAAACTGAGACTCTGTGCAAAGGTCAAAGGCAGCGGTCCAGGCCTTATGGGAGATGGGACATAACGCAGACCTGGGCCAGGACGGATGGCGGATCATCATCTGGAGGGCTAAGCATCCCCCAGCGGTTCTCAACGTTCCTAATGCTTTCACTCTTTACCCCAATTCTTCATGTGGTGGTGACCCCAACTATGAGGGGGCCACCTTGTTTTAGTTGTTACTTCATAACTGCAGTGCTGCTGTGAATTGTAATGTAAATATTTCTAGAAATAGAGGTTTGTCCAGGGGTCGTGACCCCCAGGCTGAGAACCACCACGAGAGCTCTGTCAGGGGTAACTTCTGAACTGTCCTCCTCATCTTCATGCTGCAGACATCCTTCCAGGTTTCTGTTCAAAAACATTGGCACAAGCATGCAAAGATACACCGCAGAACGTATGTACCCCAAGCCGGGGACCCCTGGTTAAAATGGAAAACTCGGGGCAGAAACAAACACAGCAGTCTGCAGAGGTGTTGAGACAAGTCTGTCTGTGGAATGGTAGGATGCGGAAAAGCAAGCCACGGAGATGAAGGTCTTCTGTGATCGCATTTGTCACTGTACATGTCTCACATACACATTCTACAAGCAAGTGTGACATCTGCACCATACACACATTTTGAAGCATAGAAGTGAAAATCCTGAGTTGCCTGTGCTAGTGTAAATAACCCCTTACCCGTGCTCATGAGCGAGTCTAGTTAAACTTCCTGGGTCACCAAAACAGACAAGGAGCATGAAGGTAGGAGAGAGCAGGGCTGGGACGACAGCTCAGTTGCTTGATGGACAAGGTCGATAGCACCTATGTGAAAACCAGACATGGCACCACGTGTCTGCCACACCCTTGCCCGGGGACAAGACAGGCAGATCCCGAGGGGTCTCTGGGCAGACAGTCTAGCCTAAACAGGGAACTCTAGATTCAGTAAGAAACACTGGAAAAATAAAAGGAGAGCAATTGAAGAAGACACCGTGGTGCGGCCTCTGACCTTCACTCAGGCCTGCACATGTACACATACATACATGCATGCACACATGCACATGCATGAGGAAGAAGATGGGAGAGGAGGAAAGAGGTAATTGTTGGATTGGAAGGAACAAGAGAGGGAAATAGGGTGAATATCATCAAGGTACACTATGTACATGTATGAAAGTGTTATAAAAACCCATCATTAGGCCTAATCAACATATGGTAATACATTTTTTGATGACAGGTCTCATTATACAACCTGACAGACTTGGAACTCATTATGAAGACCTGACTGTCCTTGAACTCACAGACATTCTCCTGCCTCTGCCTCCCAAGTGCTGAGATTAAAGGTGTTCACCATAGTATCTGATCCCAAGGTCTTTATTTTTATTTGTTTGTTTGTTGGGTTTGGTTTATTTTCGAGACAGGGTTCCTCTGTGTAGCCTTGGCTGTCCTGGAACTCGATCTATAGACAAGGCTGGCCTCGAGCTCAGAGATCTGCTTGCCTCTGCTTCCCAAATGCTGGGATTAAAGGTGTGCACCATCACCACCTGGCAAATCTTTATTTTTAACTGAAGAAAAAGAAAATCTTGGAAAGGTACATAGCCCTTGTTAAGAGTAATTTTCTCTAAGGTGGAAAACATGTGAAATCTTATTTTTTACATTTCCTCACTCCTTGACTTTCTTAGATCTAGCACGTATTTAAAGGAGTCAAATTGTCGACGTTCTCCTTAGAGCCACAGGAGGAAAGTGACACTAACGATAGAGATGTGACAAGGATGGCCAGTCCTTTTCCCTGGTGGTCAGGGCTTCTGTTCATCCACATATCTACCCCGCTGTGCCTGCCTGAGACCTCGGCATCTCCTGCACTGGAGAAGACGGCCCAGGTGCGCCGGACTCTCAGACGTGAACAGATGACTTCTTTGGAAGTTCTGAACATCTTGAAGCATGCTCTTTGTGCATTCTGGGATACTCACTAGGGAAGTTCCTATGAGCAAGGAATCCTATACTATGCTAATACCCAGACTGCCATATTCTCCATATCGTATATCACGTGTGTCGTCCTGTTTTACCTCAGTACTGCGAAGTAAGTGGCTCCGACCTTTAATTCTGCTTTGTAAATAAGGAAGCTGAGGCTTGGGGTGGGGAGAGGATGTGCAACTTGCTGAAGGTCACACAGCCACAGAGGGCAGAGCTGAGTTCACACCACTCCCCCTGATTCTGGAATCCACCCGAGAGCCACCATTTAGTGGTCTCCTGGGACACATACAGCAAGGATGTACGCGCAATGTTTTTAGACCATAACTTCTTGCTGAGTTATCATTAGCCTGACCACAAATGCTTCTCTGGAAGAGGCCAAGGAGTTGGAAGTGCAGGCAGCATGAGAGGTCCCTAGGTTCCATTCTTGGCACTGAGAGGGTGGGAGGAGAGGAGAAGACGGAAGAGGAGGAGAGGGGGAGGGGAATGAGAAAGAAGTAAGGATTGGTGATGTCTGTGGTTGCAGGCAGTTGAGCCATTTGGGGGATAATACTGACCTTGAGTGACAACCGTCTAAACAGATTTAATTGTTTAAACATTTAGTGTGTGCACGTGGGGAGGCACCACTCATAGTCCGAAGCTTTCCTGTGCTCGCCTGGCACCAAAGTCCCACAGCCACTTATAAAATTCCTGTGTCCCGCCTGGTCCTGCAACCACTCAGACCCAAGTAAACACACACAGGCTTATATTATTTTTAAACTATGGCCATGGCAGGCTTCTCGATAGCTAGCTCTTACATCTTAAATTAACCCATTTCTATAAGTCTATACTTTGCCACACAGCTCGTGGCTTACCTACTTTTATGTCTTGCTTCTCCTAGCAGTGGCTGCCAGCGTCTCCTCTGCTCTGTCTTTCTTTTTCCTCTCTCTCTAGTTAGAATGTTCCACCTAACCTTATTCTGCCTCACTATTGGCCAAACAGCTTTATTTATCAACCAGTCAGAGCAACACATTTTCACAGCATACAGAACAACATTCACCCGTGTGTGTGTGTGTGTGTGTGTGTGTGTGTGTGTGTGTGTGTGTGTATGTGTGTGTGTGTGTGTTCTCAGGTCATAACACACGTGTGGAGGTCAGATACAACGGTGGGAGTCAGTCCTCTCCTTCAATCACGTGGGTCTCAGATACTGAACTCAGGCTTGGAAGCAAGTACCTTTACTCACAGAGTCCTGTCACAGGCCTGACAGCTGCCTAACTAGAAAGGAAAGGTGAAAAAAAAAAGTCCCAGTCTACCATGTAACTCAACTCACCATGGTTTGTGTAATTCTAAAAGGTCAGCACTGAGCCAAGCATGCTGGTTCACGCCGTAATCCTGGTCTTCGGTGGGCTGGGGAAGGAGGGTCAGACCTGAAGGCCAAGGCCAGTCTGAGCTACTTCTGGAGACTTCTCTAAAACAACAAACAACCCAAGGAGTTGAAAGTAGCAACTTCTGGAGAAGGATCAGTCACTCATGAATGGCTTTGATCTGTGCTCATATATAACTTTGATTTATATTGGAAATTAAACAAAATCCAAAGTAAAATCAAAAGCCAGGGAGGAAGGGAAGCAACCTGGTCAAGAGAATGGAGACCTAGGAGGTAAGGCTTCTTTGTTCATCACACAAAGGGAAGCTAGCCGGGCCTGAACCAGGAGTTGGCGTTGGTGGCCAGGACATTAGAGTGGTGAGTCCTGGGCTGGGAATGTAGCTCGAGTGATAGATTGTCCCCCTATTTTCAAGGTCCTCCTGGGATCAGTCCTCAACATGGTAGAAAACTAGACACGGCAGCAAATGCCTTCAACCCCAGCACTCGGGATGGAGCGGCAAGGGATGGGGTACAAGGTCATCCTTGATACACAGTAAGTTTGAGGCCAGCCTGGACTACACAAGATGGATTCAGAAGAATAAAGGAAGGGAATCTGGGGAGACGGCTCCGTAGGCAAAGTGCCTGTTGCACAGGTGTGAGGACCTGAGTTCTGATCCACAGTACCCATGTAAAAAGCCAGGCTCAGCAATACACTCCTGGACTCTCAGAGCTGAGAAGCAAAAAATGAGAGATCTCTGGAACTAAACAGGCAAATCAGTGAGCCTAGTGAGAGACTCTGTCTCAAAAAATAAGATAGAAAATGATAGGGAGACACCTAACATCAATGTCTAGCCTCCATGAATGAATATGTGTACCTGCACACACACACACACACACACACACACACACACACACACACACACACACAGTAGCTTCCCTTAGTACCAATGAGGAGAGTTAAAACAGTGTGTGTGTGTGTGGGGGGTGCTATTAAAAGAAGAATCAACTGGAAAGCTGAAGAGAAGGCCTGGTTATTCCAGAGCCAAGGACATGTTTCCTTGAGTTCCAAATAGTTAAGTGGGCCCTTTTGCGCACAGATGTAAAACAAAACTGTGGTCTCCTCTCCAAGGGGCAGTTTCCATCATACAACTGTGCTTTCATTGAGCAAGGTTAATGGCTGGTCAGACCCACACTTTGGATACCTGGGGGCAGTGGGGCAAGAGTGTGGCATCTGTCTGTTCTTGTGAGCGATGTGTTTGGAGGAGGGTGCACACATGCACACACGCCACAGTGACGCTCAAGAGTCAGTCTTCTCCTTCCACTGTTCGTCCTGAGGATTAAACTCCGGACATCAGACTTGCACGCTTTACCCACTGGGCCGTCTTGCTAGGTCTGTAGGCCCTTCCTTCTTTTATACTAGACTCCTGAACTGGGCCCAACAGATTGAATTAAAATAAAAGGTGAATCACCCAGGCTGAATAAACTTCTGTGTCCTGTGAAACCCAATTGTTGTCTGGCTTTCCAAGAAAGCAAGAGGATGAGAAAGCCGAATTCTCCCAATGGCTGGCTGGTGTGGCCCAGGAGTCCCCACTGCTATAACCTTTCATCCTCTAATCTTGACAAAATGTAGCCAGATGCCAACCATCCAGTTCTCTATTGTTCTGTCTTCCTGTCTCAGCCCTACAAGGAAGGAATCTTGCAGATGAGCAATCTGGTCTTTGTTTTTTGTTTCTGCTTCTTCAGCCGGTCAATCCGTGAGACCAGTCTGGCGGTGCCAACAGAACCCTTACTGCAGTCTGTGGAATAAAGTGTCACCCGGCTCTAGAATTACAACGACAAGTCAGTGAGGATCTTCAAAGTTGCTGTAGTCTTGTCCTTTGACAGTAGCATGTAGAGAAGTTGGGCTTTAGATCCAGGCCTGAGGCGCGAACGTCTGTCACTGCCTTCACTATATCATATTCCTCAGACAGGGGCTGAAGTGTCCTCTAAGACAGAGCTTCCAGAGCTCAGCGCACTAAGAAACTGGTTATGTAAGGGCAAGGTGTATGCTGGTGAGCTCACCAGGAAACATCTCTGGCAGAGGAGTGTCATGCTGTCCGAGGGACAAGCAGTCCAGGCCTGAGGGTTGCTCATTCCTAAGGGGTGGATTTTCTAGAGAGGCTCAGGGTTTGCTGGTGAGAGAGAGAGTCCAGTTCCTTCCTCCTACACAAATTCCTTCCTTGGGAGCCCTGGATTCAACGTGGGCCTTGCGGGGAGAGAGGAGAATGCCTGGGTGTTGAATAGCAAGACAGTCAGTCAGAGGAGGCCCAGGGCTCCGTCCTGATGTGTAGGCGGGTGTTTGGTCCTCACAGGCCTGGAGGAGCACGCCCAGTGTTGAGACCCTCTAGGAAGATAGTACAGGAGCAATTCCTGGCAAGGCATACATTTAGATTGTACACGCCCCAAGGTCCTCTGGAGGTGCCCCTGTTTCTGGAGTCCAGGGAGCCTGAGCTCTGCTGGTTATAATTTCTTCCTTAATCGTAGTAGAGTGACTCTCTGGTCTGGAGAAGAGGCTGGGATGGTTGGACAAGACACACAAGCTGCTGATTCACCATCGGCACTGAGGATGGATGGGAACCAGAATCTGCCCACTGGGCCCTTTCAGGGGAGAAGCAGACGCATCTGTGGGTCTTGAAGCCCTGGAAAGATCCCCTGCTTCTCCTCTCAGTTCAAATGCAGATACCTCTGGGGAACTGAAACCCTTCATACCCAGGGCATATATTTTCTGTAATGCCTCGGTGTCTTGTAGCCACGTCACTGGAATCTCCAGCTAGTGTGCCTTATGGTCACACGGTACCTAGCACCCACCTACCCCCATTCTGATTCTGCCGGTCTGGCGCTCACCAACACTTTTTTCATTTTTCTTTTCGTTTTATCTTCACAGAAACCTGGGGCAGGTATTGGGTAGAATCAATAGTCACCATTTTAAAAACAAACAAACTGACCCAGAGTAGAGTGACTCCCTGTGTTGTCCCCAGGTCTAGTCATCTCCTAACTCAGCTTCCGCCAAAGCAATCCAGTCCCCTCCCCTGCCAAAGTCAGATCAGCCTTCTTGTTTTCATGTTGAATTTCCCTGGCTGTTCCCCAATGCCCACTGAGCAAAGGAGCCACAGCAACCCTTTCCTGTGTCCCCAAGCACACCCCACACTGTGATCACGAGACCACCTGCTGTACCTACCACATTTCCCCACTTCTGTGACTTCCCTCAAGCTTCGTCCTCTGGTAAGCATTCTTATTTGTTGGTGGACATTTAGACACATGCTTCACTTATTCCTTCTCAGAATGTCAAAACGGAACTTAACCTATCTGAGTCCAGATCAAGCACTGCCCCTTCTTTGGCCCAGCATCTGGCTACCTTTCTCTGCACCTGCTGAGGGCTTTGCTTTTATCTTTCCTGATGCTTCCAGTCCATTCTGCCCCAAGCTAGTCAGTCTCCCCAGGGTCTATGAATACTTTCGGAAACCCAAACCAGGTGGGATATCAATTCAGTCACTTTTCCCTATGACCTTGGGGGGCAAGTTGACCTTTCCTGGCTGTAAAGCTGGGGTGGCACCTGCTTTACTGGGCTGGGTGAGGATTAAGTGAAACACCTAACCCTATGCCTCAGGTACACACTGGGAGAATAATGAAGTAATGATTGTGAGAGGAGCTGGTTGGGACCAGTGTGGCTGGGTCTGTTGAGCCCAGGAAACTCAATGCTCCTCATTCACCTCCTCCCCAAATGCCTAACACCCACCTAGAGAAATTAGATTGTTGGGAGTGTGTGTGTGTGTGTACCTCCCTGTCGGTCTGAAACTTATGCTCTGCCTCTGCCTTCAGAGGTGGAGATGGCAGGTGTGTACCACCATGCCCAGCTTGCTGTTGAGCTTAAAGGCAGCTAAGCCTTGGAGTCATAGGTAACCTGTTGCGTCAGTTCCCCTTGGGCAGCTTGCTGAAATGCAAATTGTTGAGCCCCACCCTGGACCTTCTGAATCAGATTTCCATCAATGAAGCCAAGGAAGCTGCATTTAAAAATTAGATATATTTATTGTATTTTATGTGCATGAGTATTTTGCCTGTATGTGTATATGTGCACCATGTACATGCCTGGTGTCTCGGGGGTCAGAGAAGGGCTTTGGATCCCCTGGAACTGGAGTTACAGGTGGTTGTGAGCCACCATGTGGGTGCTAGTAGTTGAATTCTGGTCCTTTGCAAAAGTAAGTGCTTGTCATCGCCGGACCAGCACGGGAACTTTCATTTTTAAACAAGTCTGGAAGGAGGGAGCTGAGGCAACAGCCCTACCCACACTGGGCAGTGGGAAACACGGAAGGCAACCGAGATGGGACCAGAAGAACCAACCTTCCCCTTGAGTGCGATGGACGTGAAGCTGGAGGATGACAGTGTCTGCGAAGAGTCCCACTTCAGCTCATCTCCCTGCTTCTCTTTGAGCCTTGGCCTAAGAGCAGATAGAGAGCCAGTCAGCAGCCAGAGCGGGTGACCAGATTCACTCTCGGCTCTCTCCAGTCATTGACACTCAGTAAATATTTGTTGAACCAACTGAACTCCCAAAGGGCAGTCCCTGACAGAAGACCAGAACCCAACCTGCTGCCCTAGATTCCAACACCTGCTTTTCCCTCTGGGCCTGGACCAATGGGATTGCTTGACTATTCATGGGAGGGGGGGCAGGAAGAATGTACAGAGAAGCACATTGGTCCTCAGCCCAGGGAGCCATGTTATGAGGAAAGAAAGCTGGGGACAGGAGTGAAAATCTGAGGCCCTTTCTCTACCCTAATCTACCAGCAGCACAGCTGGACATCAGGCATCAAGGGTTCACTGAACTGAGAGCAGATGGTCTGTTTCTGAGCTCTACCACAGTATCTCAACCCCAGACTCACATAGAAGAATATCTCAGGTTTTAAAGGTTCCACGCTCAGGCCACCCACCTTCTGAGCGATGGAGTTCAGAGGTCAGAGTTCAGGGTGACAGCTATAAAACAACACAAGTGATTCTGTTGCCTGTGTAGCTGAAATTGCCTGGCTGACCCCATTTTTCTTCTCCTTTTGCCTCCTAATGCTTGCAGCCTGATGATCCCAGAAATTTAATCTTAACAATCACAGCTAATAATTAGTGAGGGCCTACACATCTGGCAATGAGTACCCCCAACTTCACCAAAGCCACAGGCTACTGGGGCAGACAGACTAGGAAACAAGCAGTTATAATGTGTGGCATGGGAGTGCCTGGGAACAGCCCCCACCTCAGACCCTGGGGGTCAGCAGGAAAGGAAAGAGGTCTCTGGAGAGATGGAGTCTGAATGAAGGGTGGATGGACAGACAGAAGAGTGGGAGTGAGCCTGGGGAGACACAGGAGGGGGGAGGGGGAGGGGGAGGGGGGGAGGGGGGAGGGGGAGGGGGAGGGAGAGGGGGAGGGGGAGGAAGGGAGGGGGAGGGGGAGGGGGAGGGAGGCTTTAGACAGAAGAAAGTAAGCAGTCCTTGCACAAGGAAGGGGAAATGAGTGCAGAGACCCACCCTAACCAAAAAGCTGTTTGCAACTGACCCTGTCAGGAAAGGGAAAATCCCTTTTCTCCAACGGAGTGAGTGCCACTGTGTGTATCAAGCCCACTCGAGGGCAGGCCCCATGCCCCCCAGGAGCCACTGGCCAGCACTAATGTGGACTCCATACTTATGTGCACTTTTTGTTTTGATTTTGGTGGGTTTTGTCTTCTTAGCCTATTTGTTTTGTTTTGTTTTGTTTTCCTGTTGTTGTTTGAGAGAGAGAGAACATGAAGTTGGGTGGGTAGGGAAGTAGGGAGGACCTGGGAAGATTTGGGAGAAGGGAAAGAATATGGTCAAAATATATTGTTTGAAAAAAAATAAAAGAAAAGCAAACAAGAAATAGTTGGATTTGTGGAAGGGGTGAAAATGGTTAAGGCCACCTTCCACAGGAGGGGGGGATTCACACGAAAGACCCTCGTGATGGAAGAGGGGAGGGCTAGATGCAGGGTTTGTAATCCATGTTAAGGAGGCCAGTTTTGATCTTAACACGTCGAAGCATCCAGGGGTAGATTTACAAGATGGATGAGTAGAGGCTGGTTTGAGTGACTCCGTAAGTTCATCTGCTGCTGGATGAGTAAGAGGGATGAGAATGGAGGCAAAACCTAGTCAGGACTCTGGGAGATGAGGGACACCTGAGCTTGGGGACTACGGAAGGACATAGATGCTTCAAGAGACACAGAGGAAGTGGTGTGCACAGGACTTAGTGATTCATAGGCTAAGAAGTAGAGCAGGGGTGTCCATCACTGTGGCATGTCCTCTGTGTTAGTCAGGCTAATGACTGCTATGACAAATACCTGAGAAACAGCTTAAAGGGAGGATTATTCTGGCCCAGAGTTTGAGAGATTTGTCTGTTGCTGTGGGTCTGTGATGAGGCAGACCATCATGGTGGTAAGAGGAATGCTTGGCAGGCAGGAAAAGGAATGTCGGAATGTACTGAGGACGGGGTATATCTTTCCACAGTGTGCTCACAGTGACCTTCTTCCATTACCACACCCTAACAGTCCATTGAAGTTTTGAATCTATTGCTGAAGGCCAAATCCAATCCAAAGCGTTAACCCTGAACTAAGCTTCAAAACACGAGCCTTTTCAAGGAGCATTTCATATCCAAGCCACAACACACACTCCCAAATTCACAAATTGGAGTTCTAATCTGCTGTACCCCCAAATACCACTGTATTTGGGAACAGTGCTTTAAAGAGATAGTTCAGTTAAAATGAGGCTGCTGTTGGGCTCTAGCCCAGTCCAACTGGCATTCTTATAGGTAGAAGCTTGGGTGCAGAGAGACATGAGGCATATTCATGTGCAGAGAGAACACCATGAGGAAGCAACAAAGAAGAAGCTGAGATTGGAGGACTTAGGAAAACCCACTTGCTAATACCTGGACCTGGGACTTCCAGTCTCCCAAAGATGATGACACACGCTTCTATTGTTGTTTCCAGCCAGTCTGTGGTCTCCTCAAGGCTACATTACCAGGCTTATTCTCTGCATGGTGCTTGAGTGTCTGTTTGCACAGCCAGGTGGGTGGGGGCCAGGTATTACATCATGAAAATGTGCTAGAGGAGGAAAAAGATGGGCAGAGTTTGAAACCTGTTGAGTTTGAGAGGTTTGCCAGTACAAGGGCTATAGCTGTGTCCCACCCGACAGGAGCAGGCAGGGAGGAGTGGGAATGAGATGTCACGGTCTCGGTCCTTCCTCCAGCACTGTGTGGCCTTGGATCTGCCCTGTACCTTCTCAAAGTCCCTCTGGAACACAGGGCTGTCCTTCTAGGTCCCAGGGGCAGTTTACCTCAGAGGCTGAGTCCTACCAGGGTGCTCTTGGGACTGTGCCTCAGTGCCTCGGGGAAGACATTGTTGTTCTTGGGCCTCCCATCCAGGATGTTAACCAGGAAGGGGGCCTGGTCCGCAGGGGTTCACGAAGTGCAAACAACTTGGAGTTGGCAGGAGTGCCCTGCTCCTCCTGAAGGGCCTCCCTCTGAGAGGCAGGTTCCAACAGGGCCCTGAGCAACCTCACTTCAGACCCAAGAGGTTCAGAGAGCCCAGTGCCAGGGCCCAGGGAAGGCTGGCCCACCCCAGTAACACCGGCTCCTGGTCCTGGTTGGGCCTTCTCCTTCCCATACCCACCCCATCTTTCTTTCTTACATGCCCCAGAGACAAGAATACCAGATTTAAGAGGAAAACAAGCTGGATGGTAGTGGCTCACACCTTTAATCCCAGCACTAGAGAGGCATAAGCAGGTGGATCTCTGTGAGTTCTAGGCCAGCCTGGTCTACAAAGGGAGTTCCAGGACAGCCAGTGCTGTTACACAGAGAAACATTGTCTCAAAAAAAAAAAAAAAAAAAAAAAAAAAAGAGGAAAACAAATTAATAGTTGGATTTAAATATTTAGGGCATACTTATAATTATTCAGTATTTGTCTGAAATCCAAATGTATCAGGGAATTCTGTATTTTGTCTGGCAACCTTACCTGGAAGAGACCCCAGGATCCAGCTAGCTATCCCAAAAGAAGGCAGAGATGTTTCCTCCACTCCATGCTGCTTTGCTTGCTCCTCCAACCAGAGGCTGAGGAGAACCTGCCATTGCCCAATTCCCTGGCAAGCTGTAGCCTCATCAGACATTGGTGCTGGCATTGGAGCCATAGAATCTTTGGAAAAGTGTTGCATCTAATTAATCTAATAAGTAGGTTGTAAGCTCTGACCGGAAGTGGCAGAGGATTCGCCCTGACAGATGGGCAGGAGTAGGCCACACCTGCTTCAGGCACCTGCCAACAAGCCGCTGGCTGCAGCCTGTGGGAGAGTTAATAGGGTGGTTTGGCTCCACATCAGATACGTGACAAACAGAAGTCACACCAGCATCATATTAACAGTGTCATAGCTGCTGTTTATGGAGCCCTTGCTGTACACCAAGCACTGAGCAAGCATTATCTCATTTAACCCCTATAACAATTCCAGCTGGCAGAAGCTACTATTATCCCCATTTAACACATGACAAAACTGAGGCCTAGAAGGTTGAACAAGCTGCCTAAGGTCACACAGCCAGAGAAGGACAGAGATGAGGATTCAAACTCAGTCATTCAAACTCTGGAATCTGTGCTTTCTGCTGGAAACTCTTGGTTCCTTCCTCTCACCCCAAACCATTTCATGTTGGTGAATGACATATATTCAAGAGACAGAAGGACACACCATGTGTCCCATGAACTTTATCAAGTGTTTCTGTATGTAGCACATGCATATCTCCCCAAGCCTTGATCTTAGAGATATTATGGCCTGGGGAGAGAAATTGATCTCAGTAAATCATTGTTAAAGAACTACAACAAAGGACTGATGATGTAACTCAGTGACAGAACTCTTAACTGCATGTCCGAGGCTCTGGGTTACATCCCCAACAAATCCCTCTCCTCTGTCCCGAAGCATGGTGACAGCTGTGGCATGATATTGCTGTTGAGACAATGGAACTTGGCGATCAAACGCCTGGTTCCCCAACCTCCCTGTAGTAGGTGTTAGATTTGAGGTCCATTGCTTTGTTTCTTCATGCCTCCGTGTTTCAAAGTGAGACTATTACCCATTTCATAATGTTGTTAGAATTAAATGATTAATGCTTCAAAAGCACAGTAGCAAGATGGTTCAGCAGGTAAAGGCACTGTAAACCTGACGGCCTGAGTAGGATCACTGGAATCCATGCAAAGACAGAAAGAGAAAACTGCTCTGTAAGACTATCCTATAACTTCTGTAATCACATGGAGAGACATGTAAACCTACCATCACACACACACACACACACACACACACACACACACACACACACTCACTCACAATCTTAAAACACTTGAAAAGCATACACAGTAAACATTTTATTTAGCAAATACTTAGCAACTGCCAGGGATGTGCCAATCACTGATCCAGGCTACTGGGATTATTTTGGTTTTAAAAATTGACAAAAATACCTGCCCTTGTATGATTTGTGCTGTGGCTTATAGTGTAATGATAGCAATTATTTTAAGGAAACTATTATTACATAAGTAATGCTAGCTGTTAGTGTTTTAGAATTACAGTTGGCCAGCCTGATCGACAGAGTAAAATAAATAAATAAACAGTATGATTGAAAATGATCAGTCATCACTTACTAAATCATCTTCTTGATCTAAAGGGGCACAAAGCAGAGAGTATTTCACTTGGAATTGATCCACGAATATGTCCTGTAGTTTCAGAGATGAGTGACTTTCTTTAAATTCACACTGGGTTTGGGGATGGCTTTTGATGCTCATGACAGACGTGGGATGACAGAAACAGACTAAGACAGCATGACTGTAGTCTGGGTCATCTACAGACCCCGTGAGAAGATGTCATTTTTGGAGGTTCCTCTAAAAATCTGGTCCATGAAAAAGCCTGGCTTTGAGTCACCAGCTGAAGTTCCTAAGAGCAAAGTAGAGTACAGATCTGACCCTGGGGCGAAAAAGGAAGGGAAGCCAGCCAGCTGTGGACCCATAACATCTCAAGGTCCTTTCAGGAACCTTTTAGGAACCACCCAGCCTTAGCTTCCTGGTGCTGTTCCAAGCCACGGGACCCACTAGTTCAAGAGAGAATAACTTTTGCTGTTTTAGATTAGTGTTTGGAGGTAAGCTCTCATGTAGCCCAGGCTGACCCCAAATGTTAGCTGAGGGTGACCCTGAACTCTTGATCCTTCTGCCTTTACCTTTCAGGTATTGGGACTGTGGGTGTGAACCACCATGCCCAAGTGTGCTGGGATTCAAAGCAGGCCGTCATGCATCCTAGGAAAGCATTCTACCAACTGCTGCACCCATAACCCTGACTTTTCATTTGTCATTTGTGATGCTGCCTACCCGCTGCAGGGAATGGGGAGAGACTTGAAAGTCCCATGAGAAAGATGGGGCTGTTGTGATATTGAAGGAAATAGAGAGAATGGGGCAAGTATCATCCCAGGAAGCCTGGAAGATACAATGTTGGCCCCTAATGTTCTCATTGTCCCGTGGAAAAACGGTGCTGCCTGAATATAAGCTGAAGCTATATTCTAGCAGGGCCTCCCTCCCACAATGTGTTCAAATTTAGGGTCTCCTGGTACTGACTTCAGGGTGTTTAGTTTTAGTCACTGGGATCCAGGAAGTCTCCTGGGGATTGTTTATATCCAGGAACACACATTTAACCTTTCAATGTCTTTGGGTCAGGGTATGGGATAAATTCTGGTCCAGCCCGGTAAGAGTCATCTGCCTTGACTCTCTAATGCTTGCATATCTGTCTCTATCTTGGTAGGCATGTCTGTGTGTGTGTCTGCTGTATATGAGTCACATATCTTCACATATATGAATGTGGCTTGTGTGTCTGTTGGGGTAGGCATGGGGGAACATTTGATGGAACAAGTCAGAAAAAGTCGATTATCTGGGGTGACCTCTCAGTCGGCCTCTTAGAGAGGGTGGCCTCTTGGAGAGGGCTCTCTTTGCTCTGTGAACCCCTGATTCACAGTCTCATGGGCAGGCTATACTAGCTGGTCTTGGGGACTCCGAGAGAGCTGGTTTCTCAGTGTCTTGGCCTGGAGTCTAGAGAGGACCTGGGACTCAGGGAGCCTCAGCAGGAGGCAACTCATGACTAGCTAATTGATCCCTTGGCACCACTCTGGGGCACCATCACCTTGGCACTGTGGTGACTGTTCCCTGGCATGCCCTCTCAGCTTATGTTGCAATGTGTACAGGAGTGCTCTGTCAACTCTAGGGGCCACGCTGCCCACCAGCAGCCAGGTCAATGGAGCAGTATGCAGTGCTCAGCCTGTCCACCAGCTGCAGTGGTCCTGTCTGTTGGAGCCAGCCTGAGACTCCCTGATCTAGTGGTGAGGAATGGCTGTTTTCTAAGAACCTGCCTGGGATGCCCGCAAACTGCAAGCCCCCCGCCCCCAGTCTAGTTTTCTAAGCAAGGTCTGAAAAAGCAAGCCATACAGTCCACACCACCCCTCTTCCCTGCTCAGGTTCCCTCTGCCTCCATCTCTCCCTTTCATTTCCCACTGGAAAAACCCTGGTGCAATGCGGCTGCTAGACCTTTCTGTGAGGACGGACACACTCTGTCTGTGTGCTAGCCACCAGCCACATGCAGCGACTGCATACATGGAATGTGACTGAGGTGACTCTAGAACTGGATTTTAAATTGAGTTTGGTTTCTCCAAGTCCCACTGAAGAGACCACCAATGATGTCATCATAGAGAGGCACTTATCTGGCATTCGGCTGGTGACAAAGCCTGTTTGTGTCCATGGGTCCCTGGAACTTCATAGCAGCTCTTCCAGGACAGAGCAGGACAGGACCCACTGCACAGCACACAGGCAGGTCCTCCAAGGCCTCCCAGACAGCAGGAAGAGGAGCTGAGACTGCAGCCCAGGTCTCGAAACTCCGAAGTTGGCCTTGACACACCGCCACCATCCTTTTCTCGGCAAAAAGCAATGGCTGAAGCTTGGATTTTAGGTCCACACTTGACCTGTGGGAAGGTTTTAGAGGTGAGTGGTGGAATCATTCATTGGAGTCCAGAGTTGCTCACTCTGTTTGTAGGTAAGAAAAGGACAATATGTTGACATGTGCCGATACATATATACTAGGCAGTGTGTTTGTTTTTTCACCAATGGGTTTTCATTCACCTTCATAGGGTTGGGTGATTCCTCAGTTTGTTTTCTGAGAGAGAGAGAGAGAGAGAGAGAGAGAGAGAGAGAGAGAGAGAGAGAGAGAGGGAGACTGGCCTTGAACTCACTATGTAGCCCTAGCTGCCTTCAAACTTGAAATCCTCCTGCATCAGCTTCCAAAGTGCTGGGGTCACAGGGCTTTGCCACTCTGCCCAGCATGTAATTCTCCTTTTAGAGATAAGGAAATAAAAGGCTCAGAGAAGGGGCTTGAGTGTCCAAAGCCACACAGCAAACACGTGGAAGAACTAGGGTTTGAACCAGGCTCTTCAGCTATGAGCTTCTCTACCTCCAAGTGCCTTCAGATGAGAAGGAGTCAGCTACAGCACCTGCCAGACTCTAGTGGAAGCCGCAGAACAGCAGAGAGGACTCAGGTTCCTCAGCCTTGACTCCAGGGAACCCCATACTAGGGCTCTGGAAACAGACACGTGTGGTTATTAATGGTGGCTGAGGGGCTGTGGGATGACTCAGCATGGAAAGGTGCTTGCCACATTCACTTGGTGATCTTAGTTCAATCCCTGGACCCATATAAAAGTGGAAGGAGAGAATCTACTCTACAAAGTTGTCCTCTAACCTCTACAGACACACTCTGACACATGCTCCCCTCCCTCATCATGCATAACACATACACACAAATTTTTTTTTTTAATAGGACTGTAGGCAGAGTTTTTGTCCCATAGCAGCTCTCAAATAAACACCCAGAGGCTTAATATTAATTACAAATGCTTGGCCAATAGCTCAGGCTTATTACTAACTAACTCTTACATTTTAAGTTAATCCATATTCCTTATCTATGCTCTGCCACGTGGCGGTACCTTTATTAGCATGGCACGTTCATCTCCTGCTCCCTCTGCATCGAGCTGCATCTCCCTCCTCTGACTCTGCCCTTCCTCATCCTGTCATTCTCAGTTTGGCTTTCCCACCTAACTTTGTCCTGCTCAGCTATTGGCCAGTCAGCTTGTTGATTGAACCAATCATAGCTACATCTATTCACACAGAAGGATTACTCCACAGCATAGGACTGGACAGAGAAGAGTGGTAAGATTAGCAAGGGTGAGAGAGGGGCACCACCCAGGAAGGCTTACTTGACAAAGAGAACAGCATTCTGTGGTGATATTTCCTTTGTACACTCCAATAAAGTTTATCTGGGGATCAGAGGAAAAAGCCAGCCACTATACTAAACATAGAAGACAGGCAACGGTAGCACACGCCTTTAATCCTAGCATTCGGGAGGCAGAGATCCATCTGGATCTCTGTGAGTTCAAGGCCACACTGGGAACAGAGCCAGGCATAGTGGCACATGCCTTAAATTCCAACACTAGTTAACCATGGAGGTCTGGAGGTCTGTATAGAGAGACAGGAAGTGATGTAGCTGGGCAGAGAGAGGAAATGAGATGGCAGAACAGAAAGGCATATAGGTGTGGGTATATAGGAAGTAGGTCTCTTTGGAGACTGAGGTGTTAATGAGGTGAGGTTGGCTGTGGCTTGTCCTATTTCTCTGATCTCTCAGATAAACTTTATTAGGGGACACCATATATTGGGAGACACAATACATTACCACAGCATTCTGGACTGGGCTTCCTTCTATGGATGCTTTCATTTACTGAGCATCGCTAAGGCCATTTTCCCTGTTTCAATATCAACTGCTTCATTAAAACACCCCCAAACTTTGTGGCTTCAAGCAAGTATGTGTTCACGATTCTGCCACCTGCACAGTGAGCTCACCTCTGCTTCGTGTGCTGTTATCTGGGTGGTCTTCCTGCTTCCATTTTCTGGGACCCTCAAGTGGCTGCATGTGGCTGGCTGGAGGGCCAGCTCAGGCCAGAGCTCCGCTGGAAAATGGCATGGATAGGCTTCTGTTCCCTTCCATCAAGGCCACCTGTTCTGCATACGACTCTTTTCAGCAGAGAGGCTGGATGGCTAACCCAGAAGCTCCAGGCTGGGCAAGGACAGCTCCTTGCATCGAGCTGCAAGGCCTTCACAGTGAGACCTGAAGAGAAAGAGTAGCAGTGCTAACCTCAGGTCGCTTGGAAGGACACATAGCATGGATGTGTCTCTCAGGATCTAGCCACCCCTGTGACCACATACTAACCCTCATGCTGCTGTATCTGAGAGACCAGCCCTTGCTGCCCAGCTACAGGAGTGGGAGCCCCTTTGCTGTGTGAGGGGTTCCTAGTCTCAGCTTCTGGAGCCCTCTCCTTCCCACCATACTTTCTAACTTCTCTGAACTGGCTCCCAGGCACGGCCCGGGCCTCTGTGCCCAGTCCCTCACCCAGAATTCCCTTCCTATAGATGTTCGTCCAGCCAACATTTTCCATTTTCCTGACTTTCCCCCAGAGCTGGCTTTCTCTGCCTTGTTCCTCAGCTCTACACACGCCATTGGCATGCGTGGTGCAGGGAGACAGGGCCCCAACTTGACAGGGTTTTTCTTAGGGGCCATAAAATGTAGCCCATTGGGATGGATGCATAACTATGACAATGGGAGGGGTACTTGTCCCCAAACACAAGGGCTCTGGAAACAGGCTTCGTGGCGCTAATCCTCTTTATGGCCTTACATTTGGGCACCTTGTTCTCTCTGCTGTAAGTAGTGTGTTCTGAGCATCCAGTGAGAACACTACCTGGAAAGCAACTGGGCTCAGTGATGCTCTTGCTGTTGATCTGTGCTCCTACTGGAGTATCAGCCAATGGTGGAACATTTGTCTAGTGTATGTGAGCCTTAATGTGCTCCTCAGAAACTGAACCTATGAGTGTCTGATCCTCTGTCTGATGCCTTGGTGCTTAGGAGTCAGGATAGGCTCACCATGACCTTTAGCCCACGACTCCTTCCTGCTCCAGCTCTGAGCCACAGCTAGCCAGTGCTCCAGTGACCTTCAGGCCTTCACATCTTCCAGTGCATGTGAAAGAGCATGAAAGGCAGTAGGCCGGAGATGCAGAGACGGTACAAGGTCAGCCAGCAAGAGGAGGCTGGCCTGGGCCCGGCCTCAACTCTAGCTGGAGATGTTCTTAGGAAGTCTGCCATTAATAAAGTGGAGCCAGCAGCCCTTTCCAAAGTCTAGCATGCTGTGCCACGGAGCCCTGAGGACACGTACGGTTTAGGGAGGCTCATCCGCATCCCCACCTCCAGGGTAGGCCGGCCATCCCTTCTGTTGTTCATGGCAAGCTGGCTCACCTCTCTGAACCTTACTTGTCCTTATCGGCTAAGTGAGAGTGAAGTTGGAACAGCCTAGTAGATGGTTACCTGTAAGGTCAAGCATTGTAGCTGATGCTTTCCACCGTGTTACAAATGGCCTTTGGCCACCCCAGGCCATCTCTGCTGTCTCCATTGCACCAGCCTGCTCCAGCCAAGGTCT
Organism: Peromyscus eremicus; assembly: GCF_949786415.1. NCBI lineage: Eukaryota > Metazoa > Chordata > Mammalia > Rodentia > Cricetidae > Peromyscus > Peromyscus eremicus. Next base: position 8,294,318 of record NC_081416.1, on the reverse strand, counting down.
GATTCCTTGCTCTGACTTCATAGGGCAGGGCATAGCTCTGCTGGCAATAGCCGGGATACCTTCTGGACCCAGAAAATGCTGAAGACCTTTGCTATGACCCCATGCCCGAATGCTGGGGTCACATGGGTGTTAAAATCGGAGACTGGAGACAAAAAGGGGAGGGTAACTGGGCCCGTTTATCATCAGGGACCTCTCTAAGCCAGGGACAGATGGAGTCAGTCTTAGAGTCTGGACTGCTTGAGTGTCTGGGGTGGGAGCCATGGGGGAGGAATTCATGTGACCCTGTCATCTCCAGTCAGGGGACTCTATACTCTCCTTTCTATAGCTGGAAAACTACAAGTGTCACTCTGAGGGACAGCGATTGGCAGGCCATTCCGTGACATCTATTTAGAGCTGGCAGCCCCTCCCCCACATGTAGGGGTGAGGGCAATGCTCCAAGACCCAGAGCTGATGTGAGGCCAGGCCTTTTCATGTCCCCATCACTGAGCCCTGAAAATGATGACTTCCACAGTGAGAAAAGCTGAGGCCAGAAGGAGGTAAAGAAGCCAACTGCTGAGTCTCAGCTGGTCCGAGGCAGCAGGCAGCCCCGGAAAGTGGATTCTTCCTACATTTTAGTCATGACAGGACAAAAAAGCGTAAAGCTACATTATCAACGCAGAGAGAGCCGTTCTGGAAGAGCCTTTTAAGGGTAGAAAGTACCTCATACATTTATAATGTTGATAAATGCATTAAGTATTTTCTGGAGGGCACTGTATAGGAAACCGCTAACAGCAGGAACTGGAAGAAGAGGGATGGGAGTGGAGGGAAGAAAAATTTACCTCCCATCCTGTTTTCTCCAGACCACTTGAATTGTTCTCCGGATGCATTTGGAAAACAAAAATGGGGGCTTATCTGATTGGTAGGAGGGTCATTTTCATTCTCCTCTTGAGATTACAGGCACAGACCACACATCTGGCTCTTTCACTGACCCTGCTACTCAACCATTTGACTAGGCTGGGATTGCAGGCATCGGGGACCACATCTAGCTTCCGTGTGGGTGCTGGAGATCCAAACTCAGGTCCTCATGCTTGAGTGGTAAGAAATACGTCAACCAAGCCAAATCCCCAGACCTAAAAGAATTACATTTAAAACAAACAAACAAACAAAGTTTGGGGACCTGAGTTCAATCCCCAGGATCCATATAAAAGATGTGTGGTGGTCTGTAATCCCAGCATGGGTCGGGGGAGGTAAAGTCAGGAGAAGCTCTGGAATTCTCTGGCCAACCAAGCCTACTCTAACTAGCAAGCACCAGGTCCTAGTGAGATACTGCCTCAAAACAAAACACAGGGTCGATGGATGCCTGAGGAATGATGTCTGAGGCTGACTTCTGACCACCCACCCACCCATGCACATGCATGCACAAGCACCTACAAACACACCCACCTACCTGAACGTGCCCCCACATGTTCACACACACACACACACGTACACACACACACACACACACACACTACTGTCGGCTAATCCCAATAACTTTTCAGAAATACGTTTATTTACGTAATTAAGAAATCTTCCTGGGAAGCCGAGCCCCAGCAAGAGAGCTGCATGACTGGAAGTGGGAGACACTTCTGATACCTATATTGAGACACTGCTATCAGTGATTTAAAAGAGAAAATCAAAAACCTGTGTTAGCGTGGTTTCGGGAAGGGAGTATCTAATTTGGCTTTGAGCTCTGTGCCTTATACAGAGAGCTGACCACAGTAAATGCTCACAATGGTTCCTGTGCTAATGGATATTTGGTTTTGCTCTCATGGATCCTGAAGCAGGTGCCTGTCAACACTCAGCAAGAGAAATCAGTAATCAGATGGCACTATCCCTGAACATGGCTGGGAGTAGAGATGGGCACAGGACCACTTTGTGAGACTGAGGCTCCCATCCCCCACACCAGGGCAAGGGTGACTGAGGACCAACCCACCACTGCTGAGGGTCTGGAAGGGGTGAACATGGGCAGGGGCCTCCTCTCTTGATTGCAGAGGGTGCAGGCACAGGCCTCACTATTTTCTACACCATCTGGGCATCCTGCCCTCTGGGTATAGAAGCAAGCCAAGCCAGGGTTGAAACTGTTTCCAACATCTCCTTAGGAGCCAGGATCCACCCCCAGAGAATTTCTTCCCTCAGACCTAGGGTGTGAGACACTGCCCAGAACATTCCAAGTGCCTCTTTGACTCAGAGGTGATCTGTCTCCACGGGGCATGACATTTTCCTATAAACCAGATGACTTCCAGCTCCTCCTAGCCCCTGTTTCTCTCTCTCTCTCTCTCTCTCTCTCTCTCTCTCTCTCTCTCTCTCTCTCTCTCTCTCTCTTAAAATTGTTTGGTTATCATACAAAGAAATGGGACTCACTGTGACATTTTCTCATATATATATATATAGATAGATAGATAGATAGATAGATAGATAGATAGATATGCTATATAACTGCTCTTGCTCATTCCCGCTTTCCTGTCCCCTCTGTGAATCCCCTCCTCAATAGCCCCCTTCTCCTTTCATGACATGTAAATCCATTTAACCTCTCTTGCCCATCTCTTTAGGCCTCTTCCTCTCTTTTAGTCCTACTTTCATGTTCTGCACACACACACACACACACACACACACACACACACACACACATCCCTAGGTTTTTCATATGAGGAAAAGTACACATTATCTGCCTTTCTGAATGGTTTATTTGCTGAACATAATTATCTCCAGTTCTATCCATCTTCCTGCACATGTCATCATTTCTTCCTTTACGGAATAGAAATTCATTGTATTTATGTTCCATGTTTTCTTTATCCATTCATCTGCTGGTGCATATCTAAGCTGGCTCCCTATCTCAGTTGGCAATGAACACGGATGGGTGGGTATGCTGACCTAGAACCCTTCCGGTTATCCAGGAGTGGTATAGCTGGGCCAAATGATAGTTCTAGTTCTATTTTTTTTTTTAGAAAGACATCCATGCTGATTCCCACAGTGACTGCACCAGTTTGCATTCCTGTTAGTGATGTACAACAGTCCCTCTTAGTACAGTATGGTGGCTTGTGCCAGTAATCCTAGCACTCGGGAGACTAAGGCAGGAGGATTTCTATGAGTTTTAGGCCAGCTTAGTCTACAGAATTAGACTGTGACTCAAACAATCAAACGAACAAAAACAAATAAAAACTGTGTGTGACTCAGGAGGCAGAGGCAGGTGGATCTCTGTGAGTTCAAGGCCAGCCTGGTCTACAGAGCGAGTTCCGGAACAGCCAGGGCTACACAGAGAAACTCTGTCTTGAAAACCAAAGAAACAAAAAAACAAAAGAAAACTGTAGTGGTGGTGGGTGGGGGAGGCTGCTCCTCTTTCCACATCCTCACCAACATTTGTTGTCGTCTCATTTCTTGATGACATCCGTTCTGACTGGGATGAGATAGACTCTAAACATAGTTTTGATTTGCATTTCTCTAATGGCTAAGGGTGTTGAACCCTTTGTCAACTATTTGAGTCATCTGTATTTCTCTATTTGAGATCCATTCACCTCATTAGCCCTTTCCTTCCTGCAGGGTCCTGAAACATCTGGTAGCTTCCTGGTGCCTTTAGGATGGAGTTTCACCTGCTCACCAGCGTTCACTTAATTCAACCACTCCTATAACGCTAATCATACTACAATCATGGTAACACACCCCAGTGATCTCCACATTTGGGAGGCAGAGGGAGGAGGATCAGAATTTCAAGGTCATCCTCAGCGACATAGCGAGTTTAAGGCCAGCCTGGGCTATAAGAGACCCTGTCTAAACAAACAAACGAAAGTTAGTGTAGCAAGAATTGTTAGAAGGTTTTATTAATAAAAACAAACCCAGAGCCAGGTATTGGGGTGAACGCTGAAAGATCAGAGAGACAGAACCAGCCACAGCTAACCTCACCTCGCCAACTTCTCAGCCGATCCTGTTTCCTCAAACTGGAAGCCTCTGAGTCCTCATCCAAATGGATCTCAGCTGAATTGATGCTAAAAGCCTAAAAGCTTAACCAGGTTCTAGTTCCTGGTCCTCACACCTTATGTACCTTTCTGCTATCTGCCATCACTCCCTGGGATTAAAGGCATGAGTCACCATGCCTGGCTGTTTCCAATGTGGCTTTGAACTCACAGAGATCCGGATGGATCTCTGCCTTCAGAATGCTAGGATTAAAGGTTGTGTGCCACCATTTTCTGGCCTCTATGTCTGTCTAGCAGCTGTTCTGTTCTCTGACCCCAGATAAGTTTATTAGGGTTGTTCTCTGGTCCCTTCCAGCTCATGAGTTCTGTTACATACATAGAGAATGCCTCCCCCAACTCCTTTTCTCCTGCTAATCCCCAGCCTCTGTCAAGGTTAAATTCCTTTTATCTGCCCTGTGCCCTCCACATACTCCCAAGCCCTGGCCTAAGGCTGGGTCTCTAGTCTGTGATGTCAAACACTGCACGTGGTCCTGAGAGACTCTATCTTCCTGAGGCCAAAGACACAGCAGTTGCAATTCCTTCATCTGTACCCCCCCACCCCCCAATAGCCACTGGCAGAGGGAGCTGGAGGGCCTGATGATAGAGGTTACCCCAAGCAGGGACAAGCTAGGGTAGGGTTTGGGTTTTCTGGGGCAGGACCAGCAAGGCCCTCTCTACCTCCTGGTCTCCCATCTCTGATCCTCAGGAAGCTGCTGGTGCCCTGGCTGCCTCATCCGACCTAGGCACTAGTGCCTCGGGATGCTTTTGTTCCAAGGTACAGGGCAGACGCTAGTCCTTGGGAAGGAGTCACTTTCTCTTTGAGGCCTTTCTTGACTCTATCCTAGCGGCGGCTTTCCTTCCTCTCCTGACACTGGTTCTTCCACTTTAAGTACCTATCTGTTCCTTCAGATGTTTGATTTAGGATTACCAACGCAGTGATGAAACACCGTGACCAAACCTCAGGAGGAGAGGGTTTATTCAGCTTATGCTTCCACATCACAGCTCTTCACTGAAGGAAGTTAGGACAGGAACTCAAGCAGGGCAGGATCCTGGAGGCAGGAGCTGATGCAGAAACCATGGAGGGGTGCTGCTTACTGGCTTGCTCTCCATGGCTTGCTCAGCATGCTTTCTTATTAGAATCCAGGACCACTAGGCCAGGGAAGGCACCACCCACAGTGGGCTGGGCCCTTCCCCATCAATCACTAATTAGAAAATGTCCTACAGGCTTACCTACAGCCATATCTTACAGAGGCATTTAACTGAGGCTCCCTCCTTCCTCTCTGATGTCTCTAACTTGTGTCAAGTTAACATGAAACTAACCAGGACACTATTTATTCTTACCTTGTTGCCCTGTTGCTTTACCACTCCACCTAGAATACACGTTTTATAAGATGCATCTCCCTAGCTCTCCCGGGAATCCAGTTAAATTTACCAAACTCACCAGTTTGTTGAATGAAGGAATACAGAAAAGGCTGGGTACAATGGTGGCTGAGCTATAGTCCTAGCAGCTCTGAGACAAAGACAGGGGTAGCGAGTTCAAGGGAAAAGTATATAAAGGCCCCCTCTCTCCCTTCCCACCTCCAGCCCACCATGACAGTGATGCTTTCCATCCTGATGAAGAAGGGAACTGACTCCCAATTCTCCATTGTAAATGAGAAAACCCATTAGAAGACCTTGAGGATGTAGTGCTTGCTTGTAAGGCCAGCTACTTGGAGCTTGAGCCAGGAAGGTGGGAAGTTCAAGACCAACTCAGTCAACTTATCAAGCCCTATTTTAAAGTAAAGTAAAAAAAGAAGAAGAAGAATTGGGGTGCCCAGTGGCAGACTTGCCCAGCATGCATGAGGCCTTCGATTCAATCCCCAGAATTGGAAAAGAAGAGGCACTCAACTTACAACCACCATTTCAATTTTGAGGGCGGGCACTGTAATACACTTCCTCCAACAAGGCCATACCCACTCCAACAAAGCCACACCTCCTAATAGCACCACTCCCCATGAGATTATGGGGGCCAGTTTACATTCAAACTACCACAGAGCGTGACCTGAGAGTTACAAGTCAAATAAACCTTTTCCTCCCCAAGCTGCTTTTGGCCACAGTGTTTTATCACAGCAATAGAAACCCTAAAACAGGCCCCTGTTCACCTTTCTCACTATGTTGAGAGCTCTGGCTATAAATAAATGTTCGCTCTTGGAAATATGGCAGACTCATGCCCTCCCCTGGAAGTGATGCTGAGCACAGAATATCACCTGTCTAGACAGCAGACTAGGGGAAGTCAAAGAAAAAGAGGGTTAAGAGAGGCAAGTAGCAATGCAGTGATCTTGGTTCACAGCACCCCCAAACTCACCTCCTTCCAAGACCTCAGAACCTGGCCTCGTTTTGGAAGTAGGTTCATTGCCGACGTGATTGCCCTCAACTCCATATGACTGGTATCCTTTATCTTAAAAAAGGAGATGCTGGCATGCTGAGCCGGCTCAGGGAGCAAAGCTGCTGGCCGCCAAGCCTGAGGACCAAGTTCAATCCATATACCCACATGGTGGAAGGAGAGAACTGACTCTCTTAAGTTGTCCTCTGATCTGCATGCCCACGCTGCCGTGGATGCTCATCCTCCCTACACACCCTAAATAAACACACAAACAAATAAAGGGAGTAAAAAGAAAAGGAGTTGCTGAGGGAAGAAGGCTGTGGGGAGATGGAAGCAGAGGTTGGTCTGACTGGATGTCCAACCAGGAAAACGCACGGATTTCTGGCAGCCATCGGAAGCTAGTGTAGTGTCACGGCATTCTTCCTGGACCTCCGAAAGGATGACTGCGTCAGAATTGGGAGAGCATTTCTATTGTGTTAAGCCACCCAGCTTGTGGCAGCTTGTTACTGTAGTATGCCACTTGTGGTGGCAAAGGGCAGATGTCAACAGTGCTTCTGAGAGCCTGGAGTCCCCTGAGTCGCCAACTCCTACACTCTGCAAAGGCTGGGCCTCTTTGGGTCAGAGTCCAGTGCTGTGTCCTGTGTCCCCTGCTCCTTGGAGGCTGTGCTCACTCAGGTGTGCAGACAGCTCCCAGCTGGAGAGACTTCCCCTCATGAACAGTCAAACCAAACACAGTCCCTTCCTAGGTCCCAAGTCACCTGCCACTTGGCAGTGAGTGGACGTCAGCCCAGTTCCTGGCTGGCAGCATTGACAGGCGCCCATCTGCTCCGGAAGAGCGTGGCCTGGATAAACAGAGCCAGGTTCTGCCTCCCACAGCCAACCCAGCTTGGTGGGCAGAAGCCCTGGGCCTCGGGCTGCAGGCCCCACGTCCTTTCCATCCTTCTCCACTCCAATCCGGCCACGGCTGGTTGCTGCAGCAGTGACAAGCTTCCTTGGGAATGGGAGTGAGACAGGAGAAAGGAAGAGTTGGTTGTAGCAGGACTTGGCCTACCTCCCAGGTCACCTCTTTGAATCCCTGCTGGGTCCAAGGCCACTGCCCCCTCCATCTGCCTCTCTCACCCCCCACTCCACTCAGGGCCATCTGTCACTGTCACCCCCGGCAGGCACCACGGTCTTATGACTCAGCACCCAGCCTGAGCTGCTCTGTGGGTGGCCACTCTGGAACTCTGAACAGGAGGGGAGGAGTGTTAGGAAGGGGCATGAGCTAGGAGTAGGCAAAGGGAGAAGGCACGTGCAAACCCCACTGGCCTTTCCCAGAGCCACCAGGCCCTGACAGTACTCGCTTCATCCAGTCTTAAAGCAGACCAACTCTCAGGCAGAGGTGTAGCCTCGCCTCAAATGCCAGAGCCCAATGAAGTACACCCAATTCTCACCTCTCTACCCCTCTACCCCAGCCTGCCTCGGCCAGATTCCACCACCTGCTCTGCAGGTCCAGACCCCAGGCTAGATGGTGTGTCTCTCTGATCCTTCAATTCATGTTTTTTCCTGTGTTCTCAGCTCCTGGAGCATATTCACCCCTTCACCCCCACCCCCTCCGTCTCACTGTGTAGCTCCCATTGGCCTCAAATTTACAGAGATCTGCCAGGACTAAGGCTGAGCACATCAATATCCAGATCACCCACACGTTTTTTTTGTTGTTGTTGTTGTTTTTGTTTTTGTTTTGTTTTTTGTTTTTTGAGTAGAACATACAGATTCCATATCACCTCTAATGAGACACTTCACCCCAGCGCTCACTTCAGTGGATTAGGAAGTGATGAGGCTGCAGGCACCCCTGTAGGGAAAGGAGAGAATGTCACCACCAGTGATGGCTAGAGTCTGGTCCCCCAACCTGGCATCCTGAGGAAGTGGCTCCAAGTCTGTCTTGAGTTAGAAGCACCTTGTACCTGTGGCTCCCACTCAGAGTATTTGACTTTCCAAGGAAACCTTGCAGGCTGGGCTTGTCCTGTAGTTGGAAGATCAGGAATTGAGGCCAGGCCTCAGGGTGGGTGCTGTGGGATGTTCTGTATGCTGTGAATGTGTTGCTCTGATTGGTTGACAGATAAAAAGCTGATCAGCCAGTAGCCAGGCAGGATATATAGGCAGGACAAGCAGAGAGAATTCTGGGAAGAGGAAGGTTGAGTCAAGAGACACCAGCCTGCCATCCAGGGAGCAGCATGTAATGGCACACAGGTAAAGCCACAGAACATGTGGCAACATATAGATTAACGAAAATGGGCTGAGTTTAAATATAAGAGCTAGTCAGTGGTAGGCCTGAGCTAATGGCTGAGCAGTTTTAATTAATATAAGCTTCTGAGTGATTATTTTATAAACAGCTGTGAGGTCTGTGGGGCTGGGCAGGACCAGAGAAAACTTCAGCTACAATAGTCCCTGCCCTGCAGGAGCCTGCCTAGGAAGATGGCTTCATTCTGTTCCTACTGAGTTCTCCTCCAGAGCTGAGGCCTCTCAAGCCGGATAGAGGCCTAATCCCACCACTGCCTGGCTTCAGAGCAATTTGAGACTTGTCCTGGTTCTCTCCCTTCCTGGGTGGCCCTTGTGGGGTCCATCTTAGATCCCCTCATAGACATTAGTGGCCCTACTTCTTCCTAGCCCCATTGTCCCCAAATCAACCCTCAATACTCTCTTTTCTTTGTGGTTGTTTTATTTTTGGTAACCACCAGGAAACAAGGCAGGGCTAACCAAAATAAAGAATCCTGGGAAGGTACTAGAAGCCTCAAAATTGTAGCAGAAAAACCCGAGTATGATTGCATCCGAGCTCTGTAGCTGAGTGAGACCTTGGCACGATCCATTCCTGGGCCCAGGTCCCCTCAACCAGAAGAAGGACATGACAAGAGTACTTACCCAGGCTGGGAAAGCTGGCACGTCCCGATAGTCTCAGCTACTTGCGAAGCGAGGTGAAAGGATTGCTCAAGCCCAGGAGTTCAAGACCATCTTCATAACATAGCTAGACCTTGTCACAGGCAGGGAGAATGTGGGGGTGGGGGGAGTGTCATGGACTTAGCCCAAAGGGTTGTTATAGAAGGTAAATGAGGCAGAGAATGCTGTCTGGGGTAGTCTGGCTTGTTCCATTGGAAATGGACAAAGCCAGTTTATACCTTCTATGGTATGATCATGGTGATCAGTCATTCAAGTCCTCTGTGTGCATACAGTGAGTTTGGACACAGGATTGAGGGGTTCACCTGAACCAACTTTCCTGTGTCTGTCTTCTCTGGTCTAATCTTTCACCTTTTTCTAGAGACAGGTCACCTCTCCCGAAAGCATCCCTTCCCCTCCTCTCCATCTTCCCTCTCCCCCTTCCCAGGCACTGGGCTATTTTTCCTGGCCAACCCTTTCTCCAGGGAGAGTCTTTCCCAAGAACATGTGTTACTTCCCAGAACAGGAAGGTGGGCAGGAGACAGCCCCCGCTGGAAAGCCAGAGGACGCGCTTCTGCACAACTTTAGAATAACAGACTTGTAGCAGAACTGCTGCTGCTCCCCGCAGCTTGCCCTGTTTCCCAGCTTCAGAACACATGAGTTTTCCCCAGAGGCACACAATGAGCAGCCGAGATTCTGCCGACACGGAGCACCTGCTGAGTGCTCCATGTGGTTACCACCCATGCCAGTGACATCCTCTCCAGGTACAGGTCAGGGCCCTGAAAAACAGGAGAGATTAACATCAACTATCCCCCTGTGCCTCCAGCATTGACATTCTACGGAAAGAGATGACATTTCCAATAAGTCAACCAAGTAGCTGTGACAATTACCACAAAGAAAACGTGGTTTGGGTAGTGGGGTGGGGGTGGGGGTAGAGAGGCAGCCGGATTTAGGGAAGGGGCATCCTCTGTACCAGGGTAGCCAGGGAGGCTTCTCTGAAAGATGACATTCAGCTGACAACCGGATGGTGAGGTACAATTATGAGAAGACCAGGAAGAGGCATTCAGCTTCCAGGAACAGGGAATGCAAGTTTGGGGCAGGAATGTTGGCTGCTCTGGGACAGGAAAAAGGCAAAGATGGTTGCAGCAGATGAGTGACAGACAGCAGATGAGTGACAGGCAGCAGGAGGCTGAAGGAGGTCAGGGTCAGACCACGCATCCTGGTCGTGGTGCTGAGTGTGGATTTTATTGTAATAACAATGATCTACAGGTGGAACTTTCTTTTCATTTCTTTCCTCCCTCTCTTCCCTTCTTTCCCTTCTTCCAAATAGTTGCTCATGTAGCCCAGATTGTCTTGTAACTCACTAAATGATCAAAGATGACTCCTACTCTTCTTGATCCTCCTGTCTCCAAGCAAGTCCTGGCATTACACACATTTCTCACCTGAATTGCCATTTTTTTGTGGGTCTTTGTTTTTTGGGGTTTGTCGTTGTTGTTTGTTTGTTTTTGTTTGTTTTTGACAGGGTTTCCTTTGCCTTAGACCTGAAGATCCCCTTGCCTCCATCTCTCCAGACCTAGGATTAGAGGTGTGTGCTCCTATGCCCAGCTCGGTCAGGAATTAAGCACTGAACCTGAGCTACTTACACTTTAGATAGCTCACTCTGGCAGCTGTGTGAAGAGCGGACAGAAAGGGACAAACATTTGTTAGGATGCTCTCGTAGCCTGGCTACCATGTCGGCCGTGAGGAAGGAGGAAGGCAAAGGCAGAAACTGGCGTGTGGAAATGCCACAGTGCACAGCACGGGCCTGAGGAGACAGTCAGCAGAGCTGGGGGCGGAGGAGCAAGGCTGCAGGCTACATGTGGCCATAGCGAGTTTCGATGACTGGTTTTCCTGGCCTTAAAGCCATGTGAAGCTTTTGGAGGCACACTCACGGGCACCATCTGTGAGTACACATCCTTCTTTGGTTTCCAAAAGTGTGTGGTGGATTTCCATTCTTCATAGGTCACTGTCAGAGCTGCTATCTATATCACATGAATGTTCTAGAAATAAACCAGGAGTAGTCAGAACAGAAATAACTTACACGCCTTTCCTTTCCTTTTTTAAAATATTGGTTTGTTTATAAGAAAGATTCTCCAAAATGCAGCCCAGGCTGGCCTTGAACTCTCTGACTTTTGGCCTCCACCTCATGGGTGTTGAGATTACAAGCATAAATCAGCACACCAGGCCCGCTCACTCTCTTTTTCCATTTCAAAATTTTGTTTACACCGAATATATCCTCATGATAAAAGTTTCAATGTACAAGGGCACACAGTTTAAAACACTCTTTCCAACCATATCCCCTCCCTGGAAAACACTCTCTGCTTCCTGCTTATTTTTCAGTTGTTTCCAGAAATAATCTCAGGGTATGCACACACACACACACACACACACACACACACACACACACACACACACACAAATATTTACCAAAAAGTTCCCTGAAAATCACTTGCCATCAGCCCATAGCTATCCCGCGGACAGAGACCTGTACCCACCACTGCTGCCACAATCCACTCACCCTATCAGAAGAAGAGCATTTACATGGTTTCCAGTTCCTGCTATGTCATTAACACTGTTGCAACAAAGACATGTGCATCTTTGTTCTCTCTCCTGGCTGAATTCCTAGAAGGAGAATTCCTTGTTCCAGGATAATTATATTATATTTTCTGCTTTGATAAGTGCTGATCCATTGCTCTCTTGGGGGGCAGGGAGTCTGTTCTCTCCCTCCCCTAACCTCAGCTTGCTGAGAGAGGCCTTCACTGTGTCAGTAGGAGCCCTGAATAGATGTTTCGTCTGTGCCGTTCCATAACCTTAAACTTGCACTTTTTAGTGTACGCACACCCCCATTAATTCTGTGAGTATCATCACCTCAACTCTGCAACTCAGAAAGCTGGAGACATAAAACCAGCACCCCAGCAGGACTTTTAAGCGACAGAGAGAAGACAGAAGCCACAGCTGGAAGACCATAGGACAAAGTGGAACAGAAAAAAACAGGCAATGCAGAAGGAAGGAGTGGCTGTCTCTCAGACTCTCCGACCCTGGCTGCCCAGATGAGCCAAGGTCACACAAGTCACAAGCCAAGGGTCAGGGCAGGTCTGTGAAACAAACCACTGCACCAGGACTCCTGACAAGCCACTGGTCACACTTCTGTCTGGGCCAGCCAGAGGTCTGGATGTGAGTGTACAAAAGTCAGAGGAGGGCCCCGGGAAGTAGGTCACGCGCTGGAGGAGCAGGAGCAGAGACAAGAATGGGTGCTGAAGTTGGCATTGAAAACCGAGTTTCCTTCCCCATAAGCAGGTTGGCAACTGCAGAGCAGGGGAATGCAGGAGTCATTAAGAGGGCCGGGGAGGGGAGAGGCCCGGGGGTAAAATCAACTGCAGTGGCTAAGTGAGTCCTGGTTCGGCCACTCTGAGTCCGTTTGGAAGTCTCCCTCCCGACTGGCCGTTCTTCTAATGGGCTCTACTTCCGCACACTCGAAGGTAATGGAATGAGCATCAGCAAAAAGAATGTTCTAAATAAAGAAACTCAATCAAAGCTACTGACCTTCCACAGAAAATTTTTCTTACAGGCTTGGAGTGAAAGGATGGGAAGAATGTGAGCCTTGAGAGAGCTCGAGAGAGGGAAGGCATATGCTTGTTCTCTCTCTCTCTCTCTCTCTCTCTCTCTCTCTCTCTCTCTCTCTCTCCCTCCGTGTGTGTGTGTGTGTGTGTGTGTGTGTGTGTGTGTGTGTGGTGTGCATGTGTGTGTGTGTGTGTGCATGCATGTGTGTGTGCATGCGTGTGTGTGTGTGTGTGTGTGTGTGTGTGTCTGTGTGTGTCTGTGCGTGTATCTAAGGCGTGAGCGTTAACAGTGAGAAACTCATACCACATTACTAAGAGCCGCTCCTTTAACACACAGCTTCCAGAAGGGTTTGGTACTCACATGCGAATACTCAGCACCCAGGAGGCTGAGGCTGGAGGATCAAGAGTTTGAGACCAACCTGGACTAAACAGGGATACTCTCCAGGGTTGGAGGACAGGTTAATCTGGACGTTTTCTAAGAAAATCATACAAATTGTTTTAAAACTTTTTACACCAAGAAATGATGTGCATAACACTAGATAATGGTCTGGTACATCTAGATCTTGGGCTACATAGTGTATTACAAATCCCACCCCCAGCCCCTCAGACAGGGTCTTACTTTGTAGCCCAGGCTGACCCAGAATTTTGGCACTCTGTCCAACTGCTGAGATTAAAGGTGTGAGCCATCATGCCAAAATTTTTCTTATTAATTACTGTGGTGGTTTGAATAAACTAGGAAGTGGCACTATTAGGAGGTGTGGCCTTGTTGGAGGAAGTGTGTCACTTGGAGTGGGCTTTGAGGTCTCAGAGTTCAAGCCAGACCTAGTGTGTCTCACAGATACTGCCTGCTGTCTGCTGATCCAGATGCAGAACTCTCAGTTCCTTCTCCAGCACCACGTCTGCCTTCATGCACCATGCTTCCTGCCATGATGATAAGGGACTAAACCTCTGAACGATAAATGTCTTCGTTAGAGTTTCTATTGCTGTGAAGAAACACCATGACCATGGCAACTCTTATAAAGAAAACGTTTAATTGAGGTGGTGGCTTACAGTTCAGATTATGACAGGGAGCGTGGCAGTGTGCAGGCAGGCATGGTGTTGGCTACATCTTGACCAGAAGGCAGCAAGAAGTCGACCATCACACTGAGTGAAGCTTGAACAAAAGAGACCTCAAAGGCCACCTCCACAGTGACACACTTCTTCCAACAAGGCCACACCTCTTAATAGTGCCACTCCCTTTGGGGACTATTTTCTTTCAAATCACCACAGTAAGCCAGCCCCACTTAAATGTTTTCCTTTATAAGAGTTGCCATGATCATGGTGTCTCTTCACAGCAATAAAACACCAAGACAATTACCTATAATCTTTCATACCCCCAAACAAATTTCTGGGCATAGTGCCACACATCTGTAATGCCCATGCTTAGGAGGCAGAGGTAGGAGGGGTTACAAAGTGAGATCCTCTCTCAAAACAAACAACAACAACAATGAAAGAAATTTAAAACAGGCAATAAAAACAACAAAAAAAAGATTTTAAAGAAATGCTTCCTGCCTCCTGCTCTGAAGGAGATTGTGTCTGTTTAAGAAGACAGTTGGATCAAATGCATTTGGTATGTCATAACACAAGATCCCCACTCATGACTGTGCATGTTGGGACTTTTGATTGCAAGTGACTGACACCAAAAACTAGTCCAGGCAAAAGTAACAAGTAAGCAAATACATTAATCTGACTCAGTGACTAAGGGGAATGGCATCACAGATGCTAAAAACTGTAAAGTGAGCTGCTTACATTTTTACTCTTTCTGCCTTTCTTGTTGTGTTAGCCCCAGGTTTTCCTGCGAACGATAGCAGTCCCTCCCTGGCAAGGTAGGAGAAAGAACCAGCAGCTTGTATCCTGCAGCCAGTCAAATCCAAAGGAATGCCAAAGACCTTGGACAAAACCCAGGCCAGTTCTGATTGGCCTGATGTCTCTTCCTTGGCCAATCATGATGGCTGGAAGAAAATGCATTGTATGATTAGTGGCCCCACCTATTCTCAGGGAGTTGGGGCTGAGCAGTGTCTCAGGGCAATTAAATGCTGCCATCAGAGAGGATGGGAGGGATGCTGGGCAGGCAATATGGCGGATGTGTACCCTAGTAGTTCTGACAGCTCGGTGGAGTCAGGACAGAGACTCTGTGGACAAAAAGATCTTAATAGTGAAGCTGAAGGAGAGGCTGGCTCCTTTGGGGATGAAGGAAGGAGGTCCTTGTCAGACCCTGGAGGCAGGAGAATGTGTAATGCCGGGATGGCTCTGGCGTGCCTCTGGGGAGCCATTTTAATTGTTCTGTGGGCTGTTTGGCTCCTGGGTGAAGAAAAAAAAAAAAAAAAACCCTGATGGGAGGAATTCCCTGGGAATGGAAACTAGGTATGCAGAAGGCACAGCACAGGATGTTGCCGAAGACCAGAGGACGCCCCCACGCAGGCCTTGGGCTGACTCAAGCGGAAGTCTGGGGCTGTGGAGGGGGCAGACT
The DNA here is from genome assembly GCF_949786415.1 of Peromyscus eremicus. Classification (NCBI taxonomy): domain Eukaryota; kingdom Metazoa; phylum Chordata; class Mammalia; order Rodentia; family Cricetidae; genus Peromyscus; species Peromyscus eremicus. The sequence goes on along the minus strand of NC_081416.1, from coordinate 8,278,970 downwards.
GGAGGCAGGATGGGAACAGAACACAGCTCTGGGCCAGGAACTCTTCCTTCTAGCACAAATTGCCCAGCTGAGCTTCAGTGGCTCACCACCCCCAAGCCATAGCCCTCAGCAGTCCACGCTCAGCAGATGTGTGTGTGTGTGTGTGTGTGTGTGTGTGTGTGTATGTGTGTGTGTGTCTAAGGCTCCCAGTGGGAACCAGCAGCCACAAGGTCTCGCTGTCATTCTCATGGCCGAAGGGTAGGATGTGACCTTCAGACCCAATAGTTTTTGCTGAAGAGAAAAGTAGCATGGAGGATGGGTAAGGCATGGCACATTATATCAAACCAAGTGCATCTTGTATCGACTGATTATTTGGGAGGTGACAATTTGCCCTGAACTCAAATCTGTGTTCTGTCACTTGATAAGCAGGTGTCCTGGGCAATTTGCTTTACTCAGAGTCAACCTCCCAGCCAGTAAAATTCTGTGAGGGTTAATCTTTACTGTCAATCCAAATAGATTTAGAATGCTGAGGAGTATGGGGTGTCTGTAAGAGTGTTTCCAGAGAGATTTAACTGAGGTGGGGAGAACTGGCCTCAATGAGAACAGTACCACCTGGGGTTCCAGGACTGGATAAAAAGGAGAGTAAGTAGAGGACTGGACATGGGGCTCAGTCAGTATCACCAGTGTGCACATGGCCTTGGGCTGCATCCCCAGCAGCACATTGAACTGCACACATCGGCAATACCAGCACTTGAGAGGTAGGCACAGGCAAGAGGCTCAGATGTTCAGGTTACCCTTGGCCACAAAGTCATAGCAAGTGTGGGGCTAGCCTAGGCTACATCTCAAAAAAAAAAAAAAAAAAAGAAGAGAAAACAACCACTGTGATACTCAAGGGAGACAGAGTTGGCATGTGGGCCTGTGGTTCCATTGAAGTGTGCCACAGTCACAACCACTATTTCATGATTACAGAGTCCCTGAGATTAGAACTATGAGTCCTCAGATGATACAGGCAAATACCCAGGGACATAATTACCTCTTGCTTAGGAGCATCTTCCTACTTCAGCACCTCTGGGGCTGCTGGATCCTCAAACTCAGGCTTAGCTTAAAGAGATTAAAAAAGAGAGACAAGAAAGTACTCCCCGGGGGGCGGGGGGAGGATGGAAATGAGAGAGGGGAGGGGTGGCATGATCAAAGTACATTTTATACACGTGTGATAATACGATAAAACCATAATTTCATGTGCATAATTATGCTAAAAATATCCTGGGGCATAGTGGTGTGTACCCAGGGGGCAAAAAGGGAAGATCAGAAGGTCAGAGATTATCTTCAGCTACGTCTGGGATGTGCAAGACATTGTCTCAAAAGAAAAGAAAACTACCCACATATATATGCTATTAACAAAATAAGTTCAAATCAGCATTGTTTGAGAATAAAAAATCTTGAGCCAGGTGTGGTGGCGCACGCCTTTAGTCCTATCACTTGGGAGGCAGAGGCAGGTAGATCTCTGTGTCTACATAATGAGTTTCAGCACAGCCAGAACTATGTAGAGAGACCTTGTCTCAAAAATAAATAAATAGCCAGGTGGTGGTGGTGCACGCCTTTAATTCCAGCACTTGGGAGGCAGAGCCAGGTGGATCTCTGTGAGTTCGAGGCCAGCCTGGGCTACCAAGTGAGTTCCAGGAAAGGTGCAAAGCTACACAGAGAAACCCTGTCTCGAAAAACCAATTAATTAATTAATTAATAGTAATAAAATTTTAAAGAGAAAATTAAAAAAAAAAAGACATCTTTTCTCAGTGATCCTCGCTGAAAAGGAACCTCCCTGCCCCCTGCCCTGTTACTCGGTTATATTTCTTTTATCATCTCTAAAATTAATTCTGTATTTTGCGTTACTGTCTGACCTCTCCAAGTACAGACATCTTCGTACCCCTTGCCTGGCTGGACCCATGGTAGTTGCTTAAGTACTCTTTTTATTTGTCCCTACATAAAGTTTTATTAGTACACAGCAGAAATTCAAGTAACTATTGCTGTGGGATGGTCTGTATGTCAAGTGTGTTGCTGATTGGTCAGTAAATAAATCACTGATTGGCCATTGGCTAGGCAGGAAGTATAGGCGGGACAAGGAGAAGAATTCTGGGAAGTGGAAGGCTGAGAGAGAGACACTGCCAGCCGCCACCATGACAAGCCGCATGGGAAGATCCCGGTAAGCCACGAGCCATGTGGCAAGGTATAGATTAATGGAAATGGATTAATTTAAGATATAAGAACAGTTAGCAAGAAGCCTGCCACGGCCATACAGTTTGTAACTAATATAAGTCTCTGTGTTTATTTGATCGGGTCTGAGTGGCTGTGGGACTGGCGGGTGAGAGAGATTTGCCCTGACCGTGGGCCAGGCAGGAAAACTCTAGCTACAAACTATGATCTTGTGGCCACAAAGCTGAAACTTTTGGCTGTCAGGGCGTATGTAAATACTTACTGAGTAAACCACAATGGCCTGTAACATGCAGGCCTTGCATTTCAAGCCAGGATCAGAGGGGAAGTCTGTTCAGGCTGTAGAACCCCCCCCCCCATCTCCCAGGACTCCCATCACCACACACACACTCACATTTCCCATAGCTTCATTTGCATCTGAATTCTCTAGGCTCCTGGTTATGGAGTCCTTTTTCCAGTCAAGCCACAGAGAAATCAGAGCTGGGAAACCATCTCCTAGACTCCTATTCTACCTCATTCCTCTGGGTTCATGTGGACCATTTAGATCCTTTCTATGGGGTTGAAGCTAGCCAGCTGGGGGGTGGCTAGAAAAAATCCCTGTGCATTCCCCATATATCGGTACATTTATTATAGGGAGCCTCCTGCAGGTTCACCCCAGGCCTAAAGATGAATGGCGTCTGTCATTGGAGAATATCTGGTATGACCTGGTGGAGACATGGCCTGTAGGATGGATGGCCTCTTTGGTGATGCTAAGTCTTCTCCATGGCACTTACAGAGTGGCTTAATGTCTAACCTCCTGTGGTGGTTAGAAGGAGAATGGCCCATATAGGTTCATATATTTGAAGGCTTGGTCCCCAGTTGGTAGAACTTTTTGGGCAGAATTAGGGGTGTGGCCTTGTTGGAGGAGGTGTGTCATTGGGGCAGGCTTGGAGGTTTCGAAAGCTCATGCTATTCCCAGCTAGCTCTCTCTCTTTCTCTATGCATCATGGTTGTCTCAACATGCCTGCCTGCCTGCTGCCGTGCTCTCTGCCGTGGACTCTCCTACCGTCTGGAACCACGAGCCCCAAATTAAATACTTTCTTGTATAAGTTGCCTTGGTCATAGTGTTTTGTCACAGCAGTAGAAAAGTAACTAAGACACCTTCAGTAACAACTTCTGATTTCACATGCAGTGTGACAGTCCAGTTTGCTGGTCAGCACGGCCTCCTCTGCCTGCTGGCCACTGTTTTTCAATGTGTGCTCTGTGGACCTTCTGCAAGTAACCTGAAGACACTTGTAAAACTTCTGATTCTTAATCAGTCCTGACTTGCCAGATCAGAATCTCGGCATTGAGCAGATCCTAGACAAACATTTCCATCTGGGTTTCACTTTCCCCAATGGGACAGCTAGGATCAGTGGTGAGGTCTCCTGTGTACCAAGGCTGGAGCCAACCTGACATTTCACTCTCACCCTTTGCCACAATGCCTGATCCTGTAGAAGCCCACTCTAGTCTCCTGGGCCAAAGGTTCTCTCCTTAGAAGCCTGCCGCTTTCCACCTGGAGAATACAGAATCCTGCGAGTGATTGGCAACCCATCTCCAGCAAATTCCCACTGTGTGGTGGAGAGTTACAGTTCCAGCCTCACTGTGTCCATTGGGTTCAGGTCAACACCTCTCCACATGGACGCCTGTTTCCTCCCACTGTTGTGACAAGGCTGAAAACAACACAAACACGTTATCTTACAGTTCTGGAAGTCCTAAGTCCAAAATGGGGTTTATTGGGCTAAAATGCAAGGGGCCATAAGGAGTACCCCTCTGCAGGTTCCAGTGAAGAAAAGAGTTCTCTTGCCAGCTCCTAGATGTCTGCATTCCCTACCTTATGGTTCCTTCCATTTATTCTTGTTTTTAGACATGGACTCACCAAGCAGGCTGGCTGGCAGGCCTCAAACTATGGCTCCCCCCACCTAAGTCAACCAGTGCTGAGATTACAGCCGTGCTCTGCCACACCTGGATTTCCTCCCTCTATCTTAGGTAAACACAGAGCCAAGCCAAGTGCAATCCTCTCATCAAACCACTCTGTCCCTCCTCTTTGGTTTTTAAAGTCCCTTGTGTTTACAGTGACTCACTGAGATAATCCAAAATACTTTCCTGCTCTCCAAATTCCTGGCTTAATCATATCTGCAAAGTCCCTTTCTCCAGGTAAAGTCACGCGTTCAGGAGCGCCATCGTTGGGGCCATCACGCAGCCTGTCACTGTCAACAGGAGCACACTGGAACTCTTGGTTTTTCTCCACTCATTCTGCTCTTGCCTTATTTTCAGCCTCAGACGGTTTTTCTCCCATGAATCCCTTGAATCTTGGAGATCTGCTTGATTCTCGCTTCCCTGGGGCCCCTGCCTGTCACTGCTGTAGGAAAGGCTTGCCGTCCCCCTCTCTCAAATTCTTCCTCCTTCTTTCCAAGTCGCCATCAGGCCTCATCGAGACCATGACCGTGGCTCCTAACTGGTCTCTGCTTCCACACTGTCCTCTCCACTGTGGCTATCCCAAGCAGCTCGTGGGCTTCTGTTCTTGGCTTTGGTTTGGTTTGGTTGGTTTGTTTTCATGTAGCCCAAGCTGACTTCAAACTCTCTATATGGCCAAAAAATTACCTTGGGCTCATCATCCTTCCTGCCCCTACTTCCCAAGTGCTGGAATTACCGACTGACCTGTGCCACCATGCCAGTCCTGGGCCATGCTGAGGTTGATCCCTGGCCTTCAGGCATGCCAGGCAAGTGTTCTATACAATCAGGCCTGGCTAGCATCTCCTGGTTCATCCTCCCCATCCCTTAGCTCCCACTGAGCTGTAGCCATATCAGCATCCATAAATCCTAAATATGGTCCAGGCCCAAGGACCTGCTAGCTCATCTTGGTCAATCTATGGTCATTTCAGAAGCTGACTCCTCAGAAAGTCTCTGTGGCCTCCAGTTTTAATGGGCCTCCGCAGACACAGACCCAGAAACCAGTTCTGCTGCATATGTTCCTTCTGTGTTTCCCACCACACAGAAGCTCCAAGACATTAGGAAACTCAGTTGCCTTGTTTACTATTGAGTTCCTAGCACTTGAACCTGACTCTTAGTACTCAATAAATTAAATACAAATAAACGTGAGTCAGAGGAAAAAAATAGATAGAGTTCTTGATTTATATTTAAAGAAGTCTGGAATCTTTTTTGAGGGGTGGTGTATGTGTATGCAAAAGTGTGGTCATATGCATGCAAGTGTGGAGGTCAGAGGTCAATTCAGACGTCTTCCTCAACTGCTCTCCACCTGAATTTTTGTCTCCTTCTGAACCCAGGGCTCACCAATTTGACTAGCCTGGCCAGTGTGCTCCAAGAATCTTCCTGCCTCCACCTCCTCAGGGCTGGGGTCACAGTCATGTGTCACCACACTTGATTTTCTGTTTGGGATCTGAACTCAGGTCCTCGTGCTTGTTCAGAAAGGGCTTTACTTACTGCGCCATCTCTCCGGCTCCTAGAGCCGTAATGCTCAGGAGTCAGCTCCCCGGGAGCCTACTGTGTGTTGCTCTGGGGGAGACAGCCCTGGGGAGGTGGGCCTCATTCCTTGTAGAAACTCCCAGCCTTGAAGGGAAGGACTTGTCAAAAGGAAGGGAGAACTGAGTGTTCACACGCAAGGACCTTCTGGAAAGTTCCACAGAAGCTCCACAGGGGCTTAGGACCTGGGGACTTAGGACCTGGGAGACAATCCCAGAAAGAAGCTTTGATCTGTAGTCACAGCCATGAACTCAACTTTTGCTCAAGTAGTTTGAATATAATGGTGAGGACAGGCAACAAAAAGTCCAATAGGTCATTAGGATCAAAGCAATTCAGGGTGCCAGAGAGCTTGGGTTTGGGGTCAGATAAACCATCTATCCTCACTCCACAGGCCTGATTTCCTCATAAGAACTTTAATTCCTTTATCAACTTGTTTTGAAGCTTAAAGAAAAACAATAAAAGTAAACTTATCAACCTGGAACATTCCAGCATAAAGACACATTATAGTTAAAATACATAGATGTGACACTAGGCTGAACACCTAGTATTTTTGAAAATCTAGGGGGTCAAAGGCTGGTTCAAGGTGGCCAAGGGTGTCTCCATCACAGACTACCCAAAGGCCAGCGCAGTCCACAGCCCAGCCCTGGATCCAGGAGGCTGTGAATTGAAGGGGAGTGGTGGGATTCAGACAAGTATGTTAAGAGGCTCTTCCAGTCATACCTGAGTCATACGTGTGTGATGTGGTCGTGCTCAGCAAGGCAGCTTCTTCTGGGGTTTGCCTTTCAGCACTGGGATTTCTTTCTCTTGGAAGCACCATGCAAACCTGGGTGCATGACACCACCTGCAATCTCCCTGGGCTTTGCAATGTGTGACCAGATCTGCTTTGGAAGTCCTGAGGCTGTGTGTAACACGCCTTCCAAATAAGTGTGACAATTTGCTAAGAAAACAGGTTTGTTTATTTGTTTGAGGCAAGGTCTTATGTAGTTCAAGATGACTCGGAAATTTTTATATAGCCAAGGATGACCTTGAATTTCTCATCCTTCTGCCTCCAGAGACCTCCCAAGCCTTGGGATTACAGGCATGTACACTCAGATATTACGGTGCTAATACTCTACAGGCACCCAATACACAGTCCCTGGATGGGCAGATGAATGTGACAACTCTTCCCCTTGCCTGCTTCTGATGCTTCCAGGCAAGAGAGAAGACAGACTCCTGTCCTTCTTCAGTCTTCCCAAAGGCTAACCCACAGTGGGAGACAAGACTATCCGCTGGGCCTTTATCGCCCCCGTCAGTGTTTTCCTTAATCGTCTTTCTGGAGGGTATGGTGGTTTTCACAGCTGGTTTTCTGGAGCGCCCATTCGTTCCTCCTTTTCCTTCTTTCTAACTCTCTTTCCCTCTCTTAAGTGTAGTGCTAGGGGTCGAAGCGATGGCTTTGGGCACACCAGACCACCGGGCTGCATCACAGCCCCTTGTCTGCTTGTTTTTTTGTGTGTGCGTGTATGAGGGTGCGAGCACACACACTTGTGCATGAGTGCAAGTGGAGGTCAGAGGTCGATGAAGGTTGTTTTCCTCAGTTGCTCTCCACCTTATTTTTTGAGACAGATTCTCTCATTGAACCTAGAGATCATTGTTTTGTATAAGCTGGCTGGGTGCTCCTGTTTTAGTTACTGGTCCTTTTTTTTTTTTTTTTTTTTTTTTGGTGTTTCAAAACAGGGTTTCTCTGTATAGCTCTGGCTGTCCTGGAACTCACTCTGTAGCCCAGGCTGGCCTTGAATTCACACAGATCCGCCTGTCTATGCCTCCCAAGTGCTGGAATTAAAGGTGTGCACCACCACTGCCCGGCTTAGTTACTGGTCTACTGCTGTGAAGAAACACCATAACCAAGGCAGCTCTTAAAAGAGAAAGCATCTGGGGCTGGAGAGATGACTCAGTGGTTAAAAGTTCTCACTGCTCTTCCACAGGTCCTGAGTTCAATTCTCAGCACCCACACGGCAGCTCACACCTGTCTGATGCTGTCTTTTGGTGTGCAGATGTACATGCACACAAAGTACTTACATACATAAAATACATAAATAAAGAAATTTTAAAAATAAATAAGGAAAACAAAATACATTTTTTAAAAAAGAAAGCATTTAATTGGGGGCTTGCTTAGAGTTTTAGAGGACTAACCTATGCTATCACCACAGAAAGCCAATCAATAGGCACGGTGCTGGAGCAGTTGCTGAGAGTTTTACATCCAGATACTTGGGCAGAGAGAGAGACACTGGGCCTGGCATGGGCTTTTGAAACCTCAAGCCCACCCCCAATGACACACCTCCTCCAACAAGGCCACATCTCCTAATCCTTTCCCAACAGTTCCACTATCTGAGGACCAAGCATTCAAATATATAGGCCAATGGGGGCCATTCTCATTCAAACCACTACTCACACATATATTTATATATATTTGCATCTGTATGCATGTGCAAGCATGTATTCATGTTACCACATGAATGGACACATGTTTTCAGGGGCCAGAAGTCGATGCCTGGGGGTCTTCTTCAATTGCTTTCTACTTTATGTACTGAGGTAGAGTCTCATTGAACCCATAGCTAGCTGATTAGCTAGCCAGCCTGCCCTGGGGATCCCTGTGTCTGCTTCCTGAGAGCCAGGACTACGGCAGGCACTCTACCTGCCCAGCATTTACCTGGGTGCTGGGGATCCATACAGCAGCCCTTGAGTTTGCACGGCAAGCACGTTGTCCGTTAAGCCACCTCCCTACTCCTGTAGTTTTGTAATCTGTTCTCACTGGGTAGTCTAAGTTGGCCTCTAACTATTGATCCTCCTGCCTCCATCTCCCGCATGCTAGCATTACAGGCATATGCTCCCATGCTACATAATCCAGCTATACAAACACACACACACACACACACACACACACACACACACACACTACACACAAACTTACATTTTCTCTTTGGTGATACAAGTAATATTCAGTCCATTTTTGCGTGTTGACTGAGTGGCAAATGTTGCTAGGTGTACAGATCCGCTTCTTTAGCCTGACGAACAGCCTTATGAGGTCAGTTTTTTTTGGTTTTTTTTTTTTGTTTGTTTTTTGGTTTTTCGAGACAGGGTTTCTCTGTGTAGCTTTGCGCCTTTCCTGGAACTCGCTTTGGAGACCAGGCTGGCCTTGAACTCACAAAGATCCGCCTGCCTCTGCCTTCCGAATGCTGGGATTAAAGGCGTGTGCCACCACCGCCCGGCGAGGTCAGTTTTATTATTGCTGTCTTCTTACGTTGTGCTGCACAGTCCAGAGAATGGTCCACGACAGCTATACTTTAGGTTGCAAATGAGCAAGTTCATTAAGTATACAACAAGCCAAAGTAAGAGAATAAATAACAAGGGACAGATGGATGGATGGAGAGATAGCAAAACATCACCGAATCAGGCACTCAAAGCATCCAGCAGAAAGTGAGCAAGAAAGCTGGAGTTCCCAATAGAGAGAACCCAGGGCAGAGGGAACTGTCCCATCTGGTGAGGTCTCCACGTACAAGAACAAAAAGGGGCAGATAGAGATGACATCATCAAATCAGGTACTCACAATATCCAGCAGACACTGACTGGGGAAGTTGAGGCAGTCTAGTCTACTGGACTTCCCACTTGAGCTTGCTCTCCACAGCTCAGCTTCCTATGGCTGAACTTCTAGCTTCAATTTCTTGCTACAGGCACTTTTATATCACGGGATAAACAACAGTTATATCTGCTGCAAATGGTTTACCTTCTAGATGTTTTCAAGAATGCAATGTATTTTTTAATTCCTTTTTTGTTGCTGTTAAAGATTTACCTTGATTTTCTAATCATGCATATATATGTGGGTGGTGGTGTGTGGCCCTCGGAGGTCAGAGGCATCAGATTCCCTGGAACTGGAGTTAAAGGTAATTGTGAGCTGTCAGGTGGGTGCTAGGAATTAAACCTCAGTCCTCTGGAAGAATAGCCAGTGCTCTTATCCAATGAGCCATCACTCCAGACCCTTGTTTTCAATATGAAACTCAGCTGGCCTTGAACTCCAGGTAATCCTCCTGCCTCGGCCTCCCAAGGGAATACAGGTGTGTGCCACTACCCTGACACTCAGCCTTTGGTTCTAATAACACATCTTGAACACAGTCTTTAAAGTTCACTGAGCTGATGCTTTTCCTCTTAGGTATAGATTGGCGTTCCAGCTGCTGATGCTAAGCGGAAGAGATCGGATGAAGATAAAAGGGGAAAGGAGATGGTACACAGCGTGCTGGCCAGTGCAGCGGCAGGGCGGGTTTGGACTCCTGTTTGTTTAGGAACTGCCTTCAAAACAGTGTTTGCTTATGGCCCATTTTGTCCTTTTGCTTACGTGGCTTCAAGCTACCATCTCATTGCCTGAGAAATGAGTAGACTTTCCAACCTGGATTAGAGGTTCTCCAGCAGAGCTCTCATAAAGATAAGGGAACTTCCTTCCTAGGATCCTGGTGGATCGAACTCATGACTCATCATTTATTCTCTAGGTGTAGACAGAATGTTGCCTGAAGTGTACCGTGGCAGCTCATTTACTCCATACAACCTTATCAGGTAGCTTCCGAGACCCCTACTTATAGAAGAGAAACTGACTTGCCCAAGATCACACAGCCTGTCAGGGGGTGGAGCTGTGACTTTCTTATAGGGTCTAAGGAATCATAGCCAAAGGCCTGAGTTGTCTAAGACCTCTAACTCCAGCCTTTTCCTTCACATAATTCAAACAGCAGTGCAGGGCCCCCAACGAAACTGGCTGCCGGCCACACGGCAGGTGTAAGGAATTGGCTGAGGTTCCCGGATTTTCAAATGACATTTGCTTTTGAAACACCTCCAGGGGAAGAGTGGACGTGAATGAAGTGGAAACACGTTTGCATCCTGGTGCCCCGTGGGCAGCAGAGTAACTGTCTTTCTGAAGAGGATTAGCCCAAAGCTAAACAGAATCAAGCTGCTTCGCTGGGCATGGAGGTACATCAGTAATCCCAGCACTAGGGAGGCTGAGGAGGATTGCCAGGAGTTTCAACCAGCCTGGGCTGTGTATGGAGTATCAGGTCTTTGAGGGCTGAACAGCAAGACTCTGCAAGAAAAAAGGATTGGGGATGTAGTTCGGGGGTAGTTTATCTGCCATACCCCGGTTTGTTTGGTGCCTGGTGTTACCATTACACACACACACACACACACACACACACACACACACACACCCCAGAACCCCATGCTAGTATCTGTCAAGGGGTAGCTGGCAGGGTTAGATGGAATGGGGAATCTGATCTATAACTTCCCTTAAAGAGAAAAGCTCTAGACATGCCCTGGTAAGTTCTCCTGTAGGAATGCTCTGAGGGGAAATGTAAGGGGAGTGTGTGGGGGATGGGGTGAGGGGGATACTGATAGAGAAACATCTCCCCTGACCACATCCTCACTTTCACTGGATCCTGGTGATAGAATCCAGGGTGTTTACTATATCACTGGTGCACCCTAGACCACCATTTTTTAACGATGGTGACTGTTTTTCCCATGCAGATCCAGCAATTAAATTTCTGCACCCTCAATCTGTGAGAGCCTGTCTTTTCTGTGAAAAGCAAACAATACCTTCTACCCAAACGGGTTCAAACATGCTCCTTGCTGGGTTGTCTGTATCAATGAAAGATTAGAAACCTTCTAAGCTAGGTGTGCTACATGCTGTAGCTCCCGCATTTGGGAAGTGGAGACAGACGGATCAGGAGCTGAAGGTCATCCTTGGCTACATAGGGAATTCAAAGCTAGCCTGGACTACTTGAGATCTTGTTTAAAAAACCCAAAATAAATCAATTAAAATTCAGAAATCTTCTAAATGCCCTTCAAGGTAAATAAATTCTGCCAAATCCGTACTCGATATACTCTGTGTTTTCCTTAAACTCCTTCCACGAGAAGATTAAAGGCATCAGAGGATGATGATGTCACCAAGGCCTATAGGTAAGGGACAGGTAAAGCTAGCAGCAGACTGAGAAGCATAATCGATAACTGGAAATTGGAAAGGGACACAAAATATATCACCATTTCATGAGGAAAATTTTAGAAAATTGGGCCAGCGAGATGGCTGAGGGGGTTAAAGGCAGTTACAGTGCAAGTCTGAGCTCATGAGTTCCAGTCCCTTGAACCTAGATAAAGGTGGGAGACCCAATTCACTAAGTTGCCCTCTGACCTCTACACACACTGCACCATGTACCCTCCTCTCAGAATAATAAGAATAAAAGTTTAAAAAAAATAATTTAGAAAATGAAGAAAAATGGGGGTGGGTGGGAAATTACCCCTCCTTGTACCTCCTATTCCTAAGAAAGAGCCATTGTTGTAGTTAATGCTTTTCTCCCGGCGTGGAGTGGCCTCCCTGCCTCCGGTCCCACTGCAGAAGGTAATGATGGGAGCACACTGCTGGAAGGTCAGGCGCAAGCCACCCCGTGATGGGTGAGCCACAGTCTCTAAATCTGTTACATGCAAATGACCCCACCCTGTGATGTGATGTGATGTGACGTGAACGGGACGCTATGGAAACACCCTGTCAGTGCAGTCGACAACATCAACAATAAAGGACCGCTACTGTTGTCCTAGACTGTCAGCCCCCCAGCGGGTTAGCATGATTGATTGGGAGTGCTCTGCGGTTTCTGAGGGTGTCACGTTCAATGGCTGCTGAACACACTGTTTTCTGGTAGATGTGTCGGCTGCTTCCAATTTTACCTTTTTATAAATAGCTCTGCGATAAACACTCCTGTGGATATACTTTTACCTCCCTCGTATTTAGATTTTAAGATTACTTCCCAGAAGTGAAATTACTAGGTGAAAAGGCAATATACATTTTTAGGCCTTGTGTGCGTGACACTGGGTGGCACACAGCAGGTGTCATCTCGTCTACCGCACCTCCCCCACCTCCTCAGCTTTCTAGAACCTCCCTGCCCCCCACCAAGGAGGTTTCATCCTCCCAGGAAATGACACAGGACTGCTTCCTTCCTCCCACTCCCCGTGGGATAGCGTCTCCTTCAGTTACAGCCTTTCCCCCTTTCTGCATGAGCAAATTCTCCCCGGTCCAACCCTGCTCCCAGCCTTCCCAGGTCAGGACCGAAGTCTTCCGGTCTCTGGTCACTCAGCACAGGGTGCTAAGACTTAGTCCTCATGCTGCGCTTTTCTTGGGTAAACTGTCTTCCTAGGGCCGATAGAGACTACACTAGATATGACTAAGAAGCTCATTAGCTGACTCCTTGGGCAGTAGGAGAGAGTGAAGCGGAACTGACTGTGAAGGACAGGGCCTTTGGCACAGTTTCCTGACAGGAGAGAGGTCACTCAGCTCCTGGTGTTAGTTTTCGGGGTTGTACTTGTCGAATGTTTTGTGTGACGGTGAGCAAGTCCCACCGGTTCTAAGAAAAGGAGTCATTTCACAGCAGTGACACACTCCTGTCTTTGTTCAGTTCTAAGATCCAGGGGACAAGAGGTGGGGATGCCACAGGGAGGGAAAGGCGTACACACTATAAATAGCAGAGCAGCGATTAAACACGGGGCAGCAGAGACTTGATAGCAATCCAGATCTTGGATTCCTAACGCAGTCCCTTTCCTTCCTCTAAGGTCAAAGCAAGTGTCAGATCTGGATCTGTTAGCTTGAAGAAGCTGCGCCCTAAAAAACAAAACAAAGGCCGGAGAGATGGCACAGCCAGTAAGGGCGCTTGCTACCAACCCTGACAGCCTGAGTTCAACCCCTAAGAACTCCACATGCGTGCTGTGACATGCTTGTGTCCATCCCCACTGGTAAATAAAAATAAAATTCCACTCATTTTTCCCTTCTTTGAATTTTCTACTTCATTGGCAAGCACACACTACTCTGACAATGAGCAGCAAACAAGTGAATTACAGGGAGTGTGGTGTGGTGGTGTGTGTGTGGGGGGGGGGGGGAATGCACCCTTCCAGGAGGACTGGGGCTTGTGGAGACCTTGGGCTCATCATGGGATTGCTCTGAGCTCTGCACTGTGGACACTCGTTAATCCATTCCCTTTATCTGTCTGGCCCACATAGGGATAGGCAAGAGGCCCAGGGGCTCCGACTGAGGATGCAATGAGCCCATATATGCTCAACCGTAAGTCCAGGAGCTCCCTGAAAGTGTTAGCTGAATATGGTGTGTGCTGTTTTCCAAAGAGAGACCCAATGTTGACAAAGGCCTTCCAAGCCCAAGGCACTGATGGACAAAGCATGTGGCTCAAACAAAGGTCGGAAACCCTCAGAAAACATGGGGGGCTCACTCTGAAGACAACTGGCAGAGGGGAGAAAATAACAAACGGGACGAGACTCTGCCTTGTGGCTCCATCGGAGCATTCTGCTTCTGCCTTCAGTCTACCCTCATCCCCTTCCAAATCAGGAGCGGGGCAGGCATGACTAGTATGTCACTAAGTCTCTCCTGTCTAAGACACCTCTTCCCCTTCCCCTGAGACCCGGGGCTGTGGACTATAGATCTTCCTCTTGCCTCTTTCCCAGTGTCTGGGGCTCTGATCTTGTTGCTGCCAACTTGCTGTCTGGGTGCCGCCCCAAGGGCCAGCTGCTCCATGTCTCTCAGCAAGCAATGAATTCCATTCCACCAGCACTGTCTGGCCCACACCATGTGAGGGACACGCAGACATCAGATAGTCCCTGAGTGTGGCAAGAGTGATAACACTCTGTGTCAGGCTGGGGGAGGGGAGAACTGAGCTGTGGCTACAGCTGTGTGGAGGGGAAAGATCCTCGTACAGGGACAGGGGGAGAAAAGAAGGCTGGATGGCATCTGGATTTGTTTTTATTCGAGACAGGCTCTCAATATGTAGAGCAGCCTCATCTCAAACTCATAGACACTTGACTGCCTCTGCCTCCCAAGTACACCATCATGCCCAGTGGAATTTGGGTTTTTATCTGCATGTCATCAACGGTTTTGAGACAGAGCAGGTGGGCTCTCTGTTCAAGTTCATTCTTAAAACCAAGCCAGAGGGTAAGAGATCCAAAAGGCTTAGGAAGCAGGACACAGAATGCTGGTCCTGAGGAGTCTGAGGAGGGGGTGCTCCAGCTCCTGTGGGGTCTGAGGAGGGGGTGCTCCAGCTCCTGTGGGGTCTGAGGAGGGGGTGCTCCAGCTCCTGTGGGGTCTGAGGGGGGGTGCTCCAGCTCCTGAGGGGTCTGAGGAGGGGGTGCTCCAGCTCCTGTGGGGTCTGAGGAGGGGGTGCTCCAGCTCCTGTGGGGTCTGAGGAGGGGGTGCTCCAGCTCCTGTGGGGTCTGAGGAGGGGGTGCTCCAGCTCCTGTGGGGTCTGAGGAGGGGGTGCTCCAGCTCCTGTGGGGTCTGAGGAGGGGGTGCTCCAGCTCCTGTGGGGTCTGAGGAGGGGGTGCTCCAGCTCCTGTGGGGTCTGAGGGGGGGTGCTCCAGCTCCTGAGGGGTCTGAGGAGGGGGTGCTCCAGCTCCTGTGGGGTCTGAGGGGGGGGTGCTCCAGCTCCTGTGGGGTCTGAGGGGGGGGTGCTCCAGCTCCTGTGGGGTCTGAGGGGGGGGTGCTCCAGCTCCTGTGGGGTCTGAGGAGGGGTGCTCCAGCTCCTGTGGGGTCTGAGGAGGGGGTGCTCCAGCTCCTGTGGGGTCTGAGGAGGGGTGCTCCAGCTCCTGTGGGGTCTGAGGGGGGGTGCTCCAGCTCCTGAGGGGTCTGAGGAGGGGGTGCTCCAGCTCCTGTGAGCGGCAGCAGCTCTGTAATTTATGGGATTCAACTGCAAAAGACAAATGTGGGGTTCCTTGTACAAGTCTTCAACATTTCAAGATGACAGCATAGGATTAAACCTCTGGGGCGAGCTTTTAGATACAAGACTGTATGGGGCAACAAGCTGGGCGGTGAAGCCAGCCCCGGTGGCATGACAGAAGAGGGCAGTCAAAAGACAGACCTGCACAGCAGTCCCAGGACCTGGGGAGAGAAGAGACAACACAGCAAGGCAGATGACAGACCTTTGTGCCCTACTTCCTAGGCTATCCTGCTGCTTACCGGACAGCCCTAGAGTAGCCATGGTAAGCTCTAACTTGTTAGTGTGTCTACACAGCATCCCCTCTTTCCCTCCAATCCCTAAGCTGGTGCCGTAGGGTCTCTATCTAACGGTACTACCAGCCATCCAGTCATACTGAAAAATCCGAAGTTCCCTCCCCTGGGCGTCACCCACCCCTCTGGTCTTCATCACATCCCTTTGGGCCATTTCCTTTCTAAATCTCTCATCATGTGGCTTCTTCACAGCTGTGATCACTGCCAAGTTCAAGCAAGTCCTTAGCAGCTCAAGTCAACTACCTAGAGCAACCCCCTGTCCCTCTCTCTAACCTCAGTCGGGATCCCACTTCCACTCTCAATTAAATCCTCCACCCTCCGGGGCTGCTTCTGAATCAAGAGACAGAGGCAGCTCAAGGGTGAATTCTCCCAACAGCTTCACTGATGACCCCAAATGCTAATCCACTCAAGTCACTATGGCCCAGCAGATAAGATCCAAATGCCCTTTTTTTTCCCCCCTGAGACAGGGTTTCTCTGTATAGCTTTGTGCCTTTCCTGGATCTTGCTGTGTAGACTAGGCTGGCCTCGAACTCACAGAGATCCACCTGCCTCTGCCTCCCGAGTGCTGGGATTAAAGGCGTGCGCCACCACCGCCCAGCTGATCCAAATGTCTTAATTCTTCCTAATTTTTAAGAATAGGATGAGTTTTCACTGAGTACAGTGGAAGAAGGTAAATGGGCAGTATGAAGAGCAGGACCTGCGGCTTAGGGCAATGGCCCCGTAGGGCAGGGTAACAGGACGCCTTCTTGCATTAGGATGTGTAGCTTTGGGACATGTAATCCACGCCACTTGAAGGAGGGCAGTCCAAATTGGCTGGTGTGAATCCTAGGACCTTAGTGTGAGCCACTGTGAATTTAACTTCCGGTCGAGCAATCTCTGCTGGGCAAATCAGGGCAGCACCGGGCCTAAGTGAGTGAGGGTCTCGGGGCTCTAGGCTGCAGCTCTGTGGTGCCCTTCCAACCCGGCCTGGCCTTCATCAAGACCTCCAGGGCAGCCTGCAGCTTTGTAGGGAGAAAGCACCACCCAAAATACATTTTCATGGGCTGAGGAGATGGTGGGTAAAGGCTCAGAGCTGGAGTTTGGTCCCACATGGTGAAGGAAAGAAAGGTTCCCTTCTAAGTTGACCTCTGACCTCTACACATGCACCCTGACACACATACAAACCAACGAAGTGAAGAAATAGAAATGCAATAAAATACAAACAAAACCATGTATTTACGGAAGTCAGTGTTGGGTGGGGCTTGGAGGATCCTAAAATCCTGGGAAGCTGGAAATGACAGCTTGATCTTCCATCCCGGTCAGGAAGTGTGGGGGGTGGGGTGGGAGGGTGGACAGAACTGACCAATCAAATGATAAATGAGACCCTGCCTCAACAACAAAAATGATAATAATAAATACAATTAACAAATCATAAAGTAAACAACATAAACAAAAATCAAGGAAAGGAAATGAATCAAAGAGAAGAAAAAAATAGGGTTCATCCACCACTGGGGAGGCAAGGACAGGCAGGGAGTTTTCCATGTGCAGGACGACAAGTGCAGAAGGCCACTTCCTTAATTTCTCTCTTTTGAGTTTTTGTAGCAGTCATTTGAACACCTCCAGCGCATAGCTGATGGGTTGCTTGGTATTTTGTGTGTTTGGTTGTTTTGTTGTTTCCTTAACATCAAGTGATTTCTTTCTATTCATTCTCAGAAGTTTGTCTTAGCTCTCATCTCTTGAGAAACTTTCTCTAGCCTCCACCCTAGCCCACCCACCATGGGTGAAAAGACACAGACACCTAGAGGCCTGTGACTGGGACAGGCCTCATCACTGGGGCTGCTGGAGAGAATCCTGCAGACAGTGACGTTACCAAGCACCTCACAGAGTCTGGCCCCTGTGGTGCTCCACATGATCTGGGAGCCCCTGGAATGAAATGCTTGTGGGTGGAGACTGCCGAATTACAGAGGCAGAACCCTCTGGAAGAAGAGCAGGGTGGCTGCAGCAGATAGCAGATAACCCCAGACAACAAAACCTATCTTAAACCGTCAGGGTCAGGCCAGCATGTTTTGTTTGCTTGTTTTGTTTTTAGACATGGTCTATGTCACTTAGACTGGCCTTGATTTTGTGATACTTTTTTTCTCAGCCCCTCCAAATGCTGGCATCACAGACCAGCCACTGTATACTCAGGACAGGGCTTTTGACTGAATACAGCTATGACCCGGAAGCAATGCCAGCTATTACTATTGTTGGGATTGATTGATTTGATCTTGGAAATTGATTTCTGCTTTCTCTTAAAAATCCCATCCCCTTATGTCAGTTGTAAATAAAACCCTCTCTAATGGACAGACGTTTTTTCATCAAAAAATAACAGTAAAATGGTTGGCAAAGGGGCTTGGAGGCAGAGATGCATTTGCAGCCCCACGTGTCCTGGTAGCTGACAGAGCGCTCAATAAATACTTGCAGAAGGAACGAATCACACCTAGCTTTCCGGGAATGGGGGCGGGCCGCATGACGCTCTAGAGAGACTGGCCGGGGTAGACAGCCTGGGATTACACTGATCCACCATAATCCCCCCAAATCCAGAAGCCACCTGGACAAGTTTACTGGACTGAGCCCCTCTGTTGGATCCATGTGGATAGTGCTGCTACTGGGTTCAAGCCAGGCTTCCGAGAACAGCTCCTAAATTGGTGTATTGTTCTTGTTTGTTTGTTTTTTGAAATATGGTCTCATTAGCTCTGGTGGTTTATTCTTATCTATGGAGAGAGACAGAAGAGGGCTGTCAATTCTGAGACAGAACCCATTTGATTCTCCTGCCTTTCCTGTCTCACCCATTCACAATTTCCCCTTGGGATTCTGTTGTCTGTTTACTTTCAGGAACTTTTTATTAAGGAAAATTAAAACATGACAAAAGTGGAGAAAACGTGTTAGAAGCCTCCAGCGTTTAAGATGACGAAGCCATGCCCCACCTCGGCTCGTTTCAGATGCTATCTGATTAGGACTGGAATCCGTTCGGGATTCACCCGGAGGCCCCAGGGTACCAGAGCGCGGCCCCGGGTCGGGTGCTAACCGAATTTGCTTCCTCTTCTTCCCGCACAGCGTGGGTCACCTCGGCCTGGTAGCGTTCCTGACAACCCACCGGCAGTCCGGGGTGATGTGTGAGTGAGTCTCTCCGCGCTGGGCCCCCGAGAGAGGTAGCAGGCGCCCGCCACTTCCTCTTTCTCGCTCTGACTAAGACACCCTCCCTCCATCCCGCTCCAGGGGTGGAGGCGGGTGCCCGCACGCCCCGCCCAGGAGGCGTGGCCGACGCCGAGGGGCGGGGAAACACCCATATTTGGCCTTATATGGGCAGTCACGTCACAGGACGCGCACTCATTCACATAAAACGCTGCGCTGCCGGCGGAATCCCCGGCTTTCGGGGGCAGCGAGTGGCGGGGCCTGGTGCTGAGATCGCGGGGCGTGAAGAGCGTCGCGCGGCCCCTCGCGCCGGGCACCGTTTGCAAGGCCCTAGCCCTGCGGGGTGGCCCGCCCGTCCTCGGCCGCCCGCACGCTGGCCTTGGGCAGCTGTGGGGCGCGCAGCGCCGGGCCGCTGGGTGGCAGCGGCATGAAGGTCACGTCGCTCGACGGGCGCCAGCTGCGCAAGATGCTCCGCAAGGAGGCAGAGGCGCGCTGCGTGGTGCTCGACTGCCGGCCCTACCTGGCCTTCGCCGCGTCGAGCGTGCGCGGCTCGCTCAACGTCAACCTCAACTCGGTGGTGCTGCGGCGGGCCCGGGGCGGCGCGGTGTCTGCGCGCTACGTGCTGCCCGACGAGGCGGCGCGCGCCCGGCTGCTGCAGGAGGGCGGCGGCGGCGTGGCGGCGGTAGTCGTGCTGGACCAGGGCAGCCGCCACTGGCAGAAGCTGCGGGAGGAGAGCGCCGCGCGCGTTGTGCTCACCTCGCTGCTGGCCTGCCTGCCGGCCGGCCCGCGGGTCTACTTCCTTAAAGGTGAGGCTCGTCCGGGAGCAGAGGGGTCCCTTGCCACCCGCCCTCCTTCCCCTGCATCCTGTGCCGGGACACCGGGGCCTCCAGGGATCCCTCGCTGCGTAGGAACTCTGGACCGGAGAAAGTCACAACTTGAGGGAGTGTGCACCCCGGGGTTTCACGTGCGCTTGGGAGGCCCTTGCAAACGTCAGCGTCCGGGGCTTCAAGCTTCTCCCCACCCGCCTTTCCTCGAAAGCGTCTGGCAACCTGTCTGGACTCTGGGCTGGGTGGGCTGGGAAGGTGCCGCGGAGGGCTCGTGCTGGTCTGGCGCCGTTGGCAGACCCTCAGGGGTCGGAATCTTTCTTAACAGATCTGGCGCGATCAAACAAGTCGAGACCCTCCTCCCCCGGGAGAGTGGCGCCGCGGTGTCCCCTTTCTTCCCGCCTAGACAATTACAGTGCGTTAGGCAGTGTCTTGGTGGGCCTCTTGCCTTTTTGACCCTGGCAAGTCCCTCCCCTTCCTCTCCCTTTATTGCTTTTTATTGTTTTCCTCCAGCCTCCTTCTCCCATCCTGGGCCTTTCTCAAGCTTAATTTGGAGCTGACAGCTTTCCCACCCCTTTTTCGTCCTCTCTTCCCCAGCAGGGGATTATCCCTGGGACTGCAGCCTCAGTTAGAGACTGCCAAGAGGCCAGCCGGGTTAGGAGAGGTGCTGCAGGGGCTGTGAGATACGGAGGAGATTCTGTGGCCTTTGATTTTAGGCCTTCAAGGGCTGCCTTCAGGCCCGACCATTTCACCTGCTGCGGAGATAACTTTGGCTTCCGGTTGTGGGTGGGTGAATTACTCTCAAACCCCACATCATTGATTTCTGGGTCATTTCCTGTGACTGCTCTTGCTGTCTAACCTCAACAAATGTGTGGGAACCCTGGCCTGGGTGCAGAGGTGAACTCGGATAGGGCCCCAGAATTCTTTTGACTGAACGAACAGCTTGTACAAAAACACGATGTGGTTCAGAATTCAAGTGCAGTGAGCTGAGACCCTGTTTCAAAGCCATGCAACTTGGAATTTCACATACTGCAGGCCAGGAAGATTCCAGAGGCTTGTGAGTAGCTCCCTATCTATTAACGCCTCTTGCTAACTGTCCCTTGTTGATCCCATTGGGAGATAACAGGAGTGGATGACAGCTGCAAGGTGTGGAGATGGCCTTCTCTAAGCTCTGCAGAGGTCTCTCACTTTTTAAAAACGAAGTAACATATATCCAGGTGAAAATGAATAGCACAAAGTGTGTATAAGGAAATGTCTTACTCACACCCTAAAACCTAGTTCCTCTCCCCAGAAACAGTACCAGTGATTTCTTGTCAGCCTTTAGATAATTCCTCTTACGGATAGATTTTAAACAAATGGAATCCATCTCTTTCTCAGTTCTGCCTCTTTCACCCAACTGGATCTTGGAGACATCCATGTTGCTTCATGATAGTGCTTGGTGATGAACCCTAGGTTGCTCCCAGCATGGCTGTGTGAAGGAGAGGGTAGATGTCCTTGTAAGGTGCTCTGGCATGTGCAGCCTCGTCTTTTCATTCAAACCATGTAAACTCCAAGATCAAAAGTGATGTGCATTTGGGATTTCAGTAGAAACTGCTACCTTTATAACACTGCTGAAGTTCACACTGTTGCAGAGGAGAATTCCTTTATCTTAGCAAATAGCACATGTCCAGATGGGCATTCGGGGTTTGACCTGGTGGCATGTTGGTACCAGGCCTTTTGCACTTCCTACAGCCTCCTCTCCCACGGAAATGAGGCGATGAAGACCAGTCAGGTAGCTGGTGCTTATTTATATACAGTGCCGTGTGCTGCTCTTCCTCTGGCGGTACAGTGATGATTGAAAGTAGACTCACACTGAAAAAGGCTGGAGCGGCCTTAGGAATTGCTCGCACTCCTGCAATTTGAGTGAGACACAAGTGAGACATCAGAGAAGAATGTTCTGTCTCCACACCTCCGATGGGAGTGGGTGGAGGGCAGAGACCTAATCTCCTGACCCCAGTTTGAAGAGACAAGCCCTGTTTATCTGTCCTTCAGCTACACTGAGACACTTTGCCTGTTTCGTTTTGTTAACTGGCAAGCAGTCTCCAGCCCTAGCCAGCACCTCTCTCTGCCTTCCTGCCTGCCAGCTCTTAAATGGTCTATTTAAGGCCTAGAGATGAAGTGGCCTGAAGGCTTCTCGTCCTCAGGTTTGGGAGTGCCTGGGCTAGTCTTTCTCCAGATGCCCACAAACCTGTCATTTTGTTTCTTGGAACCCAAACTGTTGAACCCAGACCTAGCCTTGTGATTTATTGACTAGGAAATGCAACCCACCTCCACCCCCACCCCGCCCCCAAGGCGATGTGGGTTGGTGTAAATCTGTAACATTCCCTCTGCCTCCTTCAAGGAAGGGGGCTGCCGAGGGAAGCTAAGCCTCCCTTCCCCTTCTTCGCGACGGAGAACATGACCATTTGTGGAGGACCAGAAGTTTCTCCGGGGAGCCAGTGGGCTCTTTGTCTAGTGACCACAGGGGAGATTTGGGAGTACTAAATGGGGGCAGAGGCAGTGGCAGAAGCTGTGAGGAAGCCAGAATGACAAGATGACTCATTCTAGGAATTGGCTGCAGCTCCTGGGAGGGAGTTGGAGACTGCCATGTAATCCATTAACCGTTTGCTGGCTGCAGGAGTGAGCCCTCCATTGTTGGGCTATCTAGTACCAAAAGACAGAAGCCAAAGGAAGCTTCTATGGAAGGCCCTTGTCCCGGGATGCTTACGTAGCTGATGATTGACACCAAGTGAGTCCTTGAGGCTAATGAAAGACAGTTGGGTTTTCTGGAGCCTCTCAGACGCACCTCAGGTTGCCGGTTGTGAAACAGAAGGTTCCTAAGCAAGAACGTATCTACCTACAATGTCTTGGCTTTCTCTGGGCCTCCAGGCCAGATTTACCGGTTCTTCCTCACTGATCCTGAGACCATTGATGTGGGTGCACTTCTGTTACCTGGTCATTTTACGTTTTTTTTTTTTGTTTGTTTGTTTGTTTTTAGGAGGAGGAGTCTTGCTATATAGCCCAGGCTGGCCTTCAACTCATGACCCTCCTAGTTCAGTCTCCAACTGCTAAGATTATAGGCATGTGCTACCATTCTCAGCTTTAGAGGATCCCCTTTAACCTAAAGTGAACCTTCTGGAGGAACTGAAATGTAATACCAGCATCCTTACATGCCCAGAAGTCTGCATTCTTCCATTTGGTTTAGAATGTATTAACTTGATTTATGACTAAGTTGGACCTATAGAAGGGGTTGTCCGTGACCTTAGGACCTTAGGAGTGAGAAAGGGCATGCTTCTGTGAATGGGAGAGGATACAGCTATAATTTTGCCTAGAGCAAATGGGTCAGGGAAAAAAACAGTTAAGGAGTCTTCTTAGAAAGTAATGAAATTTTACATACTCACACCTTTGTTTTAGGTAAACAGGAGAAAAATTGCTTTTGTTTTCTGAGGGGATATGGTTAATATTTACCAGATGCCAGATAAGCTGCTTTTGTGTCTGATAGACACAAAAAGTTAGTCATTGTCCCTCATTGAGAGACCTCTAAAAACTTTATTATTTCTTTATGTGTGTATGTGTGGGTGTATGTGTACCATGTATGTACAGGAACCCAAGGAGGTCAGAATAAGGTACTAGACCCCCCCAGAACTTGAATTACAGATGTTATGAGATGCCATGTAGGTGCTGTGAACTGAACCCCAGGTTCTCTGCAAGAGCAATAAGTGCTCTTAACTGCTGAGCTATCCATCTCTCTAGCCCCAAATGACAGAATTTTAGGGGTGTGTGTGTGTGTGTTTGTGTGTTGGGGGGGGTATGTGAGTAAAGTCCGTTGTTGTTTTTTTTTTATTTTAAAACTGGTGGTTTTGTTCAGTTTTCTTGAAATCACACTTATTTACTTTTTATTGAGCATGCATGTGTCGGAGTGCACATGTAGAGGCCAGAGGATGACTTGCAGGAATTGATTCTTTCCCTGTGTTACATGGTCCTCGGGTAGAATTGGGTTGTCAGGTCTAGTGGCAGGTGGCTTTGCCCACTGGGCCAGCTCACTTGCTCTTGTTAGTTTTTCAGTTCTCAGAAGTTGTTACTTCAGCAGGGCTTGTGTTGCGTTAACTGTCACACAGTCGGGGTGGACGTTTTCTGACAGGCCGAGAGCCCAATGCCGTTTCCTGTCTCACCTCGTGTTTATTCATTTCTTTTTGAAGGGGGATATGAGACTTTCTACTCACAATATCCTGAGTGCTGTGTGGATGTGAAGCCCATTTCCCAAGAGAAGATCGAAAGTGAGAGAGGCCTCCTCAGCCAGTGTGGAAAGCCCGTTCTTAGTGTCACCTACAGACCAGCCTATGACCAGGTATGTGAGTCCCTGCTCCTGCCTTTGTGCCTCCTCAGCACCCTGACTCAGCTTGCTTCTTTGTGACACTATTCTTCAGAGCGCTGCTGTGGCTTGCCCGCAGGTCCCACCGCAGAGTTAAATGGGCAGTCTTCCAGAACACACACAGCTAACTAGGGTCCGGGGGCCACAGGATGCTGGGCAGCTTCTGGAGAAAAGAGGAAGTGAGAGGGGAACATTGTTATTAGCTGCCGTGGGCAGTTCAGGGAAGCTTGCACATACTGGTTTAGATTTCCCTGAAGACTTTCAGAGCTGACTTTCAGGCTTCCTGTGTTGTTTGTTTGTGGCTGTTGTTTTATTTGATGTATGTGACTCTTTTGCCTGCATGTATGTATGTGCACCACGTGCATGCCTGCAGAGGTCGGAAACTAGACATGCAGCATGTATGTATGTGCACCATGTGCATGCCTGCAGAGGTCGGAAACTAGACATGCAGCATGTATGTATGTGCACCATGTGCATGTGCATGCCTGCAGAGGTCGGAAACTAGATATCCAGCATATATGTATGTGCACCACGTGCATGCCTGCAGAGGTCAGGAACTAGACATCCAGCATGTATGTATGTGCACCACGTGCATGCCTGCAGAGGTCAGAAACTAGACATCCAGAGGGTTAGGAGCTGCCACGTGGTGCTGGGAATCGAGAACAAATGCTCTTAGCTGCCGAGCCATCTCTCCAGCCCCATTCTCTCTTGTTTTTTTGGGATAGGCTTGCTATGTAGCCCAGGGTAGTCTTGATTTAGGATTCTCCTCCCTGAACCTCCCAAAGGCTGTGGTTGTAGGCTTGTGCCGCCGTCCTTGGCTGTCTCCTGAAGGTTTCTGGTATTATTTTCATAGATTCTGGTGACAGAGGGCATGGAGATACGAGAAGGCTAGATGTTTCTGTAAGCATATGGGTTTTTTGTTTGTTTGTTTGGTGGTGGTTGTTGTTGTTCCTTTAAAAAAAAGGTATACTTTGCACAACTCACTGACAGTTAGGAGGCTGGGTACCTATAAAATGATGAGGGAATATGGGGAAAAAGCAGGCAAAAGTCCAGGCCTGACAGAAAGCCTTGCCGTCTCACAGAGGGCAAGGTACTTCTCATTGGCCAGTGGGATGGATGTCTGATCACGTCACTCCAGCCGCTGGTCCACAGCAGCCCTGGGCTTAGGCAGCCACTCTTCAATTCCCAGCTCTGGGTCCTCCTAGAACCTTCTGGGTTTTTTGTTGTTGTTGTTTGTTTTGTTTTTTTTTTTTTTCGAGACAGGGTTTCTCTGTGTAGCTTTTGCGCCTTTTCTGGATCTCGCTCTGTAGACCAGGCTGGCCTTGAACTCACAGAGATCCGCCTGCCTCTGCCTCCCGAGTGCTGGGATTAAAGGCGTGCGCCACCGCCCGGCGAACCTTCTGTTTTCCATCTGCCCTTTGGCCTACACATCTGACTTGGAAGCAGTTTTTCAGTCTCTCCCTCAAAACAAGGAACATAGCAAAGCCTAATAAAGAGCCTTCTAGATATAGCTAGAAATGCAAGCCCCCTGCCCTGGGCAAAACTCAGCCCCTGGAGACAGAGTTCTAAATACAAACAGGTGGCCTTGCTGCCAATGGAGTTCATGGGCATTGGAAGCCTCTTAACCTGGCCAGATGCCAGAGTCATGGGTTCTATTTGTTTTCTTTCAAAAACAGCCAGCATGTGGGATGAGCCTACAGCCACAGCCTGTGTCTAAGCTGGACACGTGTGTGTGTGTGTGTGTGTGTGTGTGTGTGTGTGTGTGTGTGTGTGTGTGTGTGTGTTGGGATTGTGTCCGGCCCCTTTCTCAGAAAGTGAAAGAGAAGTAGGAATTGGCAGCAGGTTGTGAAAGCTCTACACTGATACACTGAGGGTGGGGTGCTCTGCTGTGTCTTCAGCACGCACCTGGGGATCCCCGTACACTGAGAGAGGCTGAGTGCAGCTGTCAAAGCCTCTGAGTTTTCTGACAGCTTTGGTGTCTTCCTCTGGAGTTGAACAGAAGATTCGGAAAAGGAGAGAAATGGAATTTCAGAGGTGTGGTGGGCCAAGCTGCAGGGGAAGTTGGATGGTATCCCAGGCTGGTGTATCAGCATTTTCCAGGCACTCAGAGGATTTAGGCAGTGTCCAGCCTGCTTCTCTGAGGGGGTGGCTATTGGTGCCATGGGGCAAGGGGGGCTGGGGTGGGGCTGTAGCCGATCAAAGGTAGGATGGAATTAGACTTGAGCCTCTGACCTCTGTCTCAAGAAGGGTCTCCCATCTCTACCGGTTTTTCTAGTTTCTAACCAGTGAGGAACTTGGACTTGGCTCGGCTGGGTACAGGGGACAATCTGCCCTCCGGCCAAGACCAGACCTGTTGGGATTGCTGTCAGGATCCACCCTGTGTCTTCCCCAGGGAGAGAAGCTGGGTTCTCTTTACTCGTTTTCAGCTGGATGAAGATGGCAGCTGCATATATACAAGTTGATAATGCAGCCAGCATTCCTGCATGTCTTACCAGTTGTCCCCAGAGGATAGAAACTAGCACCAGTTTTCATTCAGGACTTAGAGAAGCTGCCCGAACTCCTCCCAGGGAGAAGCCGGGACTCTGCCCAGAGCTCTTATTACCAGAGAGTTTCTAGAGAAATGCAAGTAAGAAGGAAAGTATTTTCTGCCCATTTTTACCTGAAATACTGAAATCTAAGCCGGGTACACACCCATAATACCAGCACTCTATCAGGATAAGGCACCAGGATTGCCGTACGTTCGAAGACAGCCTGAGCTACACAGTGAGTACCATCCAGGCCAGCCTGGCACATACAGAGACCATGTGTCAGGGAGGAGTAAAACAGAATTAGCCCTGTTTTCTCATCCTGAGCTGCAAAACAAGACTCGGGGAGACCTGCCACTCATGCTGAGCAGTAGTTAGGCTTTAGTCCAGCTCTCCCTCTGACTGTCTCTGACACTCGTTCATCCCATCGGAGCCTCAAGTAACTGTCTGTAAAGTGGCATTGTTACTATCTTACAGGTCTGTTTGAAGATTAGAATGTAGGTATCTCAAGCCCTGGAAATTGTAGGTGCTAATAAAAATGCTGGTTGTAGTTATGTAACTCAGTTGGTAGAGTGCTTGCTACCAAACACTGAACCCCTGGGTTCAGTCTCTAGTACCACATAAACTGGGTATGGCGGTACATGCCTTTAATGCCAGCATTTGGGAGACAGAGGCAGGAATATCAAACTATACCGCGTGCCCAGCCCAGCTATGTATAGTTTGAGCCAGCCTGAGCTACGTGGGATCCCATTTCAAAAAGTGTGTGTGTGTGTGTGTGTGTGTGTGTGTGTGTTCCCATGCTGGTTACTCTTAACCTTACATAAATTCTCTGTTACTTTCTTCTATGTAGTTAAATTGGCTTTTGGTTAAACACTTTGAGTGCTGGGTGGGTTGAGACGTGCCTGCCGCTGACCGCCCCCCCCCCCCCATCTCTTGGCCCCTTACCTTTTTCCTTACTATGGGTCTGGCTAAGAATTTCCTTTCTACCCCTTTTCTGGGGCAGGAAATGGGGGGCTCCAACAGTCACTGGCCTTCGCTTGACACCTTAGAACCCTGTAAATGCGCAGATTACTAAAATTTCAGTTTCACTTAGCGGGTAGGTGCTCTTCGGCCCCGCCTTTGTAGGGAGCTTCTGATAGAAGCCTGCGGTGTGGGTGATGACCTCAGCCTCCCACTCCTACACTCCATGTGAAGGTCGGGGTGGGGAAGCCCCTCTGCTGTGGTCTAACAGCTTTTCTGAGTCTAGATTCTGAGTAGGTAGATTCTAAGAAACATACTTTTTTTGCGGGGGTGGGATGGGATGGGAGGCGGGGTGGGGGTGGGATGGGATGGGAGGTGGGGTGGGGGTGGGATGGGATGGGAGGCGGGGTGGGGGTGGGATGGTACTTTTACTATCCCTAAAATGTAGAGCAACAGTGTGTCAAGGGTTTATATAGTACGTGATATAAAACGCTGTAAAGGAGGAGACTTTGTCAAACTCTTTTCCAAGTTAGCTGTGGATTAAGAAGCTGCCCAGCAGGGACAGTGCCTTTCCCTGGTTGTCTCGGGGGAGTTCGAACTTAAACAAGAGCCCTTTCAGTTCTGACCACTTCACACCTGGGAAGGCTGCTAGGACTTCTAACCTTCTCGATCGTGCAACAAATGAAACTGTGGTCCCTGTGAGTTTTGCTGTCACAGAGTCACAAGGGTAGAGGGTTTGGTGGGATGGAGACGCCACCCACACTCTTGGCTGACTTGCCCTGGCTCTGAACTCTACCTGGGAACCAGAAAGGGAACCTCCCACCTTAAGAAACAAATAGGTCAGGGTTGGTTTTTTTTCTTCTCCCAAGTGAGCAAGCTAATCCAATATTTCCTGGTTGTCCTTTGTTCCTGCTTCTAGGGTGGCCCTGTTGAAATCCTTCCCTTCCTCTACCTTGGAAGTGCCTACCACGCATCCAAGTGCGAGTTCCTCGCCAACCTGCACATCACAGCCCTGCTGAATGTTTCCCGCCGGACCTCCGAGGCCTGCACCACCCACCTACACTACAAGTGGATCCCTGTGGAGGACAGCCACACCGCTGACATTAGCTCCCACTTTCAAGAAGCAATAGAGTTTATCGGTACGTTCAGCCACCCCCCCTCCATTGTTTGGGAATCTCCTTGGAGTGGAATATATATTCTTATCGTTTGATATCTTGGTATGGTTACCTTCTTGGAGAGAAAGGAATCTGTTTTGGAAAACGGCAACTTCTGTCGCTCTGGGTGGCCTCACATTTGCTACACAATCAAGAGGGACTTTGAAGCCATGGTCTCCTTCCACCTTCCAACTGGTGGGATCGGGAACCGACCACTGAACCAGAAAAGTGTCCTGTGTATGCAGCCCGAAGAGTTGGGACCAAGAACAGGAGCTTTAGCCATCACAAGGGCAAGGGGAGGACAGAGTTACTATTAGTAAGAGTTTTAGTTTCCGAGATAAATGAATTAATATCACTGTATGGCGGTGCTTTGCTGCTCTGGTTATTGGTTGGACCAGTCGGGAGCAGAGTGCGTCCGTGTGTGCTGTTCCGCAGGAGGAGAGCAGGGGACGGACGAGCCTCCTTCTACGTAGGTTAGGCTATTTTTAAAGCAAACAGAAGGCTGGAGGGAGCGCTCCTTACGCACCAACCTCCAGGGCCCGGCAGCTTTGCACAGTTCTGGCAAACGGCTTTGGAGGCAATTTATTTTGCATTTTCAGCTAACTCTGGATTACAAAGATAGCGCTGGACTCGAGCCCTGCGCCCTGTGCACAGAAAACTTGGCCTCTTTTGCATCCCTGTAGCCTTGTGAGGCAGCTGTCATGTTCCGTCGTGCAAGCCTGAGGACGGAAGCCTCGGCCTCTAGTCCCTCTGCCCGGAGAGAGCCTGGGCCCTCGGGTGTCTTGTTACTCCGTGCTGCCTTGGTTGCCCTCACATTCTGGATCCCTTTCCCCCATGGTGTTTAGCCTGACTTTTCTGTTTCGAATGTACAAATACACTCGTGATCCTGGCCTCTTCTTTCTCTTTAGCATGCATAGTTGTTGGGATTGAGACATCATTTTCCTGTGTCTTGTTAAAGGCAGGTGTTAGGCACAAGGGTGATTACTTGACTCAGGCAGCAATTAAAGGCCCCCTTCAGCCACGTGGAAGGGCCTGCTCACCACACACAGTGTCTGTCCTAAGAAGTCTTGACAAACTCACCAGAGGCACAGACTGCGGCTTTCCTCGTCACCTGAGTCACTGGGCTGAGAAGCAGCCAAGGTGGTGGGTTCTAGGTGGGAACGCGTGACTTTTCATGCCCTTGGGAGGGCTCTGCCCTTCTCAGCCTGTTACTTAATTACCTGGATAGCTGTAGAATGAGGTCATGCAACCTGCCCCTGTCCAGTTCTGGGAAACCTCCCTCCACATCCTGTGTGTATGTTGTGTCTGTTTGTGGACACAGTCCCACAGTCCCGTTTCAAAAGCACCTGATGTTTTTTAAACCCAGACACATGCCCTGCTAATAAGCACTGACCCTTTCTAAGGGAGGAGGGTGCTGCTGTGGGTGGCAAGAGCCTAAGGTTTGGAAAGAAAGAGTTCCTGAAACCGTGCATTCCGTATCCTTTCAGGGCTTGAATGTGCCAGTGGCCCACTAAATGCTCACAGCCAGTGGAGGAGCAAAGGAGAACTCTGTAATTGCCCTCCACCCCATAATCCCAAGGACTGACTTACAGGGACTCTTGTTGGGGGCCAGCTCTTTATTATTCCTTTTGGATTGATGAGTTGCAGTACCTCCAGTGAGCTCCTCTGCGCATGCTCTGGAGTTTTGTTGTTGTTCAGATTGGAAATCTCAAAGGTTCCTCCCTGACCCCTTAGAAATTTGATCTTTTAAACATAGAGTCGTTCTCAGACTTCTTGAATTTTAAGCACTTGGTGGAAGGTGCTAAGAGAAGTAACATTTTCCCTTCACTTTTTTTTTTTTTTTTAAATACTATGGTCTTACACAATACCAGTTATAGCTACATCTGACTTCCTGTGAGGTAATTACTTCCTCACTATCAAGAGGGAATTGGGGAGACCTTTTGGGTGATTTTTGATTTGATATGTGTTCACCTATTGCCTTTCCTGTTTTTAGCAGTTGTTTTGCTGGAAAGAGTAGAGCAGGGACAGAGGGACTCTTCACACACACACACACACACACACACACACACACACACACACACACACACACACACGCTCTGTCATAGTAAGCAGAAGAATGCTAACTGATGGTGGGAACTTTACAGCAGTGACTCCCATTGTTGAGCAAGATGGAGTTTGCAAAAGCCATTTATGTCCTCCATCTAGTAAGCGTCACTTAGCCAGGACTGTAATTAGTGGCCGGGCACTGTTTGTTGTGTGTTTGGTGATGAGAACCCTGGAACCTCACCAAGCATCCGCCCTGTCACAGCCAGACAGTGTGCTCAGGGAATCCAGCAGACCTCTTCCAGGATGGGGCTTATGTCGTCCCCATTAGTATCAGAACTGGAGAGGCTAAGTTATTTTTCCAGGTCAATCTTTGAGCCTCCAACACTCAGGAAATTACATATACCCCATAAAGAATACATATGATTTTGAGGATTTTCCAGTGCCCCTTTGAATCTGATCTAGAGCACAGGTTAAGATGCTGTCTCTAGACAGGACGTTTCCAGGTCTGTCACTTCCAGAAAGGATCTGTGCAATTGTCCTGGGAAACAGTTTCACAGATAAAAGTCCTACATGGGGACATATGCCATTGGAATTTCAAACTCTATTACAGAGTCTCATTTCATAGCCCAAGCTGGCCTTGAACTTGTGGTCCTCCCATTCATCTCTCAGATGTTGGGATTATAGACTATAGATATAAACCATGCTCAGCTTGAGGACCATGACCCTTGAACTTGCACAATGGAGGACCACTAGGTCACGGAGGTTGTCCCGTGTGTGTCCTGCATTTGGTACTGCCTTTAGATTCGAGTTCTGACCTACTGCCTTTCTCTATGCTTCATTCCAGACTGTGTCAAGGAAGAAGGAGGCAAGGTCCTTGTCCACTGTGAGGCTGGGGTCTCCCGGTCGCCCACCATCTGCATGGCGTACCTCATGAAGACCAAGCAGTTCCGCCTGAAGGAGGCCTTCGACTATGTCAAGCAGAGGAGGAGCGTGATCTCTCCCAACTTTGGCTTCATGGGACAGCTTCTTCAGTATGAGTCTGAGATCTTGCCTTCCACACCCACCCCGCAGCCTCCGTCCTGCCAAGGGGAGGCAGCCAGCTCCTCCTTTATAGACCACTTACAGACACTGAGCCCTGATATGCAGGGTGCCTACTGCACATTTCCTACCTCAGTGCTGGCACCAGTGCCCACCCACTCCACAGTCGCAGAGCTCCACAGGAGCCCTGTGGCCACAGCCACATCCTGCTGAGACTGGGATTGGCTCCCAGTGAATCTCCAAGAGCAACTGTGATTTTTGTTTTTTTAAACTCGTGGACATTTCAAACCCGTGCAATACTGAAGACCTCTCTCTGTCCCGCTGCCCCAGTGAGATGGTGATGGTCACCAGCAGGTGCACCTCAGACTGACCCCGAGGACAGCGTCTCGGGACCGTAGGAAGGCCAAGCCATGACTCCGGCACAGCCCGTGCTGACTACTGTACTTCCAGAACCCTGCCCACTCAGGACCTCCCCATCCCTGCACCTCAAGAAGTTCGCCTTTTCATTTCAAGCATAAGGCAATAAATACCCGCAGCAAAGTGGGAGCGAGACACCACTGGACCCGGGGAGAAGGCAGAGACGAGCTAGTTCGTTTCGAAGGAAGCACAATTTTCACTCTATTTTTTGAACGTTGACAAACTTTGTCTGTCTCTGTCGCTTCAGGGAGTAAAGCTGGTCACCACCCAGTCGGAAAAGTTACCCCTGCTAGATCTGTCAAGGCAGAAGTACCTGCCAATCTGAACCCAGAAGTGTTTCTGAGATTCTGTCTTGGGTCCCATGAAAGCTGTTGGCTGAAGGAGAAGATGCTGAGCCATCAGGGTTTCCTTCTCACCAAGGGTTCCTCCGTGACCTTGGACTCCGGCATGATCTTTATGCATACTTGAACCTGTCCCATTGTATCTCTCTTTCAGGCAACTCTGGTGTCGTTCAAAGAGTTTTTGGACCCGAGACCAAAAATCACCCCTTTGAAGGAGGTGTCAGGAAGCACCCCGAGAAAAGGGGCGTGCATTGTGTTCTGGGTCAGTGGTGGTGACAGTCCTTACTCAGCTTAGCGTCCTTCTGTGTGCCGACTTTGTCCACTGTGACACTTGTTCCCCTCCCTGCCCCTGAGGGGGGTTGTCTTCAAGCTACTGATTCTGGGATTTGCATCTTTTGCAATGTGGTACTACTTATGTTCTTTGATAGGTTATTTCTCCAGGGGAAAGGCAATAAGTCCCCCAAACTCCATGTGAATGTGAAGAAAAGCAGTATGTTGCCAGTTGTTGTTTTTTTACATAGTGCAAAATAAAAATAACATAAAATAAAAAGTACTTGTTCCTGTTAGTGATAACTTGGGATAGGAAGGAGTACTTTTGAGCAGGAACTTAAGCGTGCCTTACTGTTTTCTGTGTTTATTTTTAAATTTTTGTTTTATATGTGTGGACGTTTTGCTTCTACACCACATGCACACCTAGTACCTGCAGAGGCCAGAAGAGGGTGTCACATTCCCTAGAACTGGACGTAGAGATAGTTGTGAACTGCCATGTGGGTACTGGAAATCAAACCCAGGTCCTCGGGAAGAGCAGCCAGTGTGCACTTAACTGTTTGAGCATCTCTCCAGCTCCATTTTATCCAAATGAACGGTAGGGTGAGATATGGTGGATGTGAAACACTATGTTTGCTCTTGAGTCTGATTTTAGCAAGGACATAGACTGTTGCTAGAAAAGCCCTCAAGGTAGCCAGACCTCCCACCTTGGCTCTCTCCTTAACAGCCTGTTTTAACTTTTGGTTCCTCAGCCCTGAAGTGGACTGAAAGGAGCTAGATGCTCTGCAAGTTCCTGGAAATGCACAGCCCTTTTTTCCAGAAAACCCAAGTGCCAGGCTTGTGGCCAGCCTCCCTCTGCCCTGCCTGGCACATGGTAGACTCAGGAAAGGCTGTCTAGAGATAGTTGAGGGATAAAGGTTCCCCTTAATGGCCTGCCCCCCTCTTTTTACCCTTATAACTAATTCTTCCAGATAACTCCCTCTGGAGTTCCTAGGTAAATCCCTCAGTGAGTGGGTTTCAATCCAAGGGAAGCTCAAAGTGCCTCCTGAGTAATTTCCTGTGCGTAAGTGGAGGGAGGAAAAAGCAGAATCAACTGTGTGGCTGGTACAGACTAAGTGGCAGAGTCAGGGCATGGTCCCTAACTCGGGCCAACAGGAAAATGGCTTTTATGCCATCCCACTCAGCTGATGCTTCCAGCCAAACCTCTCACTTCAGAAGGGCTCAAAGAGCTCTCCAGTTATTCCAATGTGCACTTTGCTGGCAAATCGCAAGAGAGCAGCAGAGTTTTCTCCAAACACAACATCCTAAGACTGCATGAGACCTTGCTGTCTTCCTTTCCCCAAATCAAAGTCCACCGGCTTCTGAGAAAGCCCACAGATGGGAAGGCCACCCAGACCAAGAAGACCCAATCACTTTGAGTCACTCCCTTACCACATCCAAGTAAGTCTTCCTCTGTGTAGAGCAATGGACAGGGAGGAAGTCCTCACCTCCCACTAACTCCTGTTTTGAAGCTAATCTGCAACCAGACTGAGGCTTGGCTTGCCTGATTCATGACCCCCTCGAAGTCCCACATCCCTTAAGCCTCTGCTGAGCCCTGGAGTATCCCCTGGAAGCACTGTGCAGTTTTGTCCAGGTGCCGAGTGGCTAGAGGACCTTGTAGGGACTGCTGGGAATAGGAAGCCAGCTGCAGGCTGGACTGCTGTGCTAAGGTGCAGCCCACTCGCTGTCACTTGCTTTATTGCATTAAAGTCTGCCGCTAAAGGGTGAGTAAGCCCTCTAAACCAGGCATATGAGGATTGCTCATAAGCCCCGTGAGTCATGGTGGGGCAGAGGAGGGCAGGCCAAGTGAAGCCCCACAGCTGGGGTAGGTGCTGGGGCTGTCACTCCGCTTGCTAGTCTCTGTTAATCACACCTCTGTTTCTGCTGGGATCAACTTCACACTGGTGTCCAGCACCAGGTGGAGAATTCAAGCTAGTGTTACTGTCAGTTAAACTCCAGGGTTTGAGAAACCACGCTCTGTCGGTCTCCAGCATTGTCTTATGTGAAGACGCATCTGAGTCTGAGAGCATAGGACGTTAATTCCCCAACTACATGTATGCACAAACCTCTCAGGTTCACCCTAATTTCTGAGCTGGGTGTTACAGGAGGGTGGGGGTTACATAAATACCCAGAGTGTGTCTGGAGCCCTATGCATCCATGGCAAGGACCCTCCCCAACTTCAACAGCCTGAACAGTGGTACCGTCTGAACTCCTAGTAATTTATCTTCTGAGCATCCTGAAACTCATGACTGCCTGTCTCTCTCTTAGGCTATGTGGCAGTTAAGAACTAAGCTTTTAACCTACAGGAAACAATGACATGCTTTGCTTTTAGTTCAGTCTTTCATTTATGTTTTGTGACAGGATGTGCTATGCAGCCCAGACTGGCCTCAGACTCAGTCCATCTGCCTGGATTTTCTGAGTGTGGAGGTCAGGGAGCACACCACCATGCCCAGTGCAGAGATGATCAGGGAGCACACCACCATGCCCAGTGCAGAGATGATCAGGGAGCACACCACCATGCCCAGTGCAGAGATGATCAGGGAGCACACCACCATGCCCAGTGCAGAGATGATCAGGGAGCACACCACCATGCCCAGTGCAGAGATGATCAGGGAGCACACCACCATGCCTAGCACAGAGAATGTATTCTTGTTATCCACGCAACCTCAACCTCATTTCCAAAAAAAAAAAAAAATCCCAATTTTCTTTTTTTTTTTTTTAACTTCCATTTTCTCAGAGACTTAAAACAACCATAAACCCTTTAAGCCCCATTTAAAGACTAAATATACCATTTAGGGAAAGAAGTGAGGAATACATACATACCTATGGCCTGTGTGCTGCTGTCTATCATTTGAACTTGGAATGCCCTCTCCCCCAGGCTCATGTTCCAAGTGTGTATTCCCAAAGCAGTGGATATATTTCAGGCGTCTGTGGAACCTTTAGGAGATTGAGTCTAATTGTTTGAAATAGATCCCTCGGGGTGGGCTTTTGGGTGCACTGTCCTCTGGGTCCTGTCTGTTCTCTACTTCCTGGTCCTCCCTACTTCCTCCTCAAGAACTGAGTTGATTCACCATCCCTTCCTTTGCCATGGTTTCCCCATGTGATGGACTGAAACCATGAAGCAAAGTAAATCTTTTCTCCCTGAAGGTCTGCCAGGTATTCTGGTTCCAGAATGCAGAAATAATGGATGCTCTGTCCTCCTGTCTCTGAAGGATTCATTGGTGGGACTGGCTTCCTTGGTAACTTGGTCAAGTTCTCTAGAGCAGGATCAAAATAATGTAAATATATTATCTAAAAGGTACTTATTAGATGAGTTTACATTGATAAGGGCAGAGTAGTCCAATAGGGGATGTCTTAGGGTTTCTATTGCTGGGGTGTTTCACCATGACCCAAAGCAAGTTGGAGAAGAAAGGGTTTATTTCAGCTTACACTTTCACATTGTGTAGCCCATCATTGAAGGTAGTCAGGACAGGAACTCAAACAGAGCAGGAACCTGAGGCAGGAGCTGATGCAGAGGCCATGGAGGGGTGCTACTTACTGGCTTTCTCAGCATGCTTTCTTATAGAACCCTGGAACACCAGCCCATGGGTGGCCCACCCACAACAGACTGGGCCCTCCTCCATCAATCACTAATTAAGAAAATGCCTTACCTCGGGATCTTATGGAGGCATTTTGTCAATTGAGGTCCTCCCCCCTCACCTCCAACTCTAGCTTATGTCGAGTTGACACAAAACTAGCCAGCACAGTGGCCAGTTTAGGGATGGATTTTATATGGACATTTCCTGGGTTCTCTTATGAGACATGGAAGCATGGACCATTTAACTGGACATCATAGAAGGCAAGTTGCTCACCGCTTCTAGCTGGAACTGGTTTATTGAGGGCCCCTGGTCATTGGATCTGAGTAGACAGGTCTCTGAACTGAAAGAAACGGATTGGTCCCAAGATGGACACCTGACTCAAAATCAGCCCACCCATAGGCTGACCAGTGAGTGGTGTGGTACCATGGGTTCTGATTAGTGAGATGGCAGTTACTACTGGAATTCTGTCTCTGTCACTCACCAGCAGTATGGAGATGGACTAATTATTTCATTTCTCTAAGTCCAAAAGGGGTTTCGTTTTTATTTTTGTTTTCTTTTGTTTTTGTTTTGAGACAGGGTTTCTCTGTGTAGCCCTGGCTGTCCTGTAACTCTCCCTATAGACCAAGCTGGCCTCAATTGAACTCAGAGATCCCTCTGCCTCTGTCTCTGGAGTTCTGGGATAAAGGCATCCGCCACCACTCCCTGACTAGTCCAAAAGGCTTTAACCTTTTGAAATAAAAGAAATATGCCCAAGTACTTTGTAGACACAATTGTGAAAGGTAAATGTGATGAGGAATAATTGCCTCGTGTGAGGTTATGGGGTCAAGGACAACAGGTCCTCTGGAAACGTAGTCGTGATGATCGATTACGATAGTTACGACAATGGAGTGGGGTTTGGGCAAGCTTGCACACTGCTAGAGAAGCTGCAATGAGGGTTATCCAAGCCCAAGACGTTAGCACGCAGCCCCTCTGCCATATCCTGCTCATTCGTGGACTTCCTTTGGACCTCACTCACAGTTTTCCTTCCTCAGAAATGTTCTTAGATTTCTAGGATTCCATATTAAACACCGTTCCTGGTACCTGTCTGCACCTTCTCTTCGGAGCAACGGCACAAAGGGAATTAAGTATGGATTTTGAGAGTTGAGATGTGGCTTGCTTAGTGGTAGCTTGCCTAGCATGTGCAGGGCCCCGGTTTCAATCCCCACCACTGAAATAATAAATAAATAAATAAATAAATAAATAAATAAATAAATAAATAAATAAATAAATAAATAAATAAATATTTAAACACAGCTTGTATTGAGTCTATAGATCGACTGAAGGGATTACGTCATCTTAATAACAGTCTGCATTCTGTTCCATGCATATAGAATACCTTTCCATTTAGTTAGGTGTTCCATGTGTGTGTCTGTTTGTGTGTGTTATGTGTGGAGGAGGGTGTTCTGTGTGTGTCTGTTATGTGTGTGGAGGGGGTGTTCTGTGTGTGTCTGTTATGTGTGTGGAGGGGGTGTTCTGGGTGTGTCTGTGTGTGTCTGTTATGTGTGTGGAGGGGGTGTTCTGGGTGTGTCTGGGTGTGTCTGTTATGTGTGTGGAGGGGGTGTTCTGGGTATGTCTGGGTGTGTCTGTTATGTGTGTGGAGGGAGTGTTCTGTGTGTGTCTGTGTGTGTCTGTTATGTGTGTGGAGGGGGTGTTCTGTGTGTATCTGCATGCATGTGCTATGTGTGGAGGGGGTGTTCTGTATGTGTCTGCATGCATGTGCTGTGTGTGAAGGGGTGTTTTGGGTGTGTCTGTTATGTGTGTGGAGGGCGTGTTCTGTGTGTGTCTGGGTGTGTCTGTTATGTGTGTGGAGGGAGTGTTCTGTGTGTGTTATGAGTGGAGAGGGTGTGCATGTCACAGTGCACTTGTGGAGTTCAGAGGACTCCACATGGAGTGGGTTCTCCTCTTCCACCTTCCTGGGAGTCTTGGGGATTGAACTCTGATCATCGCTTCTTCCCGCAAGTGCTCCCCCCACCCCACCCCCACCCCCGAGAGCCACTTTCCTGGCCCCTGTTTAGGTATTCTGGAACTTGTTCCGTCAACATTCTGCAGTTTCTGCTGTGTGAGTCTTGGACTACTATTGTCAAACTATTCCTAAGAATTATCTATTTCCTTATTTCTTTTGCAGTGGTGGGGATCGAACCCACGGTCCCTTACATGCCAGGCACACTCTGCCATCAAGTTACATCCATAGCCCTCCAGCACTTTTGAGGATACTGTAGAGGAAATTTTCCTTAGAGTTAGTATACGGGTATATTTTTTTACTGGAAATTACGTTTATTTATTTATTTTTGGGGTGGGGAGTGTGCATGGGCCATGGAGTCAGTTCTCTCCTTCCACCAAGTAGCTTCCAGGGACTGAATTTAAGTCGTCAGTCCTAGCAACAAACTCCTCTTCCTTTGAATTCATCTAACCAGCTTGCCTATGTGAATTGGTGTTTGTTTGTTTGTTTGTTTGAGACAGGGTTTCTCTGTGTAGCCCTGGATGTCCTGGAACTCTCGGTGTAGACTAGGCTGGTCTCAAACTCAGAAAGATCCGCCTGCCCCCTGCCTCCTGAGTGCTGGGATTAAAGGCATGTGCCACTATGTCTGGACAACGGATTGGTTATCATCATCATCATCATCATCATCATCATCATTATCATCATCATCATCGTTTTGAGACAGAGTCTCACTATGTATCTCTGGCTGGTCTGGTACTCACTATATAGACACTGTGTAGACCTCATAGATCTGCCTGTCTTTCTTGGTAATGCTGAAATTAAAGGCGTGTGACATCAAACCCAGCTTTGCACTGCTTTTTAAATACTGATCAAATCTTATTTCTGGGGAAACCCCACTGTGTTTTTTTTTAAACATATTGCTGATTTTGGTTTGCTAATATTTTGTTAAAGATTTTGTCATTATGAAGGATACTCATCTCTAATCTTTTCTAGAGATGCATTTGTCTTGCTTTGGTACCAGAAATAATGCTTCCCTCATAAAATTCTTAGAGAGGGGTTGGTGAGATG
The DNA here is from genome assembly GCF_949786415.1 of Peromyscus eremicus. Classification (NCBI taxonomy): domain Eukaryota; kingdom Metazoa; phylum Chordata; class Mammalia; order Rodentia; family Cricetidae; genus Peromyscus; species Peromyscus eremicus. The sequence goes on along the minus strand of NC_081416.1, from coordinate 8,239,441 downwards.
GCTCATCAGGTAAAGGTATCTACTGACCAAGCCTGATGTGTGAGTCTGATCCCCAGACCCCACTTGGTGGAAGGAGAGAACAGAGTCCTGCCAATTGTTCTCTGACCTACATATGAGCCTGCCACATACACTAAAATAAACATAATTTATTTGTACTATACACACACACACACACACACACACACACACACACACACACAGAGCAGATGTCCACACAGGCCAGGGGTTTCAGTTCTCCCTGGAGATTGAGTTACAGGTGCCGTTTGATGTTCATGTTGGAAATCAAACTTAGGTCCTCAAGAAGAGTATCACATGCTCTAAATGCTGAGCCATCTCTCCAGACCAAATAAATGTAATTTTAATTTTTAAATAGATAAGTAAAACAACTAGCGGGCATTTTTTTTTTTGTCTATCTTCTATAAACAACTGCATAAAGTTACTATTGTTTCTTCTCTAAATGGTAGAGTTTGCCAGGTAGGCACTGGGGCCTGGCATTTTCTGTGAGGTTTGTGAGACATGCATGACATTTCTTTAGTAGCGAGAGAGCGGTCCCAGGGACTTAGTTGTTGGGTGAGCTTTAGTAGATTGGCATCTTTCAGATACTTTGTTCATTTCACTGAAGCAATTAAGTTTGTGCTGGGCTTTTTGGAGGTTGCCTTTGTTCTTAAGAGTTGCTGTGGTTTTCATCTATTTCAGACAGCTGTTGGATAGGACTCTCCTTTGAGGCAAACAACTGCAGTCTTGGGGCATTCCGCTGCATCCCAACTGGGCTTGTTGACTGTTTGTACCCTTATAGGGGGTCAGGAAGGGTCATATGCATGTGGCCTTCGGGAGGAGTAGAGTGTATAGGTCTAGGAAGACTGGGGTGTGAGAGCTCTAACTCTGCCTGCCGGGCAAAGACTTTCTGATGCAGCCTTTGGTGGAGGGAGCGTTCACACCCAGTAGGTAAGCCTCATCCAATACTCTGGAAAGAAGCCCGATAATCTCATTGGTTACCTGGACTGAACTCTGGTGGAGCTGCACTTTGGTTTGTAGCTGGGGCCTTAGGAAGAGGGGTGGATGTTACTTACGTCTCCCTCTGAGAAGGAATTTTAGCAACTTAGGGTTGCATGGAACCGTAGGTGGTCTTGAATTCATTTATGTCACTGAGGCTGGCCTTGAATTTACGATAATCCAGAGTGTTGCGATTACAGACCTGTGCCACTGTGCCCAGCTTGATTAATATTTTTTAATTTTGTATTTAATATATATATATTATATTGTAGCTGGAGTTTTCCTGCCTGGCCCACAGTCAGGATAAATCTCTCTCACCTGCCAGTCCCACAGCCGCTCAGACCCGACCAAGTAAACACAGAGACTTATACTGGTTACAAACTGTATGGCCGTGGCAGGCTTCTTGCTAACTGTTCTTACAGCTTAAATTAATTCATTTCCATTAATCTATACCTTGCCACGTGGCTCGTGGCTTACCGGCATCTTCACATGCTGTTTGTCATCGTGGCGGCTGGCAGTGTCTCTCTGACTCAGCCTTCCACTTCCCAGCTTTATTCTCCTCCTTGTCCCGCCTACACTTCCTGCCTAGCCAATGGCCAATCAGTGTTTTATTTATTGACTAATTAGCAACACATTTGCCATACAGAACATCCCACAGCATTATATATATAGTGTGTGTGTGTATGTGTGTGTGTGTATGCTCATATGTGCATGTGGAGGTCAGAGGACAACTTTTGGGAGTCTGCTCTTTCCCTTCCGTTGTAGGTTCTGGAGACTGAACTCATGACTTCACACTCATGCACGAACAGTTTTTACCCACTCAACCGTCTCTCCAGCCCTACTCAATGCATTTTAACTGGAGGGTTTTCCCGGTGCTGTTATGTTACTGGTTTCTAGTCTAATCCTGTAGTGGCTAGAGTATACATTTTATATGATCTCAATTCTTGTAAATGTATTGAGATTTATTTGATGGCCCCAAATGTGATCTGTCTTGGTGGCCATTGCATGCACATGGAAAATGTGCAACCCGCTGCTTGAGGCTGGAGGGACAAATGTCAATTAGGTCTAGTTGATTGATAATGTTGTTTAATTCTTCTTCATACACACTGGCTTTCTGTCTGCTGTTCTAGCAATTACTGAGAAATGAATGTGTTCAACTAAAATTGGAATCTGAGTGCCTCTCTTTTTGGTTCTATCACTGTTTGAATACTGAAGTTCTGCTTAGAATTGGTGTGTTCTCTGGATGAATTCATCCATTTATTATTAGGAAATGTCCCTGTAATGTTTCTTAATATATTGTATATCGTGCTCAATATTGTTACTCTCACTTTTTTACGTTAGTGTTTTCATGGTGTACACACACACACACACACACACACACACACACAAATATCATATATATGTATGCTTACAAAATGTGTGTGTGTGTGTGTGTGTGTGTGTGTGTGTGTGTGTGTTGGGGAGGAATCTTGCTATGTTGCTCAAACTGGATAAACTTGTAATCCTCCTGTCTCAACCTGAGTAGTTAGATTACAGGCATGTCCTACCATGCCTCGAATGATATTAACTTTGACTTTAGTTTTTTTTTTTTTTCCTTTTTCTTTTCTTTTTAGTGATATTTTCGTTTTATGTGTGTACGTATTTTGTTTGTATTTTGTATGTACATATGTATGTGTGCACCACATGCATTCGGTACCTGCAGAGGCCAAACAAGGGCATCAGATACCCTGGAACTGGAGTTACAGATAGCTGTTAGCCTCCGTGTGTGGTAGTTTGGATGTAATTGGCCCCCATAATCTCATAGGGAGTGGCACTATTAGGAGGTGTGGCCTTGTTGGAGGAATGTGTCACTGTGGGGATGGGCTTTGAGGTTTCCTATGCTCAGGATACCGCCCAGTGTTTCAGTCCACTTCCTGTTGCCTGCAAGATGTAGGACTCTCAGCTCCAGCACCATGTCTGCCTGCATGCCACCATGCTCCCCACCATGATGATAATGGACTGAATCTCTGTCACTGTAAGTGAGCTACCTAATTAAATGTTTTCCTTATAAGAGTTGCTGTGGTCATGGTACCTCTCTTTATAGTAAGAGAAACCTTGACTAAGACAATGTGGGTGCTGGGAATTGAACCCCAGTCCTCTGAAGAGGAGCTATGCTCTTCCATTGCTGAGCTATCTCCTCAGCCCCTTTACTTTTCCTTTGTTTTCTTTTTTTGTGGGAGGGGGGAGGGTAAGGGGTTTGTTTGTTCATTTGTTTGTTTGTTTTTAAGAAAGGGTCTCTCTATGTAGGCCTGGCTGTGATGGAACTTATTGTGTTGACCAGGCTGGCCCAGAACTCAGGTGTCCCTGCCTCCCTCCAGAGTGCTGGGATAAAAGGCATGTGCCATCATGCTGGGCTCAGCCTCTTTACTTTGAATTTGTGTATTCATATTCAGAGGGTTTGTTATTCCTGCATATTGCTATTGGTTTACCAAAAGTGAACCTGGGTCCCCATGCATGCCAGGCAAAGGGTCTTACACTGAGATAGTTCCAGGCCCCCAGAGTTGTTTATAAGTAGCAAACAGTATGACTTCATGTTTCTCTTTGGATCTTCTATGTTAAATTAGCTTTTATATAACAATCAACATAACTTCAATCTACCCTTTGCTGTTTTTCTTCGGCTTATCCTTTATTTGTACTTACCTTCTTTTGGATACATTGAGTATTTTTAGATGATTTCATATTTTCTCCACTTCATGCAACAGCCCCGGATGATCCTTGTGCAGATCAGGCTGGCCTTGAACTCACAAGTGCTGCGATTAAGATGTATACCATCATACCCAGACTGATTATATTTCTTTTGTTGTTAATAGTTTAGCCAAGATTTATGATATACCCCCTGATCATTACCTTTAAACAACATCATTCTTATACTCTGTGTAGAGTGAAAGACATAATGATTTACCTATGTGACTCCCTTCTTTAAAAATACATGCTATTGCCAGGCGGCGGCGGTGGTGCATGCCTTTAATCCCAGCACTTGAGAGGCAGTGGCAGGCAGATCTCTGTGAGTTCGAGGCCAGCCTGGTCTACAGAGCAAGATCCAGGACAGGCACCAAAACTACACAGAGAAACCCTGTATCAAAAAACCAAAAAAAAAAAAAAAAAAGTGCTATTGTAATTAACTTGATTTTAATTCACTTTGATATGTTATAAACCCACAGTGACTTATTATCATTGCTACAAACAGCTGGTTATAGATAAGATAGATATTTAATGCAGAAAAAGCAGCCTCCCTTGACCATTAATTGGTTAAGTGGCTGGTCCAAGGAATTCGGATGTGACCTCTCCGCTACTGTTTGGGGTGGGGTCCTTCTGTTGTAAGTGTCACCCGGTCCTCGAGTCCCCAGAGCCCAGAGCTTCACTCTCCACACCTGTCTCCAGTAGTGTGCTCTCCTGGTCACTGCCGTCTAGTGGACAGGGCTGCCCAGCACACAGACCGCGCTCTCTGTCTTCTCTAATGGATGTCCTCTGTGACTTCAAGCTCGTGAAAGGTTATGGGACAGAGCCTTCCTGCCGGAATGGGAATAAATACGGTAAACACATGCTTACTCTGCTCTTTCTACGTGCAGACACCTGGCTGCATCTTCTGTGTGTGTTTTTTCCTAATTCTCACCGCAGTGCTCAAGGGAGAGATGACTGCTTTCCCCTTCTTCAGATGTGGAGATGAAAGCAAACAGAACAGGCCTCCTTTCTTTCTGTTGCGCACGCCAGTCTGGTGTGACTGGAGCACAGACTGTAACTAGTGCGGTCGGTGTTGAAAACACTAACTGGGAGTCGGGCTTGGGTTCTCAGACCAGCTTTTACAGTGACTTCCCCTATTCTCTTTCCTTTTTTTCTTTCTTTCTTTCTTTCTTTCTTTTTGATTTCTTTTTATTTTTAATTATGTGTATGTGTGTATGTGTGTGTCCACACGAGTGCAGGTGCCTATGGAAGCCAGAGACATAAGATCACCCTAGAGCTGGAGTTACATGCAGTTGTGGGCCTCTTGACATGGGTGATGGGAATAGAATGCGGAAGAGTGTTGTGTGCTCTGACCCATTTATCCATCAACCATCTCTTCTTTCATTTTTCATCTTGTCTTTTCTTTCTTCTTTTCCTCCTCCTCCTCTTCCTTCTCTTTCTCTTCCTCCCCTTCTCCCTCCTCCTCTTCCTCCCCTTCTTCCTCCTCCTCCTGTCTTTAGTGCTAAGGGTTGACCCCAGCCTCACGCTTGCTGGGCAAATACTCTTTCACTATACTATAGCCCCAGCCTCTTTTTACTTCTTTTTGAGTCAAAGTCTCACAAAACGCCCCAACTGGCCTCGAACTCACTCTGTAGTCTAGGCAGGCCCTGAAGTTGTGACTCTCCTACCACAGCCTCCTGAGTGGCTGGGACAGCAGGTTACAGGCCTGACAGTGCTACCAGTCCTGTGACATCTCTTTGGTGTATTATTGAATGGCCTTTGGCTTGTAGCTTCTCAGGAGGAAGGTAAGGGGATTGAGTTCGATGACCTCAGTGGCTCCTTGAAGCACCACTGTTCCAGGAGTCTTCATTGGTGGCTTTGCTCACAGAGCTAATGAGTACCTACCCTGGTAGCACAGCTAAGATTTATTTACTTTAATAATATTTATCAAAACCACAGAGCTCACTTCACATCCATACATCATTCCTACCTTCCTGTTTACCCCAAAGGTTATCTTTTCAAACTGCCCTTTGGGCTTATAAAAGCACCTTTGTGTTCAACACATATAATTAAGTGAACAAAAAGCAGGTTATAAAACTATGTCTTAGTTAGGGTATCTATTGCTGTGAAGAGACCATGACCACGGAACTCGTATAAAGGAAAACATTTAATTGGAACTGACTTACAGTTCATGGGTTTAGTCCATTATCATCATAATGGGAAGCATGGCGACATGCAGGCAGACATGATGCTGGAGAGGCAGCTGAGAGTCCTACATCTGGATCTGCACGCAGCAGGCAGAGAACTGGCTTGAGCTTCTGAGACCTCAAAGCCCACCCCCTAGTGACACACTTCAACAAAGCCACAGGTATTCCAACAAAGCCACACCTCCTAATAGTGTCACTTACTCCCTATGAGCCTACAGGGACCATTTTTATTCAAACCACCACAAACTATGAATCCCATCTTACTAACCAACAGTGTATATGTACACTTGTGTAAATATTTTTAATTTAAATTATATATAAGTGTATAGAATTATATATATAATATTTTCATGTGAATATTAAATATTTTCATGTGAATGCAGTTTATAAATACAAATATTCATGATTATGTTTATATAATCTGAAAGGTTTTACACATTAACTTAAGACATTAAAATAGCTTTTTCTTTCTCTTTGAGACAGTCTCATTACAGAACACATAGCACTTGGACAGAGCAGTGTGATCCCTGTGGAGACAGCCTCAGCTTTCCAGACACCTCACTTCCCTCATGTAGCTCAGATCGGCAGCCTCACATTTCCTATGTAGCCAAGGACAGCCCTGAACCCTTGATCCTCTTGCCTCCACCTCCTGAGTACTTGGATTACAGGTGAACATAATCTGACTTGCTGTAGGCAGTACTGGGACCTGAACCCAGGACTTTGTGCATGCTGGGCAAATATTCTATCAACAGAGCTAGACCCCCAGCTTCTTTATCTGAATGTGAAGTAACTGGGTTTTTTTTGTTTTTTTTGTTTTTGTTTTTGTTTTTTTGGTTTTTCGAGACAGGGTTTCTCTGTGTAGCTTTGCGCCTTTCCTGGAACTCACTTTGGAGACCAGGCTGGCCTCAAACTCACAGAGATCCGCCTGGCTCTGCCTCCCGAGTGCTGGGATTAAAGGCGTGCGCCACCACCGAATGGCCGTGAAGTAACTGTTTAATCCCCCTCACACCCCAGCACTGGGGATTGGTCCTAGGGCCTCATGCATACTGGATAAGCGTCTGTCACTGACATATGTTCCCTAGTCTGTATTTGTTTGTTTGTTTGTTTTTTGAGACAGTGTCTCACTAAGTTGCCCGGGCTGGCCTTGAATCCATTCAGTAGCCTATAGCCTAAGAAGGTTTTGAACTTGTGATCCTCTGCCTCTGCCTCTACCCCTCTGTCCCTGCCTCTGTCCCTGCCTTTGCCCCTGTCTTTGCCCCTCTGCCAAGGAGCTGAGATTATGGGTCTGTGACACCAGACCCAACTCTTTTGTCAATGTTTGTTTGGAATAGTTTTATTATCATGCCAAGGTTGGACTTAAAATTTATATTTTATTTTATTATTAGGTATGTATATGTGTATGAAGATGTTCACATTAGTGTTGGTGTCCTCAGGCCAGAAGCTTCACATCTTGCATTATAGCTGGTTGTAAGCCTGGGTGGATTCTGGTAATGGAACTCAGGTACTCTGCAGAATTAGAACATGCTCCTAACTGCTGGGCCATCTCTCCAGCCCACCAGGGTTGGCTTTGAACTTGGGAGCTCAAATGACCCACGTACCTCAGCCTCCTGAGTAGCTGAGATTAAAGTATACCATCATACCCAGCTTTGGTTTTTTTTTTTTTTTAATTTATATATTTTTTGTCCTTTGCATACTAATTTTTGCTCAGGGGAACTGGTTTTTTTCTTAGAAATAGTAAACTCACATAAACCAGTAAATACGATTTCCTTTGGACCCAGAATCCTGGTGCCCCTTCCACTTTGTCTCTGATACCCTCCCCCAGGTTACCTATGTGCTTTTTCTGTCTGAAATAACTAGATGATTGCAGAGGGAACACACAGCACATGGACAAAGCGATCTACTCTCTGGGGAGCCAGCCTGGGCTTTCCAGCCTCACCCACTCCCCTCATCTCCATTCATTTGCCTTCCTATGGTTTTGTCTTTAGGGGTCAGTGAAGACCAACATTCTCCTCAGCTGTCCTTCCGACCTCCAGTTTTCCCTGTTGTCAATCTTGTACACAGCAGTCATTCATTTATCATAGTCATTGGGTCGCATGGCCAAGGCTCCAGGGCCCCATGGGAAACCATGAGGCAGAACCTCTGCCCAAGGAGCTCGCGGTTGTTAGGGAGGGTAGAGGCTGCACACACAGGCGGAGGGCTGGGAGGGAAACAGAAACAGCACATCTAGACAAAGAGATGGCCGGATTCTGCACAGGAGAATGAGTCAAGCATCACCATGGGGCTTGGGGCCCTGGGACAGAAATAGTGATGCCATCATTCCATTTATCAATCTATCTATTCATTCCACAAATACACTCACAGCATCTGCCATTAGCTTGTCACAGGTGCTGGAGAGGCAGCCGGGAACAAAACAAGCTAATGATCCCCCACCTACCCTATTTGTTTATGGGACACGGCAGCACAGGAAGTAAGCAAGTGTATATACGGTCGTTGCTGAGGGCGTTGAGTGCCATGAAAATAAAACTGGCTAGTGTGTCAGAGAGCAGGGGGAGGTGACATCGGTGCCGATGTGTCATCATCGGCTAAAATAGAAGTTGGGTGGTTTGAGAAGGAAGACGATGAGATTCATCTTCTGGAATATGTCATCTTCCTCTCAAACTTGCATCATATCCCCCTACGGCTCAGAGACTTTGCAGGGGTCTCTAGAATCTTCTGGGCAAATCCCAGATCTTTGACTTGGCACTTCAGGGCCTCCATAGTCTTGCCCCGCCTGCCTGTCTGCCAGCCCCATCCTCTCGGGAATGGATTCTTCCACTCTGGCCGTGTTGGGCTCTCTTGACAAGATCCACTTCAGCTGCATGCCTTTGGGCCTCCACACCTGGAACCTGGGACAGTTTCCTGACTTCTCCAGTTCAGAGCACAGCCAGTCTCTGCCTAACTGTTCCCTTAGGTGGTTAATTCAGTCTTCTTGGGGGAGGGGCTGGAGCCTTCAAGATTCTCTCTTACTAGGTATGGTGACTGTACCTATAAGTCCAGCACTCAGCAGAGGCAGAGGCAGAAGGATTAAAGTTTATGTCAACTTGGGCTATAATGCAAGACCCTGTCTAAAAAAGAAGGAAGCAAAAAAATTAATTAAAAAAATAAGTATATAAAAAGCTAGTATGGTGGTACACACCTATAATCTAAGTGCATGGAGGTGGAAGCAAGGTCAGGGACTCAAGGCCAGTTGGTCAGCTACCTATCAAGTTCAAGGATAGTCTGGGGGCTTCATGAGACCATATTTTAAAAAACCCAAATCAAAACAAAATTTAAAAACAGTCAGGCATGGTGTTGAACACCTTTAATCCCAGTCCTGGGGAGGAGAAGGCAGATCTCTGTGAGTTCAAAGCCAGCCTGGTGCAAAAGCAAGAGCTAGACAATGAGAAGCTGTCTAACTTAATAAAGAAACCAAAGACCTCCCCCCACATTGGATTCACCCTGTCTACCTGGCTAGAGAAAACTTTCTATGGTTTTACAGATCATCTGTCATCATGTATGAAATGAAGATGGAAAGGCAAAAAAAGAATCGAGAAAACCAGAGTTCTCCAAGAAGCAGGGGCAGCGGGACTCAGTCTCATCGGTATTCAGAAGCCATCGACAAAGAGTCAGTGTGGTTTGCTGGAGGAGAGGCATTGCAGTGGACGCCATCTGACGTCAGCATGTGGGGAGCAAGCTGTCCAGCAGTGGCGAGGCCAGGGCTAGAGCATTCTGGAATTCCTCCCATTCCTCAATTCTAGAGAGTGGCAGGAAGGAGGACTAGCTCAGAATATCCCATAATCCCTCTCTGCAAGCCTCAGTTCCCTAGCCTTGCTGCAGTCCTGGGAGAATGGAGCACCTGAGTTCAGCTATCTGAAACACAGGATGTCACCTGTCTCATGTCCTCCCCCCTGCCTCCCTTCCCTCCTCCCCTCCTGCCTCCCCTCCCTCCTCCCCTCCTTCCTCCCCACATTGGTGCTGATTCAATTCTGAAGCACGACCTTTGACACTTTGAGGCAGGATGTCCGGGCAGTGGGAGGCTAGGGGAGGGACATGTGATTGTCATGTCGGATGTTTAGGATGAAAGTCAGTACCGTAAACACGTATTCATCATGAGTCTCCTTCTACTGGGTCTTTCATCTGGGGAATCTCAAAGTTCCAGACAAATGGTAATTAATTTTCACAACAGCTTCCATAGGATGATGGTGCCAGCCAAAGGCCAGGGGCATTTTCCTGCATCCTTTCCCAACCCTTCCACTCACCACCGGTGGGCCGGCAGCCCTCAGGGGACAGTGCCACATGGGTAGGAGGCCTAGGTCTTTGACTCCTTCAGTCTAGAAGGCTCCAGGGCCAGAATGAAGCTCCTTCCAACTAGCTTCCTGCCCCTGCCCCCTGCCCTGATCACCCAGAGGGTGACTAAGAATGACCTAGCCAAGAGTGGAGCATTGCTCGCCTCCACTGGCCAGCTGAGGCTGAGCAATGTTAGATGACTCAGCAGAAACCTCATGGCCTCAGGACTATGGCAGCCTCCATCCTGTCCACACGGTGCACACAGTCACTTGTCTGCCCCCCACCCTGAAGGGGAGAAGCTACTTGAAATGATTTTCGTCTTTAATGCACATTATCGAGGAAATAAAAGCTAGTTGTGTAAAGCTTAGAAAAGACTGAAAAATATTAGGGTGGTTGTGGTGGTACATGCCTTTCATCCCAGCACTTGAGGCAGGAAAATATAAACAATATTTCAATAATTCCACTATTGCCAACAGAACCACTACTGAGATCTTGTTACTTTATTTTTGTCTATTTGTTGCTGTTGCTCTTTTTTGTCTTTTTGTTTTGTTTTGTTCAAGACAGGTCTCTCTATGCAGCTCTGGCTGTCCTGGAAGGAACTCACCGTGTAGACCAGGCTGGCCTCAAACTCACAGATCCATCCCCTCTGCCTCTGCAGTGCTGGATTCCAGCGTGCACTACCATACCGAGCGGTCTGGTTTTGGGTGTTCGTGGAAATACTAGCATATACTCACAGTGGAGCTGGAGAGCTGTCTCCGTGAGTAAAGCCTCTGCCCCTCAAGCGTGAACAGCTATTTGGCTCCCCAGCTCTCACCAGGCAAGGTAGTGTCTTGTAACTGAAGCTTTGGGGAGGCAGAAGCAGGAGATCCTGGAGACTGATTGCCGGCCAGCTAGTCTTGATGAAATCAATGAGCTCCAGGTTTAGTGAGAAACCTTGTCTCAAAAACTAAGGTGTGGGGAGCTAGAGCGACTGAGAACACTGACTGCTCTTCCAGAGAATGCAGGTTTGAGTCCCAGCACCCACCTAGCAGATCACAACTGTCTGTGACTCTAGTCCTGGGGATCTGATGGCCTCTTCTGACTTCTGTGGACACCAGGCATGCATAACAGTGCACGTACATACATTCAGGGAAAATACTCATACACATAAAAATAAATAAAAACAATAAGGCGGAGAATAATAGAAGATACCCAAAGTGGACCTCTAGACTCCGCACAAACATGTATACGTGCATATGCCACATACAAACGTGTGTATACACACGTAATAAAACAGACATATATGTGTGCACCCACACTTATAGTAAAACAAAGACATATGTGTACACACACACAGAAAAACATAGACATATGTGTGTACACACATACCATAAAGCACAATTATACATGCACACCCAAATACAAACAGAACAGAAGGCTATACAGTGAGAAGTCAAATTCTACCTTTCGCTTTCCATAGAAGGAAATCACTTAGAGTTTCTTGTAGACTCTTCCAGAAGTTGTCTATTACATATACAAGCATAAGTGTGCACAGTATAACATATGTATTCTTACATATACAAGCGTAAGTATGCACAGTATAACATATGTATCCTTATATATACAAGCGTAAGTATGCACAGTATAACATATGTATCCTTACATATACAAGCATAAGTATGCACAGTATAACATATGTATCCTTATATATACAAGCGTAAGTATGCACAGTATAACATATGTATCCTTACATATACAAGCGTAAGTATGCACAGTATAACATATGTATCCTTTAGCTCCTTTTCCATCTCATGTGAATACACATTTTCTATGCCATTAAAAAAAAAAATCACTGGTCAAACCTTTTATCAACTGCTAATATCTTTTTCTTGTCTTCTGGTAGGCTCTAGTGTACTTAACCTTTGCCCCATTTCTGGACTTTTCCTCAGGTGCGGAACAGGAAGGAGTAATTGAGTCAGAACGAAGTGTGGGAGAAGGACGCGCACACCAGCCTGTCCTGAGGGCCCACCAGGCACAGGCACTGTCGTATCTGTTCTACCCCACTCTCCAGATGAGGAGAAGGAGGCACAGGAGAGGTTAAGGAGGAGTCTGCTTGTGGGTTAGAAGCCAGAGTTCCAAGCAGTTTATCAGTGCTAAAGGCCACGGCTATTCGACCTAACCAAGACTTGGAAAATCCTAGTTTAATGGTGGCGCAGCTGCTCGGCTGGAGATAGGGAGCGCCCTCCGTTCATTTACCTTCCCATTCACTCTAATAACATTTTGTGCCAGGCATCAGGAATTCAGGGTGAAAAAGGCACAGTCTTTGTCCTGTAGAAGTTAACAGTTGCATGGAGGTAGACATGTAAACAAGCTGCCACTGTCCAGCATAGGAGCGGGGCATGCCAGGGGCCATGGGGGCCCAACCCACCAGGGCTTCCTCTCTCAGATTCCAAAGGTCAAGGAAGGCGGGGAGGAGGCCTCTACTGAGTCAGGCCTCTGGTGCCAGGCAGGAAGTGCCAGGGAGGCTGACCCACCCCTGCACCCTCTCCATCCTCTGCATCATCCCCCCTAGCCTCCTGACCTTCACAACATGGCTTTCCCTGTTCCCACGGTAGTAGAGTGGGTGGTAGATTTTCAGCCTCTGAAAATGTTTTCAAGAAAACGATTCTGGTTTATTTTCTAGAAATTTCCATCACACTTAGGACAGGAGTGGGAGGCACAGGGTACTTGAATGCATAGGACATGATGAGCATGTCTGATTGGAGCCCTGCTCTGGAATACTGGTTAGTGGCTGATAGGGATCAGGACTTGAGTTGACAAGTCATAGAAACAGCCTGGCAATCTTAAACAAGAGGGTCCACTGCATAAAATTGGCAGGGAACTGAGAATCGCCAGTCTCGAAAAATAAGCAATAAATGAAAACATCTGTAGCCCCAGAGCAGCAAGGGCCTAAAACTGCCATTTTGCTTGAAGAGTGTGCTGGGGATGACCTGTCACCACAGCCAGACAGTGAAGGCAGTGGCAGCCAAGGGCCCTTGGGGGCCAGGAGCCAGACCTTGGGCTGGAAAGTCGGGCTTGATTGACTGTGGTCTGCTGCCCTGGGCTGATCTGCCCTTGGCCTTGGGCAGGAGGATTTGGGCACTCCATTACCAAGCCTTTGAGCAGTTGTGATGGTCTGTGTACCTAGCTGTGTGCACACAGCCTACCCTGTAGTATTTGCACTTCCCTGTGTTAACTCTTGGTAATCACCATTCCCTAACAACTGGATTGGGGAGGGGTGGGGGTCATGGAGTGGGATGTGTGTGTGTAGAAATTACAAATATCCTTTAACAAAAACCATTTCAGATTCAGGAATTATTGTTTGAAATACTAGCAGATACTTAATTGACATTTGACCTCTGCTAAATTTTATCTCTAGGGGTTTTGGGGGAAGCTGTTTGCTTCAATTCCCACAACCCAGAGTGGGTAAGAGGAGAGTGCAGGTGGGACCCGCCTTCCTCTTCCTGGGGTCCTTTTGATGCCACCAAAGAGGGCGTGTCCACAGGCCCAGGGTCATCTTGATTAGTCTGCCCACTGCTTTCTCACGTTCTCAATATGCTCAACCACTGATTAGGCCGGAGCGGTTTTTCCGGCCTGTGAAATTACCTGCCATTAGTGGAAAGTGTCCCAGCCTTGGCTCTTGCCAGGCTGGGACTTCAGGCAATTTTCTTAGATTTCTCAACCTGTTTTGGTAAAATAAAGAGTCGTGTATCTCTGCTAGGATTAAAGAGAAGCACGCTCTGCTCAGATGGCAAGTTTTTCTACTCGTCTTCCATACTCTCCTCTCCTCCTCCCCAACACGCCCCCCAACCGCCACCCACCCTGACCTGCCTAGGTCCCCTCGGTTCCGGGAAGTGGCTCTGCCTGAGACTGCCCTGGAGCAGCTGTGGAGTCAGGTGACCCGGCTCCCCATCGGGGTGACTAAAATACCAGCGATGCCGATTATTTGGACTTCCTGGGCAGGGCCCGCCACCGCTGTGACTGGTGGGACCTTGGAAGCAACAGTAATTAATATTTTGTCAGGTGACATTCCAATGGCCCCCGCCAAGCCAGGGGTCCCACCCTGAGAAGGGAGCCGTGGGAACTGCCTGGGCTGCATTCCCTGGCCCGTGATTGTGCCACGTGCTCCTGGGTTCCAGGCTGCAGGCCGGCAGGTGTCCCTAGCCTTGCCCTGGGGTTCAGATGCCCAGCAGGGTGGAGCATTCCACCCCCAGCGTCCCCAGTCTCCAGGAGGGTGCTCTGAGGGAGTTCCCTCCTGATCCCCTGGAACCTGTCCCTATAGCCTCCAGGGTAGGTGTCCTGCTGATCATGGTAGAGAGGTCGTGGGAGATGGCGGCGGGGTGGGGTTTCACCCTTTATCACACACACCTTCCAAAGCTACATTGGAGCTGGAGACATGTGGAAGGCTCAGGGGCCATACTCTTTCCATTGTCCTCCTTTTATAGAGGAGGACACCAACACCCCCAAAAGTGGATGTTCTACTTAGGATTCTATGAGAAATGACCAAATGAGGACAGTGACTGGAAGTTGCTTTGTTAATGTCTTTTTAAAATGTGTTTGAATGTTTTGCCAGTATATGTGTGTGTATGTGCACCGCCTGTGTTCCTGGTGGGGAAGGAAGTCAGAAGAGGACTTCAGATCCTCTGGAACTGGAGTTTTGGTTTTTTGTTGTTATTGTTGGTTTTTTTTTTTGTTTTTTTTTTTTTTGTTTTTGTTTTTTTTTTTTTTTGAGCTGAGGATCAAACCCAGGGCTAGGCAAGTGCTCTACCACTGAGCTAAATCCCCAACCCTTTTTTAAAAAAAGATTTATTTATTTATTCTGTATATAGTGTTCTGCCTGCATGTGTCCTTGCAGGCCAGAAGAGGGCACCAGATCTCATTACAGGTGGTTGTGAGCCACCATGTAGGTGCTGGGAATTGAACTCAGGACCTCTGGAAGAGCTGTCAGTGCTCTTAACTGCTGAGCCATCTCTCCAGCCTAGAACTGGAGTTATGGATGACTGTGAGCCAGTCCCTGGATGCCTGGAATGGAACCCAGGTCCTCTGCAAGAACAACAAGTGTTCAGCTGCTAAGTCATCTCTCCGGCCCCTGACTGAGGTTTTGAAAGAGCTGCTATTTTCAGTGAAGTAGAAAGCACCCATACCTAAGTTCTGTTATCCCCCAGTTCCTGAAATTCCTTTTCACTCCCTTCATTTTAAGCCCCATGCCCCTTCAAGGAAAGGTTTCCTGTATAGCCCAGGCTAGCCTTGAACTCACAATCCTTCTGCCTCAGGCTCCTTAGTGCTAAAATTACAGTCATGGTGTACCCTGTCATACCCAGGCTAAACTACCATCCCCCAGCTAAACTTCAAGGTTTTGCTGCCAGTTCAAGCATAAGCTTAGGTGGTCTCCTGGCAGGGACCACTTTCCACATCAGTTAAAAGTAGTGTTTCTGGAATGATGGAGGGAGGGAAGGAGTGAACGCATAACAGCCAGAGCTGGCAGGGATCCTGTAGTAGCTCTCCGTGAAGGCTGATTTTAAGATTACATATTAATCTATCACCCTGCAACAACATGGAGCTGTTGGTATCGGTCTTACCCAGCAGAAGTTCAGTAACTTTCAGAGAACATACAGCTAGTAAGTGCCCCATAGAATTGGAATCCTAGCAGGGAGCTGCACCCACAGCCCAGCACCCATGTGTAGTTAGTGTTCATACTTTTAGTGGCCGATTTATAAGAAATATGAAAGCAATTCCATCTTTGAGTGTGGAGGGATCTTAGAGTAAACAGTGTATGACATTTATCTTTTCTCGTCAAACATCACAACAGTGCCCAAACACACAATCTGTCAGGGACAAATGCCTAAGTTTCCTCAAATGTGACAACATGTTTTCCTGGGGATGAAGCACACTTATCTAATCACCTCAGGTAGAGAACCCATGAGAGACCAAAGTACGGGTATCACCAGTGAGTTTTATGGGGGTTACTTACAGGAACAGAAATGACTCAAAGACAACTGTATCACCAAGACCCACCAAACCTGGGGCACACTGCACAGCCTACAGGCAGCTCCACAGGCTGGAGAGTGTCTAAATCTCTTCTAGGCAGTGGGGCTGGTCTCTGGGACTCCCAGGCAGCCGGTCAGGAGTCAATCCTCTTTGCAGTTTTTCTTCCGAGAGTCTTGCGTGGTGCTCGGCTCTTCTTCCTCTGACGGGGACTCCGGGCTTTGTTTACTCTGGAGGAGAGGCCTGGTGAATCTCATCAGTTTCAGGGACTTCCTGAAGCTATTTTTTTGTTTACCTCCCTGCTCAAGGAGCTCCCATGCAGGATGGAATGTTTTAATCTTGGAGGAGGTTTATACAACAGTGAGCGGCGCCCAGGGCAAGGCACCAACCGGTGTCCATCCCGCCATGTTCAATCCACAGCTGTATCTATGGGTGTTGCAGTGTTTGCAGCAAGAACAGACCAAGGCGTTTTTCACACCAGAAGACTGAGGCTAACAGCAGTGACCGGATACTACATAGTGGCAGATCCTGGACTAGAGAGTTCCTCGTTCCCAGGTTGGCGTCCTTCCCATCTGTTCATCCCACTATGAAAACAGACCTAACACACTGAGGGACTGTGCTGGACTCTGGCAATGCAAACAAGAGAGTCAAGGACGAAGGAGGAACAAGTGGAGCATTCGCTTTGGGCACTAAGTCTCCTTGGAGGGGACCAAAAAACCCTAGTCATCACAGTAGATATTACTTTGTTATTTTTAAAATGTATTATCACTGTGCGTTTGTATGATGCATTGGCGTGGGGCATGTGTGTGACAGCACACCTGTGAAGGTCAGGGGACATTTTCTCCTTCTGCCTTTCTGTTGGTTCTAGAGGTCAAACTTCGTTAGTCATCAGGCCTGAGTGGCAAGCGCCTTTACCGGCTGCTGAGCCATCTTGCTGGCCTAAGGTAACGGATGTCTTCAAGCAAAATATTATAAAGATAAATAAATGAATAACAAACACACCTACAACTTGGTTTTGATTTTTGTTGCTGAGACAGGGTCTTGCTATGTAGCCCAGGCTAGCCTCAAACTCCTAATCCTGTCATGAGAGCTTGTGAGAAAACTCCAAGTAAACAAGACCAGAGTCTTGTGACCTCTGTTCCTCCAGAATATGGATTTGTTTCTAGAATGTGCTTCCCCGCCCCGCCCAGGTAGATTAGTATGTAGAAGTGGGTTTGCTTCAGATTAGCTGTTGTCTTACTTTTGTTCAAAAACGTCTCTAAGCACAGGTTGCTGTGTGACTGTATACAGCCTAAACTCAGGTGACCTTTGCTCATGACCTTGATTAACCCTCAGAGTATAAACTGTCTTGATGCTCTGAATCAAGTTGGCTATTGCATGAGACTGTAGTCCGACTCATGTTTAGGCTCTGCTCTCCCTGGTTCATGCTGCCAACTGGATGGTAGCACTAATTCTCCTAACTCAGTCTCCTAGATGCTGGGGTTACAGGCATGTGGCACACAACCAGCTTGTAGCCTGTTTTGTTGTTATTGTTCTTTTTTTTTTTTTATAAAGTTATATTGGTTATTTTCAATGTTAAAAATATTTTTTTAAAAAGTTTATTTTATGTGTATGGGAGTTTTGTCTGTCTGTATGTCTGTGCACAGCCTGTGGAAGCCAGAACATGGCATCAGAACCCCTGGAACTAGAGTTACAGATGATTGTGAGCCACCCTGTGAGTGTTGGGAATCAAACCCTGGTCCTCTGGAAGAGCAACCAGTTCTCTGAAAATTTGTGCCGCTGCCTCTTCAGCCCTGTTTTTGTTTTTTGAGATGGGGGTCTTGGCTTGCTAGTGTTTTGTCAGCTTGATACAAACTAGAGATATTACGGAGGACTGAGAGAATACGCCCCTCAGGTTGGCCCGAAGGCAAGTCTGTTGTGCATTTTCTTGTTAGTGATTGACGTGGGCGGGCCCAGCCCACTGTGGCTGGTGCCACACCTGGGTATACAAGAGCAGGCTGAGCAAGCCACGGAGAGCAAGCCAGTAAGCAGCACCCCTCATGGCCTCTTGACAGTTCCTGCCTCCAGGTGCCCTGCTTGAGCTTCTGTCCTGGCTTCCCTTCAGGCTGGACCGGAAGCTCTAAGAGGAAACAATCCTTCTTCCCTCTCGGAGCTGCTTTTGGTGTTTATCACAGTAACAGAAAGCAGGCTAGGGTCGGGTCTCATGTAACCCAGGCTGCCCTTAAATTTTCTATGCAGCTGGAGATAGCTCTGAACGTCTGATCCTCCACTTCCTAAGTAACTTGCAGGCATGCATTACAAGGCCCAACTTCAAAATAAAGTTGTGTGTGTGCATCCATGTGTGTATGCATTTGTATGCAGGCACTTGTGAGTGTGTGTTTATGTGTATACATGTGGAGGCTGGAGCAACACCATTGGGTGTCTTCTTCAATTAGTTTCCACATTATTATTTTTTTTAAAGATTTATTTATTTATTTACTATGCATATTGTGTTCTTTCTGCATGTACTCCTGCATGCCGGAAGAGGGCACCAAATCTCATTACAGATGGTTGTGTGGGTGCTGGGATTGAACTCAGGACCTCTGGAAGAGCAGCCAGTGCTCTTAACCTCTGAGCCATCTCTTCAAACACCTCCACATTATTTTTTGAGACAGAGTCTCTTACTGTACTTGGAACTCACTGATTCTGCTGGACTGGCTGGCCAGGAAGCCCCCAAGGGTTCTCCCTTCCCCAACTTCTCCAGCACTGAGATGACAGGTGCCAGGGATGGAACACAGATCCTCACGCCTGTGTCCAAGCACTGTATCAACCGAGCCATCTCGCTAGCTCACTAAATAGAATTTAATTAAGACTAAACCATGGGAGGGCTCAGGAGACGGCTCAGCAGTTAAGAGCACTGGTTTCTCTTCCAGAGGACCAGGATTCAATTCCTGGCACTCATAGGGTGGTTCACAATCATCTATAACTTCAGTTCCAGGGGATCTGACACCCTGCATCTCTAGGGACTGCATGTATGTGCTGCACAAATACATGTAGGCAAGGTACTTATACACATAAACAAAAATTTAAGTTAAAAAAAAAAACTAAATCCTGAGAGGTGACTCATCAGTTAAGAGCACTTGCTGCTCTTGCAGAGAACCCCAATTTGGTTCCTAGTACCCACATGGTTACAAGCACTTGTCTGTAACTCCAGTTCCAAGGGATCCAATGTCCTCTTCGGGCCTCTGTGGCACTGGGCACACATGTATCACACACATATGCAAGCAAAACAGTCACACACATCAAAATAAACAAATCTTGGAACAAAAGGTGGTTAAATTCCAGACTGGGTTTGGTGCCACAGGCCTGTAGTCCCAGATGCCTAAGAGCTGAAGTTCAAAGACTGAAAGTTCAGGGCTGAGAGTTAGTTCAAGGTCACCCCGGGCAACTTAAGGAGACCTTGTCTCAAACGGAAAGTAAAAAAGAGGGCTAGAAGCCCCATGTGGTGATGCACAGCTTAAATCCCAGCACCGGGGAGGCAGAGGCAGGTAGATCTGTCTGAATTTGAGGACAGCCTGGTCTACATAGCAAGTTCAAGGACAGCCAGGGCTACACAGTGAGAACCTGTCTCAAGACAGCAAAAGCTGGCTGGAGAACAGCATAGTGGGAAAGTGCTTGCGTAGATCCAGCAAGGCCCTGGCTCCAATCCACATTACCATTCTCTGCTGTAAGAGCTTGAATCTGGGGAGCCAGCGCTGCAGGGGGATAGAAGAGAGCTGTTCAGAAGCCCAGTCATGTGACACACCAGTTCACCGGGCAGGGGCAGCCATCCGGAGGCTGCTGATGTTGGAGTCAGGAGCCGAGAGAGGAGGTGGTGAGTGTTGATGACAGAGGCCACAGGGCATGGAGGATCAAGAACAGCCTCTAAGGGTTTAGACTGTCAGGGTGATGTAGCTAACTCCTAGCAGGCTGACCCTGAAACTGAGGGAACCAGATCCTAACCAGGTGGCAGATCCCTCTTTAAAAATATGCTTACAGGTATAACGACTGTGTTTGAGAAGTCCAGACCTTTAACCTGTGCCTGGGATCCTGTCCCAAGCCACAAATACCATGGCTGAGCTGAGCTGCTTGAAGTCAGGGGAAATCCAGGGGGAATGGTAGCTGAGGAGGTATTCTCCTTGCTTCCCGAGAAAAAGATAAAGATGTTTCACAGACAGCACTTAGAAGGGGGCCTGATGTAAAACAAAGAGGAAAGGATGGCTGCTTAGAATTAAATTCCTTTTTATAATTTTTGAGAGGGCCATGATATGAAGGATCCTCCTACAAGCTAGGACTGTAGCATGAATCTTAAAAAGTTCTTATTAATAAAATCAAACCTGGAGCCAGTTATTGGGGTGAACACTGGAAGATCAGAGAGACAGAACAAGCCACAGCTAACCTCACCCGGCCAACTTCTCAGCTGATCTTGTTTCCTCAGACTGGAAGCTTCTGTGTCCTCATCCCAATGGCTCTCAGCTGAACTGCTGCTTGAAAGCGTGAAGCTTAACCAGCTAAAAGCTTCTTTCTACTTTCTGGTCCTCATGCCTTATATACCTTTCTGCTTTCTTCCACCGCTCCCTGGGATTAAAGGCTCGCTTTCTGGGATTAAAGGCGTGAGTCACCATGCTTGGCTGTATCCTTGAACAGATGGATTTCTGCCTCTGGAATGCTAGGATTAAAGGCGTGTGCTACCACTGCCTATCCTAAGTATCTAGTGGCTTTTCTGTTCTCTGACCCCAGGTAAGTTTATTAGGGTATACAATATTTTGGGGAACATAATACCACCACACTAGGACACTGTCCTCTTCCGCAAGTGTGTATTGGCTGTTGATTGTTGAACTTCCTAGAGAAGGCTCTGTGCAATGTGTTGAGCCGGCATGGTGTTTGGGTGGTAGATCAGTGTCCTGGGAGGAGACAGCATCTCAGAGGACTGCCCCAGAGGTAGGCTGGAAGCAAGGGGTTGGGAGGGTCTTGCTGTCTTGGAGATGAGGTCTTTCCATGTTGTCCAGGCTGACCTCCTACCTCAGCCTCCTGAGCAGCTGGGACCACAGGCGTGAGCTGCCATGCCCAACTGGAGACAGCACTCAGCAGGATTGCTGAGAGGAGCAAAGGAAGCATTTTGAATGGCATGGAAGCCTAGAGATGGAGCCACTCTGCAAACCTTGTGTGGGAATTAGCTGATAGCACATACGTAGGTGATGATGATCTACGGTAAAGAGGAGGGCGGGGGCAGGAAAGAAAGACAGAAAGGGCCAGAGTTGCCCTTGGGTACAGCTGTGCCTCTGTTTCACTACCTGGAGACATCATAAGCCTTTTATTTTCCATATTGTTTTTCACCTGATGATTTAGACTAAGGCTTCCACTTCCAGGAGTCTCTGACTATAATAACACAGTAACTGCCATTGTGTACAACTTCCACCTACCTTAAATCTTTATCTCGGGGTGTGCGTGTGAGTGCGCATGTGTCTATGAGTGTTACTTAATTTTCACAACAACTCTACTAGTAGCTAGAGATTTGGTATCCCTTTAAAAAATAAAACAAACAAAAAATAGAAGCCTAGAGAAGTAAAGTGGCCTGTGCAAACCGTAACTCTGTCAAAAAGGTCTGTAATTCAGGAAAGCAGTGAGAACCTGACTTTTAGAGAAGGATTTTCTCCGTGACTGAGGCTGAGGCTGGCCCCAAGGTCCCGGAAGATGCCCACCCACATAGCAGGCGGCTGTACTCCTTCCTGGTTTCACTGCCAAGTTTCCCTCATCCACCCACTCTCCGGTTTCTGCACAGTGACTTTCTCCAAAGCCTGTGTCACTCTTGACAGTGACATTGCAAGAGAAGCTTGTGGTTGAATCACAGTGACCACTTCCTGTCCCACTCAGGGTCCCCTGTTCTCCAACACTCTCACTTTGTCACTTAGGAGTAAGTACCACAATGATCGTGGCCTCTGGCTGGCTCTGGAGAACTGGACAGCCCTTCTGTAATGTCCTGCGTATTCTGAGAAACGTACTTTCAGCTCAGTGCTATTCCACAACCATGTCTACAGGGGGCCTGGTGGGACAGCCTTAGCCGTGAAGTAAAGGAGGTCGTCACTGGCTGTGGGTTCCCCATGGGATGCCTACTCACCCACTTCCCTTGTCTCTAACACATGTGTCAGGACACAGTGGGAAGACAGATGCCAAAGGAGTGTGTGTATTTTGGGGAAACCCCAGTTCTCTCCCATTTGCTCAGAAAGGGCTTCCCAGAGGCTGAGAACCACCCCGACAGTGGTGCCTGAGAGGGAAGGGAGCCATGAGCTCCTTGAGGATCAGATGGGAAGGAGGCTTCCCCCGGGTAGTCCCCCGGGTAGATAGACCCAGAGAGAACCCAAGACCATCAGGCTGCACTAAAGCCTCTACAAGTCTTTTGTTGTTTCAAAACAGGGTCTTCTGTAGCCCAGGCCAACCTTAAACTCACTCTGAAAGTGTAGAGGACGTTAAACTCCTCCTGATTCTCCTGCCTGCACCTCCTAAGTGCTGGGGTTACAGGTCTGCAGCACCACATCCAGGTTAGAACTCTTAAAATTCTAAAGGTTAAGGTATTTCTTGCCTCAGGACCACCCTCACAGATAAAGTGAAACTATCTAAATCCTAAAAAATGGCTGGAAATGGTCACACACATGCACCCCCCACCACATACATGCATGGACCACACACACAAACATGCACCATACACACACATACATGCACTCCCTACTACACATGTACCCACACACACTACACATGCACCACACACACACACACACACACACAACATACACACACACACTACACATGCACCACACACACACACTACACATGCATCACATACACACATACACACACAACATACACACACACACACTACACATGCACCACACACACACACTACACATGCACCACATACACACATACACACACACTATACATGCACACTCCACCACACATATGTACCATACGCACATACATACTACACAAGCACCCACACACACCACATACACACACATGCATTACACAGACATGCACCCCCACAATGCACACACACTCACAGACACAATCTCTCTCTCTTACACATATACTCACATACTCTGACAGACACACACATACAAATTCATGCACACACACACACACACACATGCACGAACAATTTTCTCAAGAAGAATCAGAAGAAAGATGATTTTGTTTTGGGGGCATCAGTTGACAGTCTCAAAAATGACCCTGAGTTATTAGGGAAGGACACTGCCTTATCCTCCGTGGTCCAGGCTGCTCTGGAGCTCTCTCTGCAGCCGAGGTCCAGGGATTGCGGGCTTGAGCCACTGCTCCTTGCTCCCGGCCTTCCCAGCATCTCCAGAGTGGTCAGCACTGGCGCTGACAGCCTTAGCATCCATGATGAAAAGGAGTGCTCCATTTCAAGGCCTGGTGCTGGGAGTCAGGAGACGGCTCAGCGGTTAAAAGTGATTGCCACACTGGCCCAGCGGCTTGAGTCCCATCCCTGGAGCTCCAGTTCTGTTCTCCATACATCTGCTGCATCATGTGTGCACCCTCACACACACACACACACACACACACACACACACACACACACACATACACACATACACACACACACACACACACACTCACACACACACACACACACACACACACACACACACACACACACACTCACAGTCCCTCTGTCATCTGGGTCAACATGAACCTGCTGACCCTGGATCATTACTCAAACGCTCTCCTCCTTAATTTCCTTAGTATCTGTCTTAGTTAGGGTTTCTCTTTGTAGCTTTGTGCCTTTCCTGGAACTCACTCTGTAGACCAGGCTGGCCTCGAACTCACAGAGATCCGCCTGCCTCTGCCTCCCGAGTGCTGGGATTAAAGGTGTGCACCACCACTACCCGGCTTTAGTTAGGGTTTCTATTGCTGTGAAGAGACACCATGACCACAGCAACTCTTATAAAGAAAACATTTAATAGGGGCGGCTTACAGTTCAGAGGTTCAGTCCATTATCATCATGTCTGGGAGCATGGAAGTGTGCAGGCAGACATGGCACTAGCTACATCTTGATCAGAAGGCAACCGAAAGTGGTCTCAGTCTCACTGGGCGTGGCTTGAGCATATACAAACCCTCAAAGCCCACCTCCACAGTGACACACTTCCTTCAACAAGACCACACCTCCTAATACTGCCACTCCTATTAGCTTATGGGGGCTGATTACATTCAAACTACCACAGTATCCAAGTAGAAATTAGAAGTCCAATGGTGAGGTGGAGAGATAGCTCAGAGGTTAAGAGCACTAGCTGTTCTTCCAGAGGTCCTAAGTTAAATTCCCAGCACCCACATTGTGGCTCACAACCATCTATAATGAGATCAGGTTCCCTCTTCTGGCATACAGAAACACATGCAGACAGAGCACTGTATACATAACAAATAAATAAATCTTAAAAGTCTGATGGCTGTTCTATATCCTGGTTGGAATTTATCTGTGTGTGTGTCTAAGTGCATAGAATTGTATACAAGAAGGAAAAAAGCCCATTTTACTGTATGATAAGTTTTCTTTAAAGATTCTTTTTTAAGCTGGGGAGGTAGTGACGTATGCCTTTAATCCCAGCTCTTGGAAGACAGATGCAGTAGATCTCTATGAGTTTGAAGCCAACCTGATTTCAAAAAAGATTCTTCTTTAAGCTGGGTATGATGGTATACACCTATAACCCCACAGCACTCAGGAGGGAGAAAACCAACCTGGTCTGTATATGGGTTCCAAGTCAGACAGGGTTACACTGGGAGACCCTGTCTCAAAAACACATACATACATGCACATAAACATACACACACACACACACACACACACACACACACACACACACACACACACACACTGAAAAATTGTCTTCTGTTTATGTGGCATCAAAGATGTGGCCTGAATCACAGTAGACATTCAACAAGATGAATATCCCACTGAATGGATGTTGGAAGGCGAGAGTTGGACTCATGTAGGCAGCCCACAGCCATTCCTTTCTGCCACCTTTCCTTCAGTTATTCCAGATAGGAGAACATAGTTTGGGGCTTCAGGAAACACTGATAGTTTGTCCAATTCTCTGACCACTCGGGCGACTTCTGACCTAAAGAAAGCCTACTCTTTCTTTTGTTTTCTTTCTTTCCTTTTTGTTTTGTTTTGTTTTGTTTTTTGTTTTTTTCTGAGACAGGATCTCACTATGTGGCCCTGGCTGTCTTAGAACTCACTTTGTAGACCAAGCTCAAGCTCAGACTCACAGACATCCACCTGCCTCTGCTTCCTGGTGTACTGGAATTAAAGGTGCGCATCACCACTTCAGACTAGTACTTTAATCTGATCCTTGCAGCAACGTGACAAGCTAGGCATTGTACCTCTTTCTGCTTTATGAATTAGGAAAGTGAGTCCTGGGGGTGGGGTAGGGGCAGGGCTTAAGCCCCTTTCTTTTCATTTTTTTCAGTGATTAATAGAAGATTTATTTATGCAAGAAATAAATAAGAGTCTTTGTAGTAGGACAGGCCCATAGGGTCAAGGAAATTGGCTCAGAGCACTTGCCAAGGCATGTACATAACGTACTTCCTTATGAGCCAACCTGGAGTCTGCCTGAGGAACTAGCTACAGTCAATGTTGGAGCTCCTGATCATGCCCAGCCAATGAGGGATGACCACACAGACTGGATGCTGGGAGGAGGGTATATAAGGCCTTCCTTGTTGTGGAATAAATGAGTTCGTTATTTGCCTTCAACAGACTCCCAGTGTCTGTGTCGTTGACGTGGTACCTTCTCACCCCCTCCCCCGAGGGAGCCAATCAACAATACTTCCTTGCTGAACTTAATAGGAGAGGTTAAATGTTCAGTCTATTTTCCTTCCTGGGTAAGTCTTCCCTTTCTGTCCCTGTCTGTTTTGAAAACATAATATCAGAAGATGAGGGGCACAAATGCCAACACAGCTCTTAAAAGTGAGTTCTCAGAAGTGGCTCTGAAATTAGGATAAGTATTTGCTGATCTTGCCTAAGTCCAATGAATCAAGGCAGGATCTTCAAAGTGTGTTTGGCATTTGGGGTTGTTGTACTGAAGCAGATACTCCTGTTTAAGCTGGGCCCTTATGCTCAAGTGCTTGACCTGTGCCTTTCTCGGTCTCCGGAGCTACCACATCATACTCTGCTGGGTCAAAGGTTCTAGAGAGAGTGGCCAGGGGCTCAGGCTTATACTTAGAACCTGACATCTTGGCTCCCGGCACACATTTGTACCTTTAAGCCCCTTCTTAAATCCTTCAGTTACTTGTTGCTAGAGCCAAGAATCCAACTTAAAGTGCAGAAGATACATGTACACCCATGCATGTATATTCATAATGTATATTTATATATTGTGTATTAATATATATTATTCCTGCCGGGCGGTGGTGGCGCATGCCTTTAATCCCAGCACTTGGGAGGCAGAGCCAGGAGGATCTCTGTGAGTTCAAGGCCAGCCTGGGCTACCAAGTGAGTTCTAGGAGAGGCGCAAAGCTACACAGAGAAACCCTGTCTCGAAAAACCAAAAAAAAAAAAAAAAAAAAAATATATATATATATATATATATATATATATATTATTCCTAAGTATCCACATAATAATCCTTGTATATGTGTTGTTTAGGCATGTGTACATATGTAATACATGCATGCCCATGTGTTCTGACAGATTTGCACATGTAGGCAAAGGTGAGTGACAACAGAAGCAGTCTCTCCCAGGTCCCCACAGTTAAGGGACTTACTACCCATGGTTTCTGTGGCCAGGGATGAATCTATTCCACATTGGATGGTTCTATGCCAAACACTGTACAGAGCAGTACGGTGCCAACTCCAGGCTGGCATGTCTCTCTTTTTGGTTACTTTGCAATGGAAACAATGTTTATCCCAGAGTCCTAGGTTAGTATAGGCTGGATAACGGGGGAGGGTCACCTGGGTACTGGTATTCGCAGAAGGCAAAGCTTTGTTTCCAATGACCTGTCTTCTAGGCGTCAGGGTGAAGGAGCTCGTACGAAAGCAGCCATGAAACCAGTCGGAGCCTGTGAGTTTGGCCCCCAGGCCTAGTCCTGGTTGAGAGTACCAGCCCCCCACAGCTCCCCTCTCCCTAATCAAGTTTCAAGAGACCAGTTTGTTCTGATTTATCAACAAGAATGGGAACAAGGAGACAGGAAATAGATGTGCTGATTTCCAAGACCAATCCTCAAGTTCAGGGGCAGCACCACTTCTGTCCTGATAGGAAGGCAAGTCAGGGATACTGAATACACAAGAAGGCTGCCAATTCACACCTGTAATCCTACACTGGGGAGCTGGGGCAGGATTGCTGTGAGTTCTAGGCCAGCCTGGACTACATATTTAGTTCAAAGACATCCAGGGCTACAAAGCAAGACTGCCTCAACCTCTCTCTCCCCTACCCCATAAAAATTTGCGTAGAACAAATCCCAGAGACACTGGGGAATTCTTCAGAAGGAGGCAAGTGGTTGAACACAGCTGGGAATGATGGCCCTTAGGAACTGTGCGATTGTAGGTGAGTTACTTGGTGTCCATTTCCACATTGTAAGGTGAACCTAGTAACACCTCCCTACCTCCTACAGGACTCTTCTGAGAATAAGCAAGATGACAAATAGAAACATCTAGGTATAAAGCGGGTATCACTAGTGTTTGCTTCCTTTTAGTTATTTTTACAGACAATTTGCATGTATCATGTTAGTTATTAAACTAGAAAACATTTGGTAAGCCAAAGGAAAAACACTGGAGCTTCCTCCAACCCCATCAGCTAGAGACAATAATCAGAGGCATTTTATTATATGTCTTTTTGAATTTTTTAAAATATATTGTTTTTCTTAAAAATGGGGTCTCAGGACTGAAGAGATGGCTTAGTGGTTAAGAGTGCATACTGCTCTTGCAGAGGACCTGAGGTAGGCTCCCAGCACTCACATCAAACATCTCACAACCACCTGTAACTCCAGGACCAGGGGATCTGACGCCCTCTTCTGGCTTCTGCAGGCACTGCACGCACATGTACATAGACACATAAAATACATAGTTAAACAATTAAAAATAAACTAAAATCTCTGAAAGTGTGACCTCACTCTCGTGCCGCTTCACACCACCTGCTGTTTTCATTAACATCGGCTCGCTTCTCTCAATCTCCTTCCACAGCATCAGTTTTTAAAACAGTGTGGGGTGTAGTGACCCACACAGTCACACACCATGTATTTAACTCACCTGCGCTGTCGAGCAGTTCCCATTATAAAACAATGCTGCAATGAGTATCTTGGCAGCCACTACACTATGATAAACGTCCGGAAGAATTGGTGCTCCCTACTGACAAACAGCCTTCCAGAAACTTCAGTTAAGTTTATATTTCCATCCATCCCATCATCATCCATCACCCTGACTCCAGGCCGATCCTGGATTTTGTTGTTGTTGTTGATTTTTCCAATAGCAGTACTCTGATTACTTTCTCTTTTCTGCTACACAGATGTTCCTGTCCAAATATAATTGGTCCTCCGTTGCTGAAGTTTCTACATTCCTGGGTTTAACTAACCCCAGGTTTTATGGCAAATGCCTGTTATCCCAGCACACAGGAGGCAGAGGCAGGAGGTCCAGCCTGGTCTACATAGTGAGTTTCTGGTTACCCAGAGCTACATGGTAAGGTCTTGTCTCAAAGAAAGCTAGGCATGTTGGTTAATGCCTGTATTCCTAGAACTTAAGAGAGAGAGGCACGACAATCAGGAGTTCAAGGCCACCATCCTCCGCTTACATAGGGGGTTGGAGGTCAGTATGGGCTATCTGAGACCTTGTCTCAAAAAAAAAAAAAATATATATATATATATATATATATATATATATATATATATATATACATATTTCCAGAATATTTTTTAGAATTTGTGTCTGAAGCAGGGTGTGGTGGCACATACCTTTAAGCCCAGCATTCAGGAGGCAGAGACAGGTGGATCTCTATGAGTTCAAGGCCATCCTGGTCTACAGAGTGAGTTCCAGGACAGCAGGACTACTACATAGAGACCCTGTCTCAAACAACAACTGTTTCTGAGATGGGCATGGTGACATACTCCTGTAAGTCCAGCTCCTAGGAGGTGAGGCAAGAGAACCACCTTTAGTTAGAGGCCAGCCTAGTCTGCATAGCAAGTTCCAGGCCAACAAAAGCTACACGGCAAGACCCTGACTCCACAACCAAAATGTAAACAAACGAAGAGCCACGTGTGTCTGTCCTGAACAGTCCCTAAACAACACAGAAGAACTGTATTGTACCTACATTGTCATAACTATCTAGAGATGATTTAAAGTATGTAAGAGGAGGAGCATAGTTCTAAAGCAAACACTATTCCATTTTATATAAGAGTCTCAAGCTTTCGTAGATTTGGAGTGTTCAAAAGAGAAGACTGGAACCAATCCCTTCAAAATCCAGCCTTAATAGGCCTCTTTATGGGGCTGTAGAGATGGCTCAGTGGTTAATGGTGCTGGCAGCTCTTCCAGAGATCCTGAGTTCAGTTCCCAGCAACCACATGGTGGCTCACAACCATTTGTAATGAAATCTGGTGCCTTCTTCTGGCATGCAGACATACGTGCAGGCAGAACACTGTATACATAATAAATAAATTTTTAAAAAATTAGAAAAAATAGGCCTCTTTGCCCAGGCTAGTTCTGCACACAGCTCTGGAGGAGTGGTATCCTGCCAGTTTCCCAGCTCCCTCACCGGGTCTTATCTCCCAGGAGACCCCCACTGTACTTCTCTACTGTACCAGATCTCATCAGCCTTGTTTCTGAACCTTGCTCAAAGGTGACTTCTTGCGAGAGGTTCCCATTGGCTTTCTGATTACACTTGGCTTCTGCTGCTGAGGCAAGGCCCTCTGACCTGTCACTAAAGGCAGGAGGGGAAGGAGGGCATTTTATCAAAGCTGAAAGTAGCAAACTTGTGCCTGGGACAAAGAGCAGAAAAATAAGGGTTCAGGTCAGAAGGGCGCCGTTGGGGAAGGGGGTGTAGAGAGAGCGGAGGTCCTAGTCACACACACACACGCCTTGGTTCCTAGGTGCACACCACCCCAACATCCAACACTTTGTCTCCTTTTCTCTTATAAAGAACTCGTGATGACCTTGGACCCATCCTGATAAGCCAAGATAGTCTCCCTACTTCAAAATCTTTAACTGTCACACCAGCAAAGTCCCTCTGACATAAAATGTCAGATATTCATAGATTCTAGAGCTTGGGAAATAGGTGTGTTTGGATATTATTTTATTATTATTGTTGTTGTTTTATGTGCATTAGTGTTTTGTCTGTGTGAGGGTGTCAGATCCCCTGGAACTGTAGTTACAGACAGTTGTGAGTTGTCATGTGGGTGCTGGGAATTGAACCCGGGTCCTCTGGAAGAGCAGCCAGTGCTCTTAACCACTGAGCTACCTCTCCAGCCCTGTGTTTGGATATTATTATTCTACCCTCCTAGCTTGGCACACTACTTTTCCCCTCTTGACTTGAGTTTCTTTACCTGCAAACTAAGAGTCATCAACAAAAAGTTCTCCACAGTCCGTCCCAGGTGTGGCTGTTGGGGATATTTTCAGTGAAGTATGGGTGAGCCAAGTACAGGGACCACACTCGATTTCTCATGGTCTCTATTTCCTCTGCTTGAAAGTCACTTTCCCATCTGAATGCTACCATGTTTTTATTAATTAAACAAGCATGCACAGGGAACTTCCCACGTGCCTGGCCCCATTCTGAGTCCTTTACCCAAACAAAATCATTTAGCATTCAGGGTAGCCCAGAGGTGAAGTATTATGGCCACGACTGTGTGGGAACACAGGACGGGTCAGGAATACACGAGGTGACAAACCAGCAGGGCCTACAGCCATTTCAGCTGTCTGGCTCCGCGTCTACACATATGTGTACATGATGCAAGCTCATGCATGCATGTTTTTGTGAGTGGGTGTGCACCTGTTTGGGGGAGTGTGTGTGTGTGTGTGTGTGTGTGTGTGTGTGTGTGTGTGTACCAGAGGTCAGCTCTGGATGTTGTCTGCTATACACCTTGTTTTGTGAGACAGGGTCTCTTATTGGTTTAGAGCTGGCTAGTAGACTGGGCTGGCTGAGCAGTGAACCCAGGGGTCTTCCTTTTTCTCTCTCTCTAACTCTGAGATTATAAATGCACACCACAATGTCCATCTTTGTGCGTGCGTGCGTGTGTGTGTGTGTGTGTGTGTGTGTGTGTGTGTGTATTGTGTTCTGGGGGGCCAAACTCAGGTCTTCATGTTTGCATGGCAAGTACTTTATTGATTCTCTTCCCAGTTCCAGAATCTAGACTTTCAAGAGCTGAGTAGCTAGGTTGTCCTTAAAGCCCACAGTCCTGTGGCCATAGCCTAGCTCTTGTTTTTGTTGAACTGAGGTCTCATGTAGTGCAGGGTGACATCCTATTCAACACACAGCAGAGGATGACCTTGAACTTATGATCCTCCTGCCTCTATCTCCCAAATACTGAGGTTGCAGGCAGGTGCCACCATGGCCCGTCGTTTGGCCATGCTGGGAACAGGACCCAGGTTAAGCTAGCTCTTTAACAAATTGATCCACGGCCTCAGCTACTGTGTCTCTTCCGGACTGTAAGGGATGAGAGAGCAAAAGTCTTGTTGAACCTGTGAACTCCAGCTGTGGTAACAGCCTAGCACACAAGTGAAAACATGAAGCAATTGATAATGAATATCAGCATTGCTGCTTCTCTACTGGAGAGTCTCGTAGATCAAAGCCGTGGTTGCAAGACAAAACAACGAATGTTTAGGCCAGGCACAGTGGTGTGTGCCTATCACCCCAGCATTTCAGAGGATGAGGCCGGAAGGTTCGCTGAGTGCCAGGACAGTCAGAGCTACATCGCAAGACCCTGTCTCAAAAATTCAAGGGTAAGAGACACTTACCAGATATTTCCAAAAAGAGCACAGGTTTCACACTAGCACTTGGAGGTGCTCACTATTATCCCACCTTTTACAGACCAGCAAACTGCAGGAAAGCCTGCCCGTTGGGAGGGACTCCGTGTGAGTTGGGATCTGCCTGGGTCCCTAGCCTGCGTCCACTCAGGTCAACTGCTGGTCACTGGGGCCTGTGCTTTCAAGTTAGGACTTAGTTTGACTCTGAAAGGATGGAGGGAAAAGGAATGACCCAAAGAAACATTTTAAGGAGTTTAACATATCATCTTTAGTCCTGGCAACAACCTGGCTACATTTCACAGATTAGAAGAAATTCCTGAAGATGATGGGTAGAGCCAAGATTTAAAACTAGGTCTGTCTAACTCGCTGTTTATTGACTTTCAAGTCTTGCCAGGCTGCTGGGCCTCAGATATCTCAGTTAAAGAATGGAGTTAGGTGATCTCTGGGCTCCAGCTCAGCTTATGTTTTCAAGTGAGTGTTAATTGTCTGCCACTTACTGTGAATTTACATCCTCATAATAAATACCCTAGGAAGTGCTACTACTATTCCACTTTACAAATGGGGAAACTGAGGTTCAACCACATTTGTAGTATCCAAATCCACACAGCTACTTTTTGGCTTTTTGTTGGATTCTTTTTCTTTTTATTTTTTAAAAAAGATTTATTATGTATAGTGTTCTGCCTGCATGTGTCCCTGAAGGCCAGAAGAGGGCACTAGATCTCAATACAGGTGGTTGTGAGCCACCATATAGTTGCTGGAAATTGAACTCAGGACCTCTGGAAGAGCAGGCAGTGCTCTTA
This sequence comes from Peromyscus eremicus, assembly GCF_949786415.1. Taxonomy (NCBI): domain Eukaryota; kingdom Metazoa; phylum Chordata; class Mammalia; order Rodentia; family Cricetidae; genus Peromyscus; species Peromyscus eremicus. The sequence continues at coordinate 8,206,467 of NC_081416.1, read as the reverse complement.
ACCTCTGAGCCATCTCTCCAGCCCTTTTATTAGGTTCTTAAACCAAATTCTTGCTCATGATCCCACACAGCTTCCGTGGTATCCAGCAGCTTTGGAGGGAGCCCCTTCTGTACACCTGCGGAACTGGAGCAAGGCCAGGGAGGTTGCAGGATGAGCTGTCAGTGCGTGGACCTCTCCTTTTGGATTTCAAAGGTTCACTCCAGTGAGGTTCTGTTAGAGTCAAAAGGTGTCACTGAGTGGATGATTAGCTGAGGCTCAGAGCTGGCCCTGGCACCACTGACCTTGACCATTTTCTCTCATCTTGTTGTCAAGGCAACCTTAGGACTCTGTGGTTCTGAAGTGATTCTTCCACTTGCCTTCTTGAGACAGCCATTCCCAGAGACCCACTGGTGAATGATTGAAGACAGCGAAAATTAAGACAGTGACTAGGACTGTCAGGCTCTCAGCCAGAAGGAGGTATTCTGTAAGCATTTGTCCACTCATTGCCGCCCTGCAGGGACTTACAAAACACCTGGAACAGAGGGGGAGCTCACCAAATGGTGAATACATGCATGCAAAAATGGCAAGTAATGGAACGGAGGCTGCCACATTTCCTAGGCAGAGTAATAGGCTAAGGCCTGTAGTGGAAGGTCCCTGAGATTGAGCTGCCGCCACCCTGACAACCTGGGACCTTCTGACTGAGGGAGAGAGCTAGGCTCGTCCTGAAGGTGACCTCCACATTTGGGCTGTGACACATGTGGGCCCCAATACACACACACCACACACAAACACAGAGAGGGGGGAGGGAGAGGGGGAGAGGAGAGGAGGGAGAGAGAGAGAGAGAGAGAGAGAGAGAGAGAGAGAGAGAGAGAGAGAGAGAGAGAGAGAGAGAGAGGAATCAGTATAACTTTTTTGAGACAGGAGTCTCACTATGTAGCCATGTCTAGCAAGGAACTCACTATGTAGATGAGGCTAGCCTTGAACTCAGAGATCTGCTTCTCTCTAGAGTACATGTGATTAAAGGATCAGTAGTGGTGACCCCCAATGAAAGGAGGTGGGTGACATGGCTCAGCCGGTAAAGGTATTCTTGCCGCCAAACCTGAACTCAATCCTGAAATGACTTGGTGGAACGAGAACAGGACCCCTCCATCCTCTACACAAGCAGTCTGTCTTCTGACCTCCACATGCGTGCCACGGCACATGCATGCCTACACGCATTAGTAAAATGAAATCAAAGTGTGTGTGCGTGTGTTACACAAACTCATGCTGTATACAGAAAGTAAAAGCTCAGATCACCCTTGAGATGCTGACCTATGCCGCTCTGCCTCTGGTCTCCACACCTGTGAGCTATAGCTGCCCGTGGAAGAGTCCCTGCCTGCTCCAGGCTTTGGGAACGGGGCACCAAGTCTGTCACCCACCCATTCTCTCTCTCTCTCTTAAGTTATAAACTGGAAAGAACACAAAACTTACCATGCTATTTTAAATGTATATTCAATGTTTACATGTTTACATTTCTATTGTTATGCAATCAATATCCAGGACTTTCTCATTCTACAGGCTGTCTCTCTCACCTTGCATCCATATTTTCCACGGCCATCTTGGATTTTAGCCACAAGTACACAGTCACTGGGTTTAAAGTCTTCAATGAGTTTTTAGTATTCATTCGTTTGTTTATATATTTGTGGGGTGGGGGAAGGCCCATGAGATGTGCATGTGGAGGTCAGCTGACTCTGGCTGGAATAGGCCCTTTTCTTCTACCAACTGTCCACATGGGTCCACGTGAGTCCTTGGGGTTGAACTCGGGTCATCAGGCTTGGTGGCAAGCGTTTTTATTCACTGAGCCATCTTTCCAGCCACAAAGCCTTTATTGAGTCTTAGTACGGCACAAAATGGGATGAGTGTTCAGTAAATGGTCATTGATTTTTGTGTCCCCACCCTCACCCCCTTCTTGGTTTAAGGGCACCTTAGCTTTGAAATGCCTCACAATTATGAGTGTAAGAGTGCCCTCTAGTGGAAATAATGAAAATCAATGCTTGAGAACAACCTATTTGCCTTTCTAGCGGGCGATGACAAGTGTCCTTTTGCATTCTTATTGTGTGGTTTTCTTACTGGACTCCACCAAGTCTCAAATAGTGATCAGTTGAAAGTCGAGTCAAGTGTAGTGGCTCTGATATCTTAGAACTTAGGATGTGTAGGCAAGAGGATTGCCGTGAGCAACATAGTAAGTTCCAGACTGGGCTGGGCTACCTAGGGAGAGCCTGTTTCAGAAAACGTAAAAGTTGAGTTCATGCCTTTAATCCCAGCACAAGGCAGAGGCAAGTAGATCTCTGAGGTTGTACATAGTGAGTTCCAGACCAGCCGGAACTAAATAATGAGCCCTGTGTCAAAAAAAAAACCCTAAAAAACCAACCCAAAACAAAAAAGGTAAACGTTCACATCCACTTTACAGATAACGATATATGGAGCAGTGTTTTTCAAATTGACTGGGAAGAGCCAGTTTTTTTTTTAAGGGTTGCGAAGCAATTTATATAATCAAAATGAATTACTGCATAAATCACATCAAAACACAAAAACATGCAAAATAAAAACCCAAAATTTAAGATAAGATTCAACAGATAATAGTACATTCCAACAAAAACAAACACAACCCTGGGAAAATAATCTCAAAATTGGTATGTATCTATTGAATGTGTGTATTTTAATTGATACAGAGAATTGCATTTCATGGTGTTCTGCTTTCATAACTAAATGAAAAATCATGAGTAAAATAGCGTTTCCCTGCTTTTCGTGAGCATTATACATATCAACAGTCAGTGGCTTTCAAGGGTAAAAACCCCTACGATTGCTTAAATGATCCGGTCCAGGAGGAGTGGACTCCAGCGATACACTGCAAGGCGTCATGTGTGTCAGAACTGTTTCCGTTCCGTTTGAGAAAGAGTTTAGCAGAGGCTACAGAGCTAGCTCAGCAGTTAAGAGCACTTGCTCCAGGTTTAATTTCTAGTGCCTATAGGGTGGCTCCCAACCTTCTGTAACTCCAGTTCCAGGGGCTCCAACGCCCTCCTCTAACCTCAGCAGGTACCAAGCATGTAAGTGTTACATACATGCATACATGCAAGCAAAGTACCCGTACACATAAAACAAAATTTCAATCAAAAAATTTAAAAAAGAGTGAGTTTAGTGGAAAGCCAGTCATGGGGCACAGGCCTCTAATCCCAGCAGTCAGGAGGCAGAGGCAAAAAGATCTCTGTCAGTTCAAGGTCAGCCTTACTTATAGAGTTCCAGGACAGCCAGGACTACATAGAAACACCTTGTCTTGAAGAGAGGAGAGGAGAGGAGAGGAGAGGAGAGGAGAGGAGAGGAGAGGAGAGGAGAGTGTTTAGTGAAGGGTTGGTGTGGAGGTTTGAAGAAGAATGGTCTCCATAGGCTCATGCATTTGAATGCTTAGTCACCAGAGAGTGGAGTTGTTGGAAACGATTGGAAGGCATGGATTGTTGGAAGAAATGTGTCACTGGCGGTGGGCTTTGAGGTTTCCAAAGCCTGTGCTAGGTCGAGCCCTCTCTGCCTCCTCTCTCCTGCCGCCTGAGGATCAGGATGTAGAACTCTCGGCTGCTTGTCCAGTAGCAGGTCTACCTGCGCCACTGTGCTCCCTGCCATGATGGTAATGGCCTAAGACCCTGAAACGGTAAGCCAGCCCAAATTAAACACTTTCTTTTGTAAGAGTTGCCTTGGTCACGGTGTCTTATCACAGCAATAGAAACACTAACTTTTTAGTGGGAATCTAGTAGAGTCATTGTATCCAGGGCACACATTAGAATGAAACAGTTGTTTCTCTCTGTATCTAGGGTAACACTAAAATGTGGTAGTTGTTTGCTGGAGGTACTTAGACCTTGGAGAAATCATAGTAGAGAACAGTGATTGTTTTCTATGATTTATAGAGTTCTTTTTCTGAAGGGGTTCTCCATCCATTGCATTACTTTGGTCACAAGACTATGCTGGCACACTTGCATTATTGGGTACTGAAAACAGCATGTAATAAGGACTAATGGTTGCAGGGGTATAATGATTTCCTTCGTGGAACATATAGACTATATCAAAGGGTCTTTGGTATGAGGAACATATTTTACCCAAAAAAATAACTTGTGTAATAATCAATAAATATGATTCTAAATGGCCATTCAAGCTTCAGTCCATCAGACGCTGGACCTCCCTGCTGCTAGAGCCTACCTTACATTCTGGAGCCTAAATTACATTCTTTGATCATCCACACGACAGAGAACAACACCAGTAACTAAGGCAGCTGGTGAGATGCCCAGAGAGTAAATAAATGTGCTTACTGGGCAAACCTGGTGACGGGCGTTCAGTCTCGGGACCCACCCCAAGGAGAGAACCGGTTCCACAAACTCGTCTTGTGACCTCCATGTGTGCACATACAAGCACACACAATAAATACATATATTTTAAAAGATTTGTTCGTTTTTATTTGATGTTTATGGGTGGTTTGGCTGCACATATGTCTGTGAACTATATTGGTGCAGTGTCTGCAGAGTTCAGAAGAGGGTATGAGGTCCCTTGGAGCTAGAGTTACAGATGGTTGTAAGCTTCCATGTGGGTGCTGGGAAGAGAACCCCAGTCCTCTACAAGAACAAGTGCTCTTAATAGCTAAGCCATCTCTCCACACTCTTCCATCAATTTTTAGATCCTATGTCCTTTCTTTCAAAGTGTTTCTTCAGGGTTTGAACTTGCTTCTTTTAGCTCCTATGTATAGTTAGGACAATACTAGCCAGTACAACTCTACAAAAAGCATTTAGCTCTCGGAATCAATTCCTGCCTGCTTCCTGTAGTGGTCATTGTGGACTAAACCTCTACAACTGTAAGCAAGCCCCCAATTAAATGCTTTCTTTTACAAGAGTTCCTTTGGTCATGGTGTCTCCTCACAGCAATACAACAACGACTAAGACAGAAACCGAGCGTCTGCATTCATTAGTGCTCTCTCTTCCTGATGCTTTCATAGTTGAGGATTTTTTTTATTCAAAATCCTTATCTTCAGGTCTTCACATTGCACTGCTATGGGGATGGCATTCAGAAACTATGCAGAGCACTCCACCCAGCTGTATGTGGAGGTACTGTTTTGGCTGCCTAGTTGTATGTGGTGGCTGTACAAGTGAGGGTCCTGTGTAGGATCAGGATCAGCACTTGGTAGGCAGAGCTAGGTAAGTCTCTGTGTGTTCAGGGATACAGCCATTATTGGATACACATGCCTTTAATCTCAATACCAATCATGGAAAACCTGGAGGCCTATACAGACAGGCCGTGACGAGGTGGTCATGTGGTTGGGTTTACAACCAATGAGAAGGCAGAACAGGAACTCTATATAAAGACTTTAACACAGGGGTAGCACTGGTTCAGAGAGGTAGGACCACTGCAGGAGGAAGGGTAAGGTTTTAGCTCTTAGCTCTGACCTCTTGGCTTTCTTCTTTGCATTGGTTCTGTGTTTCTTATTTAATAAGAAGGTTGGTTACATCTACAGTTACCTGGTCTTTAGGCCACATTGGAAGCCCAAAGACACTGGTTCTAATATTAGGGAAGGACTCATCATCATCATTGTCATCAACATCATCACCATCGTCGTCATCATCATCATCAGCAGCAGCAGCAGCAGCAGGAGAGATGAACTCACCAGTGACAGTGAAATCAAGTAAACAAAAAAGCAGAGGTGGTCCTGCTTTCATGCCCTTTTAACTGACCACTACTAGAAGGTGGCATCCACATTTATTGGGTGGGTCTTCTCATACAAATGACAGTGACTGATCATCTGCAGGCATGCCATTAGGCTAACCTGACATAATCATTCACTGAGGCTCTCTGCCCAGGTGATTCAGGTTGTGTCAAGTTGACAATTTAACCATCACAGTGGCACCGTCCTAATAATCTAGTCATACAGGGGACATTGTCCTGGCTGTATGTTTGTATATGATGGCATTGCGTTACTTATTTAGGACAGAGGTTGGGCAGGAAGACACGGTCTTCCTCTCCAGATACCAGAATCACTAGCTTTTCTCTCCAGAAGCCATTATGGTGACTCTAAAACCATCTCAGATGACATAATATGACCAGGACTCCCAATGACTGCTTATTTTTCTTTTAATAAAACAACCCCAAAGATAACTGTGACCTCAGGCATGATCCCTGCAGACAGTAGGGATTTAATTCCATAATTTCTAGTTCTTTAGCTCAGTGTGTCTCTATAGCTGATGTTCACCTCAACATCTGGTCCAGAGGTAATGCTGCCTCTCTAGTTTCCTTCTCAAGGATGCACAAAATCAGAGGTGAGGGAAGGCCAGGTCAGCAGAGTATACATTTCAAAGTGTCTAAGTGTGTCTTTTTTTTTTTCTTGCACAGCCATGATGGTCACATTTCTTGGTTAAAGATAAACTACTGACAAATGTGTAAGCTACGATATGATACATTTCAGGTTGACCAACAGTCTGCCTGTATAGAGGGTGACAAGACAAAGGTGTGTAAACATTGACAATCAATGGAAGATTAAAGAGATACAGCATAGTGGCACTCTGTCTGTAATCCCAGTGCCCTAGAGGCAAGAGGATCAAGAGTTTCCGGCCACCTGGGCTGCACAGCAAGTTTCAGGCTAACTCGGTTGTAGCTGGAGTTTTCTCCCCAGGACCCACCAATCCTCGGCAGTCCCTTAGCCCACTTATAAAATAAACATACAGACGTTTATATTATTTAAACTGCTTGGCCATTAGCCTATCATTGTCTAGCTCTTACTCTTATATTCAGCCCATCTCTATTAATCTATACTTTGCCACGTGGCTCGTGGCTTACTGGTACCCTACATCTTCCTTGTCCTGACGGCGGCTTCAGGCATTCTCTTCCTTCCCTTCCTGTTCCCTCAATTCTCCTCTCTGTTAGTCCCGCCTATACTTCCTGCCTGGATACTGGCCAATCAGTGTTTTATTTATTAACACATTTGTCATACAGAACATCCCACAGCACTTGGTTGCATATGTAAAAAAAAATCCCACCCAAACACAGAGCCTTAGAACAGCAGGCTGCAGATAGCTCCTTGCATGTAGACTCCATCCGTAAGTGCTGTACCAGTACAGCTCAATTCTCTGCTTCTCTCTTTCTCTGAGGCTGAAGGGGAGTCTGCACAGCCAAGTAGAGTTGAAATTCTGCGGGGAAGTCAAGCTTTCTGAAGGCAATTTTCAAGTTGCCCTGTGCTTTGCTCTGACAATTTTAAGACACATTGTACTGATCTCCCCTGAGTTTCCCAGTAGGATTGACCCCAGAGGACCTACTGCTGGTGTTCTCTTTTCTCTGTCTCATCTCCCCTACCCCATTACCCTGCTGTCTGAGAGCACCTTCTGTATGAACTACCTGTACCCTTACTTTTCAGCTACTGTGACTGAGGTGCTATAAATGTTCACGTACAATTTTGTTAAACTTTTTGCACCAAAAACCCTACAACCTTCTTATTCCATATACTTTGTAGACCTTGTGTTGTTTTCTTCTGTTAGCATTAAAAAAATGTAATTCACGGGCTAGAGAGATGGCTCAGAGGTTAAGAGTGCTGGCTGTTCTTCCAGAGGTCATGAGTTCAATTCCCAGCAACCAAATCGTGGCTCACAACCATCTGTAATGAGATCTGGTGCCCTCTTCTGGCCTGCAGGCATACATGCAGACAGAACACCATATACATAATAAAGAAATAAATTTAAAAACAAAACAAAAATCATTCATCTTTGTAGCATGCCTCAGTATTCTTTTTTATTGCTTAATGATGTTTTTTGTGATGTCCACGTCACATCACTTGACATTAGGTGTCCTGTGTATTGTCAGAGCTGTCAGACATGAGCAGGCACTGTGGCAAGGACTGCTGCTGTGTGCTTTCATTTATACGTTTTGGTTACTTTGTACAAACTAATTGCTGAAGGAAACAACAGGAACAAAATTAAATTCTCCATCTCTTGGATTGTATTGTCATGGAGACAGACAATAACTACATATAAACAAGGCAATAGATAAATTTCTAAAATCACTATTTGATATTTTAGGGTTAAAAAGTCTTTTCTTTCTACTTTTACAATTACACAAGCTAACTGTATAAAATTCATAAAATGTGTAAAGGCCTAAGAAAGAAAGCAAAAATGGTATTGCCGTGGAAGCCATTGCAAAAGTTCTCTTGGTTTTATTATTATTTTTAGATAGGGTCTCATTCGAATTTGCTATGTGGTAAAAGGTGAACTTAAACTTTTGATCACACCTCCACCTCCTGAGAGTTCTGGGGTTACAGATGTGTGCCACTAGGCTAGTCCACGCAGTGCTGGGGAAGGGGCCGAGGACTTCTAAAGTGGCAATCCACGGAAGTCTTGGATCAGGACTTATTTATTAAAGGATGAATAGATATAACACAGGGATACAGAACGAAGTGGTGCCGCTACCTTTCGTCCACCAGGGGAGATGGGGAAAGGTCCAGACCAGGTCACCGAGCAGTGTGTGGAGGTCAGGAAGCCTTCCACTATCCAAGAAAGTGCACGAGTCTCCTCCTCAATTCTTATCTGGCCATGTACCCAGAGAAGACCATGCCCATAGGGCTAATTGCCCCAATACCATTGGCTAAACGGATAGAATTCCCACAATGCTTCCCCTTTTTTGTCTAATTAAGAAGGTTCTAATCTTAATATAAAACTATATATAATAAGAATAATTATCAAGTATTGTCCAGAAGAAAGAAAAGGTAATAAACAAAAATGTAACTATAACCGACAAGAACAACATCAAGCAAGAAATACATTCTTGATGTCCAGACCACAGGTAGTTGGCAAATTACAGAGATTACTCCAGTAGTTGTCCTATCCTGACGAGTCTAAGTCTTGTACCTAATGTGCATATAGCTAAGATTCAAGAGGACTATAACTGTAATTATCCAGTCTTCAACTCCATTGAAGACCTGAGAAGGAAAGTAATACTACCCGAGTAAGCACAAAGTGCAAACAAGAGACTTTGGAAAAATTCAAGGAATGACAGAGACAGTTGGCTGCCTGGACAGTCAATGTTTTCCTGCAATGTTGGGGCATCCAACTTCGGCTATAGGCCTCAAATATCTGACAGAAATATTTTCAGAAGCAAGAAAATTTGAAGGACTGTCCTACCCCATCTTGGCAAGGTTCAGCAGTAGCTTTTCCTTGTGTCCTGCTTGTCTGGAATGGACAGCTTGCTTACTGTTAGCAGCCAAGGCAAGGGCAGTTTTTTGCCCAATAGGCCAGTTTTGCCAAGAAGAAAACAAACTCCATATGGAGTGTCATTGGTGCCGACATCCTCTCGGGAGTAGATAGGTGCTGCCAGAATTCTAAGTTATTAAAACATTTAAATGCCATATTCTCTAGGCTATGAAGTGTTTGGAGATTACCTATCTTTGTGGAAGATATCTCTACACACCTAGAAAACCTAACTAACATAACTATAAGTATGACAAACATGGATGACTATTAACCTGTAGTTCTTAATAACCTATATAGCTTAAAGACTAAAGCTTCACATCATGAAAATAAACAATCTGTAAACAGATGTACAGTATAGGGACAGTGACCTCAAAATTGTGACAATATACAAAAATATCTTAACCAGAGATAGAAATATATAGTGCAATATGCCAAAAATAACCTTAATTGGCATCAATATACAAAATATTCTAAACAGAAGTAGAAACATATATACAGTATGACAAAAATATTTTTACATTTGTATCAATACACAAAAAATATTTTAAACAGACGTAGAAACATATATACAATACAACAAAAATAATTTTGAATTTGTACAGCAGACTTCCTAAATCACCAGCCCTCATCCCTAGGAATTGAAGGCTTAGAACTCTGTTCATGAAAATACCTAAAACCTCACATTAATCCCCAAGGGAAACTTTTAAATAGAACCATTTCCTTTTTGTTGTTGTTTTTTTTTTGTTTTTTGTTTTTTTTTTTTTGGTTTTTCGAGACAGGGTTTCTCTGTGTAGCTTTGCGCCTTTCCTGGGACTCACTTGGTAGCCCAGGCTGACCTCGAACTCACAGAGATTCGCCTGGCTCTGCCTCCCGAGTGCTGGGATTAAAGGCGTGTGCCACCACCGCCCGGCCGTTTCCTTTTTTAAAACAAATTTTTTCTTTCTTTTTCTCAAACTTTGGGTCGAATTTGGCCAATGTTTCAGATAGATTCCCAGTGGAGCACAAGACAAGACTGGCAGTTCAGTCTAGAAATTAGGAGGGTGAGAACTGCCTCAGGCAGCAGGAACGGAGACCAGTCCAGAACTATACGTCCTACATTGATAAGATAGTGAACATTAGTTGGATGTGGTGGTACACTCCTTTAATGCCAGCACTCGGGAGGCAGAGGCAGGTGGATCTCTGAGTTCAAGACCAGCCTGCTCTACAGAGGGAGTTTCAGGAAAGCCTAGGACCGAAAGATCCTATGCATTTAAGGATTGCTCCCAGTACCTTCTACATTGCTTTGTGGCATTGTACAAGCCTTTCTAGACTTGGAGATGTTATGGCTCACGGGATATTACCATATTATTATTATTATTATTATTATTATTATTATTATTATTATTATTATTATTTCGAGACAGAGTTTCTGTGTAATAGCCCCAGATGTCTTGAAACTCACTTTGTAGACCAGGCTGGCCTCGAACTCAGAGATCCGCCTACCTCTGCCTCCCGAGCGCTGGGATTAAAGGTATTTTTGTGCCACCACACCTGGCACATCATTAAATTTTAAGCCTGATGTGGTGGTGCGGGCACATCTATTATCTCAGCACTTACAAGGGGAAGGATAAAGATAACCAGTTCAAGGCCATCCTCCGCTACAAGGTGAATTCAAGGCCAGCCCTAGAGCTGGCCCCGAAAAACAAGACAAAAACAATCTCCCTGATCAAACACAAAACCTTCCAATTTTCTAGCATCCTCCAGTCCTCTCGGAGCTGCCCGGAGGCTCAGAACCAGCAGGAGGCGCTCTAAGGTAACGAAGAGAATAATGGATCCGCGGAGATTCCGAGCACCGAATTCCAGCGGCCTCAATGAGACCTACATTCAAGTCAGGCGCTAGCCCCATAGGCCACCCTTATTAAGCCGCCGGGCGACCGCGTGACCCCTGGCGCGCTCGGCGATTGGCTCCGCTCGGCTCACTCTAGGCTTTGGCGCCGAGCAGGCCCCGCCCCCCGTGAGCGCGACCACAGTCCGCGCGTACGGAGGTGGTTCGGGCCAGCCTTCCCGGCAAGGCCCCTCCGAGCCGGGCCCCCAGCTAGTTCTCAGCCAGCCGTACGATCGGCGCCAGGTTATCACATGAAACCGGCCAGGGAGGGCCGCGGGAGAGGGATCTTCCCGACGCGGCAGAGCGGGGCTGGCCCCGACTCCCCCTGCGATCTGTGGCGATTCCGGAGTGGTTCCGCCCGACCGCGGGCTCCGCCTCCGCGGCAGCCGCCATTTTGTCTGGCCTCAGGAGAGCGAGCGGGAGCGAGCGGAGCCCGGTGGGAGGGGGCTCGCCTGCGGCTCTCCGGTCTCCGCGGCCGCGCTGTGGTTCTGCTGAGGTGAAGCCTTCTCCCTGCCGGGGCTCGCGGAGCCATGTACATCAAGCAGGTAGGGGCTGGCGTCCTTCGTCCTCACGGGCCGCGAGAGGCGGGGTGTCCCGGCGCGACCCGCGGGTGGGTCCGCGCCGGCCGGGCAGGGGGGAGGGTGGGGGAGCGGGTCCCGGGCCGGCCGAGGGTCCCGCTGCAGCCGGAGCCTCCCCTCAGGGCGCGGGGCGGAGGAGCGCCGGGGGCGGAGGAGCGCCGGGGGCGGCGGCTGGCGTGCAGAGGCCCGGCCTTCTCGGGCGCCGCGGGCTGCGAGCTGGTGAGGGGCTGCGGCGGGCCGCGTCCCTCTGCAGGGACGGCGGGGCTCAGGCCGCCGCGTGGGAAGGCGGCCTCGGGGCCCGGGTGCGCCGAAGGCTGTCACCACCGCGCCTTTGCCGGCCTTCCCCGAGAAGGGCGGACCCTCGTTGCAGAACGTGTCGCGCCTGATCACTCAGTTGTTTACTTCTGTCAAAATGGTCTTCCCGCGCAGCAGTCCGCCGCAGGGCTGAGCCCGTGCGCACACGTCAGGCCATGTTCTTCTGCAGGACGTGTCAGACTCTGAGCACCTCCTCCCCCCTTTTTCCCCAACATTGACCCCTCGGGCTGGTCTGACTGAAAGATGCCCCCTCTGGGCTTGGAGTCAGGCAGGCTGGGACCCCCTCGCCGGCTTGCTACACCTTTAGGTAGCGCTGCAGAGTTCGCTGTTGCAGGTTATTCTGTACACCTCCTAAGTTTGAGGGCTTCTCCCCCGTCAACACTGCACCAGCCGTGGCTGCAGATAATCGGAAGGGCTTTAGCGGATCGTTAACGTGCGTGCTCCAAAGCGAAATGGAATGTTTCTGTCTTGCCTTAAATAAGAAGCGAGAAATGGAAAGAATGTTGCCATGGAAGTTCTTCTGTGCGGGTTCTGAAGGCTGTCTTTTTTTACTAGGTGATTATCCAGGGGTTCCGAAGTTACCGAGATCAAACAATTGTAGATCCCTTCAGTTCAAAACATAATGTTATTGGTAAGTGTTCTTGGTTTTAATGTCAGATTGAGAATTGATAGACAAGTGTACTCTGTCTCTAGGCCTAAGACGGAAATGTCTTTGAACATTAAGCATTTCTCTATGAAATTTCTTTCTCTTTTCTGCACCGATGAATTGCGTATTTTATAGAATAAAGTGCTTAGGTCACTTAGTCAGAGGTAAATCATTTTGGGGGCTGGTGGTGTAGACTCAGTAGAAGTGCTTGCCAAGCATGTGTGGGGATGTTGATTGAGAGCCTTTTATGTGTGAGAGGGTGTTTTTAAAGCTTTGAGTTGTGTTGACTGGGAGTTAGCCGTTTGACCTGCTTTGTTCCGTTCAAGTGCTCACTATTGCTTTCTTTGAAAGGTGGCTTAGGCTCAGGTTGTCCTCAGTCATTCCCTTTCCAATTTCTTTGTGAACATGAGTTTTCATGGTAGACCCAAGTAGACATCATTCCTGTCTTATAAGGCTTTGGAAAGATTAAGAGAAGGTATGTGGTTGTTGTCATTAACAGTGCTTAGCTATTAAGATTTTTGTTTGTTTAAAGTCTCTATTTTGCTGTTAGAGCTGTTAACACATTCTGCTGAATTTTTAAAGGATGGATGAAATAGTGCTTTTAGACATCAGAAACAGATTGTAGTATTGACAGTTTGGCTATTACAGGAGCCTCATTGCAGTTTGCTAGTTTGGTGGCTTAGACAGTTCTGGAGGATAGAAGTCTGTGTGTGTGGTACAAGCATGATTGAGTTCTGATGAGGCCTCATTTCTGCCCAGTTGACAGCTAACATATACCTCAGGACCTCATCCAACCTTAGTCACCTCCTAATTCAGTCTATGGGATAGCTGAGGTTTGCATGCAGAATCAGTTGAAGGGAAATGATGAATGCCAGTGTTCATAGAAGGTCTTTAGAGAGTCAGACATTGTGTAAAATAATAAAGGAAAGCCAGGTGTGGCCCAGATGTGGTTCCAGCTACTTAGGAGGCTAAAATGAGAGGATTGCTTGAGTTCAGGGATTCAAGACCAACCCAGTTAGTATAGCAGGACCTTGATATTGAATAAGTAAAAACAAAAATTGGAGAGTAGGCTTTTTCTGCCCTCGGTACATGAGCTGCAACCCTTTGTGGGAATAGAGGAAACTGTTTTGTGTTCTAGCTACAGAAGAGTATTAATTGAATCAATATGCTGTGGAAGTAGCGAGATTGTACTAACATTTTGTTGCATTTTGATTACAGGAGCTTTCAGATGTTTGCCAGTCTGAAAATATTTAGAAATGGGGAAAAAGAAACATTACTAGATTTTACATTATTTCTTTTACTTCTAAGGTGAAAAACACCTTAATGTTTCAGTTATATGGTTTTGTAGGTGATCTGTGAGATAGTGGTCCTTATCTAGAATTGTGTGTCTTACGGTCTGTTAAATATCTTTGTTTTAGTTGCTATCAGCTTTGCTCAAAACATTACAGTTTCTTTTGAGAGGAAAATAAGAATTCTTTAATGTTTTAACTGAGATGTACTTAAAGTGGTTTTATTGGTACTTTTTTTTTTTTTTTTTTTGGTTTTTCGAGACAGGGTTTCTCTGTATAGCTTTGCGCCTTTCCTGGAACTCACTTTGGAGACCAGGCTGGCCTCGAACTCACAGAGATCCGCCTGGCTCTGCCTCCCGAGTGCTGGGATTAAAGGCGTGCGCCACCACCGCCCGGCTGGTACTTTGTTTTTAAATTAAAAAGATACTTTAATGTGAGAAAAATGAAAAGTTGTTATGTGAATAAAGTAGAAAATAATTATGTAATAAAATTGACTTTTAAAATAGTTAGGATCTAGAGAGATGACTCAGCAGTTAAGATCACTTGTGAAGGACCCATTTGGTTCCCAGCATCCAAGTGATGGTTTACAACCATCCATAACTCCAGTTTGAGGCACCAGGCACACACACACATGATGTACATTCATACATGCAGGTAAAATAAATGATGAAATAAGTAAATCTTTTAAAAAAAAAAAAAGCTAATACTAGCATCCCACTTTTGTTTAATGATTTTGATTAAAAAAAAAAAGATTTGAAAGCAAGTATCTCTTGTGCTGATGTTTGAATCTGTGATAGTCCAAATACCATTTACCTTGCATCTCCTTGTCCTCAGTCTTCAGATATAACCAAGTACCCAGTGAAGGTTAATTAGAAGGAAAAAAGTTGCCCTTCTTAGCCCGTACAAACACTTTTTTCTTGTCATTGTTCCCTAAAGCAGTATAGTATGACGGTTATATAGCATTTCCTGGCAGATTACAACAAAAGGATCAGAGTTTTAATCTCTTATTTAACCATAGCATTGGATATATAAATAATCCAGAGAGGACCTGTGTGTTTGTATGTATATGTTATCACATTTTATTGAAGGGATTCGAGTATACTCAGATTTTGGTATCTGTGGCTGGAGAGGAGAGCTCTCTTAGAATCAATCCCCTATGGATATTATGGATGATTTGTATATACTTTTTAGGGTCCCTTCTGCCAGCCTTTTAATAAGAAGTATCTGTTACTAAATTAATTTTTCTTTCTTTCTTTCTTTCTTTCTTTCTTTCTTTCTTTCTTCCTTTCTCTCTTTCTTTCTTTCTTTCTTTCTTTCTTTCTTTCTTTCTTTCTTTCTTTCTTTCATTTTGAGGCAGAGCTGCACTGTATAGCACAAGCTTGGCCTTAAATTTTTGATTTTCTTGCCTCAGCCTCCCATGTTCTGCTCCATAATCGTTAATAGGAAAAACTGGGGGCTGGTGTGATGGCTCAGTTGTTAGGAGTATTTGCTGCTATTCCAGAGAACCTGAATTGGATTGCCAACACCCACATCAGGAGGCTGACAACCACCTGTAATCCAGCTTCAGGGGATCTTTTGACTTCCTTGTGCATGCATGCACGCACGCACGCATACACATACCTGGCACATAGATACACATAAATAAATGTTAAATGAGAAAAACTTGTCTTAACCCTGATTTTTCTTGAAGACAGAAAAGGCAGGCTTTAATGGAAGGTGCAATCTAAGGGCAACAGTGATGTGGAGAAGCTGATACCAACCTTTTCTTTGATTTAATTTTTTTTTTCTGTTGCTGTGATAATACTATGACCAAGGCAACTTCTAGAAAGAGTTTATTTGGGATGTACAGTTTCAGAGGGCTAGAGTCCATGACCATGGTGGTGAGAAGCATGGCTACGGCAGGCATGGGACAGGGACAGTAGCTGAGTCCTCACACCTTGATATACAAGCACAAGGCAGAGAGCTAAGTGGGAATGGCACTCTCTGGGCTTTGGAAACCTCAAAGCCTGTCCCCCTGTAACATACTTCCTCCAACAAGGCCTCACTTCCTAATCCTTCCCAAACAGTTCCACCAACTGGAGACCATTCTCATTCGAACTACCACAATGTGTATGATTGTTTTGCCTGCATTTGTGTCAGTCTGCTGTGTTCATGCTTTATGCCTACAAAGTCAGAAATCTCCTGAAATTGGAGTTAAGACATGGTTGTGAACCACCATGTGGGTGCTAAGAAGTGAACCCAGGTCCTCTGTAATAACAACAAGGGCTCTTAACAACTGAGCCATCTCTCCAGCCCATGGTCTCAGTTTTTTAAAGAAGACACATTTGGTTTGTTGTCATGTTGAATAATTTCCAAACAGATTTTCTGGACCTGCTATGCCTTGGAAAGGTCAGAAGAGAGAAGGCTGGAGAGGGATTTGTCTACCAGTGGCTGCCATTCATAGGTCATAGTTTACTACATCAGGCATTTATTCCTTCAGGCTTTTGGAATGTTTTGCTCTGCATACAAAACTGTGAAGGAATTGTGGAGTTACAGCTTCCTTTAGTTATCCACAGGCCTGGCTTGAATGTATCTCTGGAATAGGCTGAAACAACCTATTGGTTGTTTCCCAGTTGGGAGCCTATAGAAACTGTCGACTTCAGGATTCCATAAGTGTGTAGACTTATTTAAGCTTTATTAAATGGAAACGGGTTCTTCTTTCAACATGTTGACAATCTGCTATTTTTTCACCCAGAATAAAAGTTTGTTTTTGTTACTTGAGGCAGGGTTGTTTTTTTTTTTTTTTTTTTAACTTTGTATTCCTGGCTGGCCTGGAAGTCCCCTCTCTAGATCAGGTTGGCCTCAAACTTGGCTGTAATACTGCTTCTGCCTTTTAAGTGTTAGGATTATAGATGTGTATCACCATACCCAGCTAGAATAATTTTATTTTTCATATAGTCATGTGTAGCCCAGTCTGACATCAAACTTCAAGGTCCTGCTGCCTCAGTGCTGGAGACTGATCTGATCTGAAACTTACTGCAATCCTCCTTTCTCTGCCTTCTGAGCACTAGAACTACAGGAATGTGCCACTGTGCCTAGCTCAGCATAGCTCTTGAATGTCTTTCCTTTATTAAATATCTAGCATCCTTTAAGATTTTAGTGTTTTATTCTATGGATAGGAATAATCTTTATAGAGATACTTAATTTTTTTCCAGTTATTAATGAATTGTGACTTATTTTTAAGGTGTGTGTGTATTTTTTTTTGTGTGTATGTGTATGTATATGTGTGTGTGTGCACGCGTGCAGAAGCCATTAGAGTTCCCTGCAGCTGGAGTTAGAGGTGGTTGTGAGCCACCTGATGTGGGTGCTAGGAAACGAACTTGGGTCCTCTACAGGAGCACTGTGCTCTTAACCATCTCTCTAGCTTCAATTGTCATTTTAAGTACTTACACTTACTTGATGATCTTTTCAGCTTTTATTTAGGAATAATTTTGACGTCACAGAAAAATTTCCCAATGGGAATGAATGCCTAGTTTCAATCATTGTACTTTTTTCTCCTTATACTTTTTAAACCCCACACCAGGTATGTGCATTTTTTTGCCTCTCACTTCAATGGGTACTTTGCAAGATAGGGATATTCTTGTAGTCATTATCTTAAATAAGCTTAATGATATCATTCTCCACAGGTTTTTAGTTTTTTTAATAGACCTAGAAGTGTTCTTTACAGGAACCCCCCCCCCCCCATACAAGATCTAGTTTATTATTAACTATTAGGTTTAATTGTCATGTTTCTTTAAGAGCCTTTAATCTGGAACACTTCAACAACCTTCATTTTTTTCAAAATTTATTTGACAATTTCATACATGTATATAATGAGTTTTCACAAAACCCCCATTTCCCTTACCCTTGCTCCCACCACAAACTGAAGCCCTGCTTCCTGACAAGCCCTCTCCTACCTATTTTTCTTTTCTGATCCATTGAATTTAATTATGGTTGCTTACAGAAGTATGAGTCTGGGGCTATTTAGTTATTTATTGGAGCCTGGCAACTTATCAGTGGCTGTACCACTGAAGAAAATGACACTTTGTCCTCAGTACACATTAATTACCTCAGTGAGTGATGGGGACTCATGAGCTTGTTAGCCAACTGTGATGAAGTGATGCTGGGTCTAATCTTGTGCGGGTGATCATAGCTGCAGTGAATTGATGACTAGTGGCCATGTCATGTCTATATGACATGCTTCCACAGCACTCCTTCCCATCCTCTCTGGCTTTTGCATTGTTTCTGCCTCTTCTTCTGTGATGTTCCCCGAGCCTTGAAGGATGATAGAGTTGATCCTTTTAGGGACGAGCGCTTCATAGTCTCTGCTCTTTAGCTAATTGTGAGTTACTGCGTTAACCACTGCCCTTTATAGAACGAAGCTTCTCTGAAGAAGTCTGAGAGCAGCACTAATCTACGGGCGCAAACGTAATGTTTAGTAGGCAGTTTTATACCGTGCCCATTTAGGGGCTGAAGAAATGGCCCAGCAATTAAGGGCACTGACTGCTCCTTCAGATGACCCTGGTCCTAGCAACCACATGGCAGTTAACGACTGTCCGTAACTTGAGTTCCAGAGAATCTGATGCCCTTTTCTGAACCCCACAGACACCAGGTATGCATGTAGTACCCAGATATACTTGCAGTCAAAATACCCATACACATAAAAACAAAACCAAAAAACTGTCATGTCCATTTAGCAGAACTATAGTAGATTCTTCCCTGGGGCCTGAGACTACCTCAACCACAGGCTTTTGTCTAAGTTTACAGTCCCAGACCTAAAGTTTCCACCTGTGGAGGGAGCCTCGCATCCAGCCAGAGAGCTGTTGGTTACTCTACAGTAGTCACGCCACTCTTACACCACTGGGCATATCTTACCAGACAGGTCGGTCATTATTGTAGATTATGAGGCCCACAGCTGGGTTAGGACCGTTGATGACTTTTCTCCCTCAACATCTGCTGTAGTACTTGGCAGCACTATGAAACTTATCCAGTCGAAAGGAAACTTCCAGCTCAGATACAACTTGATTTCTCATTGTCTTGCAACCCGAGTATGTGGTGTCTTCAGCAGTAGCATCTTACAATATGTTTGTAGTGGGCAACCAGTTATATTGGCAGTAGCCTGTAATGTTAGGGGGACTTGGGGCTTCCCTGATCAACAGCTTGTATCCTATATTTGGTACTAGAGTTTTCTTTTAATAACATTTGGCTACTGGGAGGTAGGAGCATTATCCATCCATGGAAGGTGTTTTCTATTTAATTTTACTTATTTACTTATAATTTATTTGGTTATGAGATAGTGCCTTGCTGTGTTGCCCAGACTACTATTAACTGGAAATCCCCATCCTTTAGCCTTCCGAGTGTTTAGATTACAGGTGTGTACCACTGTGCTTGGTATTTTTTGTCTTTTATAATGTTACTTCTGAAAAGTACTATAGTGTCCTGTGTTCTCACAGTATCATTTTTGGAGACAGGAAGTCAGTTTACCACTTACTGGTGCTGTTGATACACTGTTAACTAGTCAGGGTCATAGCCAATGTTTTCACTACCTTGGGTTTTTTTTTTTTCTCCCCCCCCCCCCCCCCCCGTAATATGGGGAGATACTTTTGGACCATGAAACTACTCTATTTTTAAATTTATTTTATTTTATTCTATGTATATGGATATTTTGCCTGCATGTCTGTAACACGTGCATGCATGGTGACTGGAGATTAGAAGAAAGTATCAGATTCCATGGAACTGGAGTTACAGACAGATGTGGGTGTTTGGAACTGAATTCAGGACCTCTGGAAGAGGAGCCAGTGCTTTTAAAAATTGCCTTTATGCTTAGCATTTATAGATGAGTTTTGCCTTTAGTCTGATAGTTACAAAATGATTTTTCTATTTCTAGTATTCTTTGCTTTTTATCACTTGACAGTAGGTGCTTCCCTCTAAGCAAGAGATCTCCTTATTTTTCTTACTATTACTGGTATAAACTAATGGATTATTCCTTCTACTAATCATCAAGGTGGCAGTTAGGTACTCATATTTCCTAGGATTTGGCCCGTGAAAGCCAAATGTGTGGAATTTCTGACATTCAAATTCAGGTAGTGAAAAAGTGCCTTACAGAGCTGGAGAGGTAACTCAGCAGTTAAGAGCACATTCTGCTTTTGTAGAGAACCAGTCTTCAGTTCCTAGCACTCTTTGCTCAAACTTGTTGTCGAGAGTACGCACACACAAGATATCTGCTGGGTGTGGTGGCACACTCTCAGGGGAGGCAAAGACAGGTGGATCTCTGTGAGTTATGAGGCCAGCCTGGTCTACAAAGCAAGACCCAGGACAGCCAGGGCTACACAGGGAAACCCTGTCTCGAAGAAAAAAAAAGTGAAGTATCTTTTAAAAACATGCCTTATAGCGGGCATGGTGATGCACAACTTTATTCCCTGAACTGAGAGGCAGAGGCAGGAGGATCTCTTTGAGTTTGAGACCAGCCAAACAAAACAAAACACACACAAAAGAAGTGCCTTATAATTGTCTCCACTTTTGTGATTTCATTAGGCTGCACCAGTGTGTAGGGTTGATCATAAGTAGATAGCATGAGACGGTTAACAATATGTGAATCCAAATTGTTAAAAATATCATGTATAATTTACATACAATTTTTCATGCATTTTTATGTTACCAATGTCAGGTAGCATTACTCCCATTTAAACTGTTAGGGGAGAGATCAAAAGAATCAACTCTCTGAGGGGTAGCTTAGTGGGTAAAGTGCTTGCTCTGCAGGCATGAGAGTGGAGTTCAGATTTCAGTACACATAGAAGTGGGGCCTGTCAGTGTGGGTCTGTGACCTTAACACTGGGGCTAGAGTTCAGCTGTATGGGGCTGGTAGCCAGTCAGGCTAGCTGAAATGGTGAGTTCCAGGTTCAGTGAGAGGCCACCTCAAAAATTAGGATGAGCAAGAGAGGAAGACACCTGTGTTGACTTTTGTCTTCCGTGTGTGCATGGGTGTACACAAACACAACACACACTGAAAACTAACAAAAAGAAAAACTTTACAGTCAGGTGTGGTAGTGCATGCCTATAATCTCAGCACTTGGAAAGCTGAGGCAGCAGGATTACAAAATTAAAAGCTAGCCTGTACTACATAGTGAGTACCAGACCAACCAGGGCTGTGTAGGAAGACCTGGTTTCAAAACAGAACAAGCAAAAACTACCTAAAAATTATATAAAGATTAAATTTAGTAGGTAATTACTGCTCTGTTTCTTTCTTTTCTTTCTTTTTGGTTTTTTGAGACAGGGTTTCTCTGTGTGGTTTTGGTGCCTGTCCTGGATCTCGCTCTGTAGACCAGGCTGGCCTCAAACTCACACAGATCCAACTACCTCTGCCTCCTGAGTGCTGGGATTAAAGGCACAGTGTGCCCCTGCTGCCTGGCTCTGTTTCTTTTACCCACCACTTTTTAATGTCAATATTAAAATGTTAGGAAGTTGCATTTAAAATTTTAGAGGGCGGGGCAGACCTGGGAGGACTGGAAGGTGAATATGCTTGGGATTCATGATGTGAAATTCCCAAATTAAAAAAAAAATGTTATGGAAATTTTTTAAAATAGATTTAGTAATTTTAAATTGACTTTTTTATATGAACTAATCTGTACTTTTTGAAATTTTATAGTGGGCAGAAATGGATCTGGAAAAAGCAACTTTTTTTATGGTAAGTATAGATTTCTGGGTTTTAATTATATGAAGACTCAAGTGTCTTTCCATTCATTCATTCATATATATATTTTATATATATATATATATATATATATATATATGCATTAGTGTTTTGCTGTGGGTGTTGGGTCCCTGGAACTGGAGTTACAGACAGTTGTGAGCTGCCATATGGGTGCTGGGAATCGAACTGGAGTCCTCTGGAAGAGCAGTCAGTGCTCTTAACTGCTGAGCCATCTCTCCAGCCCTCAATTGTCTTTAATAGTTTATTAAAATGATTGATTTCTGAGATTATATCTGCACGAAACCTAAGAAGTCATACATAGTTGTGGTTTAGTGTAGCGGGTTAGCGTATGTGGGTCTGAATTGTCTGTCTTCGGTCTGGCTTTGTGAGAAAGCAGAAACACTTGTTCAGTGTATATCTTGGATGGATTCTGAGAAGGGTAGAGCAGTGTAGTAAAAATACTGATACCTGTTTGAAGCTGATAAAAATGTATTAAGAATAACATGCCTTTAACAAGTCCTTTGAGGAGGAAAAAAAAATCAATGGAGTTGGACTATATAAGGAGGGGTTAAAAATGTTAGCTTAGTTAATAATGCTTGTGAAACAGGGTTTAGTAGGAGTAAAGGTTCTGTCCCTTTACACATGTTCCTGAAGGATACTGAAAGTCCTGTAATGGTTGTAATTTGGTGATGGTCAGAGAGCAGATTGAAGTAAAGCATGCATCTCAGATCCCAGGGAAAGGAGGACAGTGCGAATCCACCCATCCCAGGTGAGGGTGAGTTGCAGCCAGTCTGTCAAAGCGCATAACATCATACATGAGTGTTCCTCCCTCATGTTCTTACACTGATGGTATTTTAGAGATCTCTTGGGTAGATCTGGACCAGAATAGCTAAAATAACCGTATCTTGGACAGTGAGTGGTCCATCGGTTAGGTATTTTGTATGGAATGTAGGGCTAGTTCTCACAAAAGTGTGGTATAAACAGTGCAGTAGGAGCTGGGAATTTGAAACAGTTCCCTGTATTTCTTAGTTCACAGAAATGGGTTCAGCTTTAGGAGTACATCATTGTACTGTTACTAGACAAGAGGACTTTTTTTAAGGTAATTAAAACCTTGTGTAGCCTGTTTATGTAGTTTGTTATTCTATAGTGCATGGCTTTATAGTGTTGACCTAATTAATTAGCATAGTATATACTTTTATTAGGGAGTTGACCTACCTTCTGCTTCTCTCGTTCTTTTTTTTTTTTTTGATACTTGAGTGTCTTTTTATATTTCAGTGAAAGCTTAGTTTCTTGATAATATCATCCTCCCTACCAGATTAGTCTGATATACTGGAAAATTGTCTGCAGTCATTTTGTTTATATGTGAAACAGTTTATCTGCAATGTCTATTACCTGATACGTTACATTCTGTTAAGATACAGGGTTATGAATAAGCTGTAAATCCTCCTTTGGAATGTACTAATAGCCTTATTTTTGTGTTTTTAGCCATTCAGTTTGTTCTCAGTGATGAATTCAGTCATCTTCGCCCGGAGCAGCGATTGGCTTTGTTGCATGTGAGTGAGACACTTTAAGACATTCATTGTTAAGTATTTTTAAGCATACATTGTCAATTCTTGCTTTGAAAAAAAATTGCTGGGCATGACAGCTCACTTTGTAATTGCAGCTCTTGAAAGATACAGGATTGCCTTGAGTTTGAGGCCACCCAAGGCTTTCATAGTTCCAAGCCAGCTTGAGCTACAGTGTAAGATCCTGTTTTTAAAAAGGGAGTTGGGGGAGGAAGGACTGGAAAGATAGTTCAATAGTTAAGAGCACTGGCTGCTCTTCCAGGGGTCTTGGCTCTATTTCTAGCACCCACATGGTGGCTCACAAATGTCTGTATCTCCTTCTGGCCTCTGGGCACCAGGCATACACACGGTGTGTGATGCATATGTAGGTAAAACACCTGTACATGCAAAGTAAAGATAAATACATCTTTTTAAAAAAGTTCAAGTTACAAATCCTTTGTGAGCATGATGTAGTATTAATTCCTTAAGTGTGCTAGTCTCTTATAAAATTTATTGTACATCAGTGCCAGATAAATAATAATAATGCCTAATATTATATATATAATATTAATATATATAATATATTTTTTTTTCCTCCTCAGATAAATAAATATGCCTAATAATTTCATAATAGTTAGAAGAAAGTTATATACATTCCTTTCATGTGAACTTTTTCAGATTTTGTTTTTTAAAAATATTGTGTGTGTGAATGTGGGTACATGTGCCAAGTTGTATGTATTATTAAGGTCGGAGGACTTTGGGGAGTTGGTTTCCCTTCTTGTGGGTTCCTAAGAGAACTCAGGTCAACAAGCTTGTATAGCAAGCACTCTTTTTTTTGGTGACCCATCTTGCCAGCCCTTCTTTGTTGCTTTTTGAGACCGTTTTCACTTGGTTGCTCAGGTTGGCTTCATACTTGTAATTCTCTTACCTTCGCCTCCCACGTGCTGGAATTAGAGGTGTGAACCACCATTCCTGGCTTTATAAGTTTTTTTTTTTTAATTTTTATTTGTGTGTATGTGTGTACATGTGCCTGTGCCTGCCTGCTTCTCTGTTATGTGTATCAAATGAGTGCAGGTTGCTTGAGAAACTAGAGAGGGCATTGGATTCGTTGAAACTGGAATTTCAGGTGATTATAAGCCACCCTGTGTGGGTGCTGGGAACTGAACCTAGGTCCTCCGCAAGAACAGTAGGTGTTCTTAACCACTGATCTATTTCTTCAGCCCATTTATGTTTCTGTAAGACTGTTGGTTCTGTAGACAGGTTTGCTGAGGACAAAGAAGAATTGCAGATTGGGGAGCCTTAAGATACACAGCTGGAAGTTGAGGGCATAGAGAAATTACCATTGCGAACCTAATGAAGTTCATATTTGTATTAGTACCTCTTCTTTTCAATGTGGAAAACAGTATATTTAGGGCTAATGATGTAGTTCAGTGTAGAATGCTTGCCTGGCATGTTTGAGGTCATAGATTTGATTCCTGTAGTTGATTTTTTATTTTACTCTTTGCTCTTTGGGGACCCTCCACCCAGCTCCCAAATAAATAACACAGAGACTTATTTTTACTTATAAATGCCCAGCCTTATCTTGGCTTAATTCTAGCTAGTTTTTCTAACTTAAATTAACCTGTTTATCTTCTACATTTTGCCTCTAGGCTTTTTAACCTTTCTTATTCTATATGTCTTCCTTTCTTACTCCGTGGCTGGCTGTGTGGCTGGCCCCTGGCATCCTCTCTTTCTCTTTTTTTTTTTTTCTCCCCCCCCCCCCCCAGCTGAGGACCGAACCCAGGGCCTTGTGCTTGCTAGGCAAGTGCTCTACCACTGAGCTAAAATCCCCCCCCCCCCCCTTGTTTCCCTATTCTGCCCGCCAGCCCTGCCTATTCTCTTTCCTCTCTAGCTATTGGCCGTTCGGATCTGTTAGACCAATCGGGTGTTTTTTAGACAGGCAAAGTAACACAGCTTCACAGAGTTAAACAAATGCAACATAAAAGAATGCAACATATCTTTGCATCATTGAATAAATATTCTACAGCATAAACAAATGTAACACATTTTAAGCTAATATTCCTCATCAGATCCCCAGCACTACAAAACAAAACCTATAAGGAAAGTTGTTATGAATTTTACTAGGATAAGAAATTATAAATGGCTGTAATGAGACACCACAATTTAGCTTGTTTACATATTGTATATAATTAGTTTTAAGATCAGATAATAAGATTGCATGGTATATCTAAATGATGTTTTTTACATATAGGAAGTCCTTTTTAACCAATGATTTTTTTCCTTTTGTTTTGTGTTTGTAGCCCAGTAATCAAAACTGATACAGTATAGGACACTCGTTAGGCTTCTCAGATTGGCAGTAAAAGAACTAATCTTTTAGGTGGGGAGAGTGTGTTGGGGTAGGGTAAAAGGCCACATGTCAAGATGAGGTGTTTTCCTCAGTTGCTATCTGCATTATTTTTTTGAGGTGATGTCTCAGTGGGCTCCTAGGCGTCTTTCTCTGCCTTTGTTTCCTGCCCTCCAAATTCTGAGGTTACAGACATGGCTATTGTGCCCAGCTTTTATGTGAGTGCTGTTTATCCAGACTCAGGTCCTCATGCTAGCTTTGCCTGCACTTCCCCATTTCTGGAAAATAAGTAGTGATTTGATACAATGAATGAGCTGAGCTGAGGAGATATGATGGTAAGTTATCTGGACTTGGTGTGTAGTTGTGTCACAGAGTGGTCTGAATGTGGTACCTTAAATGTGTGTATTTCTGTTAGCAGATTTAAAATCTCAAACTATGCCTCATGTGTTTAAAAAATAGATTTTCATTAATCATCACACAATTTCTTAGGGTTCCTTTCCAGTATCAAGATGAGGCTACAAGAAAAGATCCTTAAGGTATATTACACATTAGCAAATTGGTAGAATTAGGTGACTTCAGGCTATTGTGCCCTAATAAAGTAGCCCCCAGAAAGTATGTCTGCAGTAGCGTTGTTTCTGTGATAAACTACCTAGCATGAACAACTTCAGGGCAGAAAGATTTATTTTGTTCATAGTTTCATAGTCCCTGGTTCTTGTTTCTATTGCTCAGCCGCATAATGAGTCAGAGCATCATGGGAGTGGGAATGTCTGACAGGTGCTACTCATCTCATGGTGGACGAGAAGCAGAGCTGGACATCGTGGCACACACCTTTAATCCCAGCACTTGGGAGGCAGAGACAACATGGATCTCTGAGTGGGAGGCCAGCCTAAGCCTCAAAAAATGAAGCAAAAAACAATGTCAGAGACCTGGGCCATAATACAGCCTCAAAGATAGATCCCTACTACACTACTTCTAGTTTGGCCCTGCCTCAAAAATAGTGGTCCCATGAAGGTCCAAAACTTCAGTATGAGTCTTTTGGTAGGAATACTTCAGATCCAAACCATAACAATATTTTGTTTTTATATTTTTCGTAGAGTTCTTATTCAGAATAAAAAATATTTAGTAAGGAAGTTTTGTCATTCTGATTTAATGCCTTTAGTATTTGGCACTCAGGATATGTACTAGTGTGGTAGACATTTTTCCTCCATTGAGTCATGCTTAGTATGCACTAAGCTTTGTGTGTGTTGTGGGGGGTTGCTTGTCTTGAGAAAGGGTCTTACTGTGTAGCCTAGGCTGATGTTGAACTAAAAGTCAATCTCCCACCTTAGTCTCTCGGGTGCTGAGATCACAGGTGTATACCAGCATGCCTATCTGTGCAGACTTTAAAATGATATTAAGTAATATAAAAATACCACTTAAGTTAAAAATCCCCCATTTTTTTTTCATGTTTTAGGAGGGTACAGGTCCTCGTGTTATTTCTGCTTTTGTGGAAATCATTTTTGACAATTCAGACAACCGGTTACCAGTAAGTGATAGTTAATTTCTTTTTAAAAATAATAATGTTGAGAATTTTATGCAATGGCTAATTCTTCAATGTTTAAAATTATAAGCACTGAAGATTTATAATTTAGTTCATGCTAAGGTAAATAAGTAGTTTGTCTATGGATTTTGTGTTTAAATTTTAATGACTACTCTAGTAAACAAAGGAGTATGTAAAGCAATTATAAGAAAAAATTTTCCTAAATATTCATAGTATCATCTTTAGAGAGATTGTTGTAATTCTAAAATAGTTGTGATCAAGGACTTTAAAATGAACTTATTTAAAAAGATGTCTACTTGACTATCTTTGGGCTTTTATTTTTTCTTAGATTGATAAAGAGGAAGTTTCACTTCGAAGAGTTATTGGTGCCAAAAAAGATCAGTATTTCCTAGATAAGAAGATGGTCACGTAAGCATTTGTCTTGATGTTTACAGTTTGTTCACTAAAAACACGAGATAAACTACCTCATATTCAACAATCAGTTGTCAGTATGAACATGCAGTCCCTGGTTTCTCTGAGAGAGGGTTCAGTTTCTAACCTGTAGTTCCTAATGCTAAGTAACTCAGCAGCTAATTTGCTTATTGTTAGTTGCTTTAAAATTATTTATCTTGAAATCTTCATTGTTTATTAACAGGAAAAATGATGTGATGAATCTCCTTGAAAGTGCTGGGTTTTCTCGAAGTAATCCCTATTACATTGTTAAACAAGGAAAGGTAAAACAGTTGTACGTCCTTTTTTGTAGAAATTATTTTTCTTGATATCGATTCCCCCTGAATGATTGAGTTTGATTTGTTGGTTCTAGTTGTTAAGTTGGAACAAAAAAACTAGTCATTACTATTTTATATTCATTGATGTATTTTGTGTTGAAGTTAATGTTTTTCGGGGCTATGAAGTACCAAGTATATTTGGGTATTTTTGTTTATTTGTTTTTGTAGAAAGCCCTGGCTGTCCCAGAAGTCAATATATAGACCAGTTTCTCTGGCGTCAAACTAGTTTTTTTTATGTAAAAGTGTAAGAATAACAATTTCTTTAATACAGTGGTAGTATTTTGATATCTAATGATTTGTATTAAGTGACATGCCATTTAGATTCTACCAGTATCTTTGTCTATTGAAACATACCATTCTTGTTATTTTTTTGTAACTTGAAATTTTAAAATTATTATTACATGTGCATGGTGTGAGGATCCATGGTGCTGTAACTTACATGTGGAGGTGAGAGTGTAGGGTCTAGAATCTAGCTCCTAGCCACTACCCAGAGTTCCTCAGAACTGTTTCTCAGGAGTGAGGGATGAAAGATTTCTATAATAATTTCACACACGGGCAAAATGTTCTTCACTCCGTTGTGCTGTGTATTGTTCCATCAGTAACAAGCTTCCAAGTTTATATATAGCAACTTGTTGGCAACAAGAAGGGCTGCAAGGTTATTTCTCAGTATCACAAGTATTCTTTGTAGATAGGATAAAAAGCACGTGTAACAGAAAACTTGTCAGCTTAATTGGCAGCCAGTCTCAGCTGCAGTTGTAAAAGTTGTGGCTTTTCTCTTCAAGGGGCAGCTACAAGATACAAAGGGGAGAAACTAAACCATAGAGAGATCTAAGGAAGAGGCAAAGAATATGTCCAGATATAATAATAATATCTTGACATGGTTAGTTGGTTAACAACCTTTTCTCTTAGTCACCTGAATCTCAGGACCTAAATATAAACAGTCTACTGAGCCTAAACTCTTGCATAAAAAAAGTATAGAAGTATATACAAAGTGTTAATTGCTTTTTGAATCAGAGTGGGGAGGTGTTGGTAAGGTAGGGCTAGTGGAGGAAGCTTAGGGCAATATAGGTCGCTATTAATCTTTGAAGGACTTTGGTATAACAAGGCCAGCTACCTGCAAATCCACCTTAGTGAAATCTGTGAAAGTTCTGTTTGTGATTTGTTCAGGACACTTTGTTTGGCCAAATTGCCCTGTCAGTAAGCCAAGGATAGAGAACAGGCTTCTAAGTTTCTCACCATAATGTGGAGAGCTTGTTTTATTTACCAGAAAAACATAGTGTAGAGAGAAGTCATCTTCCTGACCATCCACAAATATATTTGCCCATAAGATTGAGATGTAATCATGAGGTTACATGTATACATTTCATGAAAATGCATGGTAATGGGGAGAGAGAGATGGCTCAGTGGTTAAGAGTTCTGACTATTCTTGCAGTGTTCTTTGACAGTGGTATTCATCTTTTAGACAATTTATTATATTGCCTAAGGGGGAAAATGGTAGTATTTCATTTATAAGATAGTGATACTAGTAAAAGAGACTGGTAAATAAAGGAGTTAGAGAGATGTTGACTATGGGGGCTGGGAGAGAGCTCAGTTGGTGAGGTGCCTGCTGTGTAGGTAGGAACAGTGTCTAGTGATCCCCAGCACCCATGTGAAAAGCCCAGTGCAGTGGCTCACCTTTGTAATACCAGTGCTGGAGAGGTGGAGAGGATTCCCAGGGCTGTCTCAAACAAGGTGAACAGCTCTTAAAGAATAGACCTTTGACATCACAGGCATGTGTGCATATGTGCAGCTACATATACCTGAGTATGCACACAAAAGAGAAATGGTCTCTACTATATGTATGTTGGTTTAATCATAATCTGCTAAAAACTTACCACATGCAAATTTGTATTAAATGTTTCAGAGCCAAGCATAGTGGTGCATTTTAGTAATAGAGAACGGAGACAGGAGGATTGAACGTTTGAGGCCAGCTCCTAAGCTAAGCTACACAATGTAAGCAGTTCTTTAAAAGAGAGAGAGAGAGAGAGAGAGAGAGAGAGCGCGAGCGCGCGCGCCAGACGTGGTGTTGCATGCCTGTAATCCCAGCACTCAGAAAGCATAGGCAGGTGATAAGTTGGAGGCTGGGCTGGTCTATGTGATGAGTTCCAAGACAGCCAGGGCTACATAGATGGAACCTGTCTCAAGAAGCTGAACAATAAAGGAAAACCTAAAAATAGTCGTCAGTTGTTAATAATCATTATTTTTTCCGAAATTATAGATCAACCAAATGGCAACAGCACCAGATTCTCAGAGATTAAAGCTATTGAGAGAAGTAGCTGGTACTAGAGTATATGATGAACGTAAGGAAGAAAGCATCTCCCTAATGAAAGAAACAGGTAAAATAAACGTGTTCTACTTAATTTTTATTATCAATTATTTTCTCGTTGTGTTAATAATAGTTAAAAAGTGTTGTGTGGACTCAGAAATACACTATATGGTAATTTTCCTGCATTTTGAGTAGAGGGGAAATTAGTTTGAAGCAGTTTAAGGGTTGAGGTTTGTAGTACTTCATCTTTGAATGAAGAAGGACTATTGTTAGGTAATAGGGCCTTTGCAAGTCAACTAACTTTTGACTCTAGCTTCCTCAGAAGTGTTATCAATAAACTGCTATGCTTTTCCCTCCCTTACAGATACTGGAAAGTATCAGCTGTTACAAAGTTCTAAATAGTTCAGAAAAAAAGTAGATGTAGAATTTTTAACTTGAGGTCCTTACTAGTATATTTACTCTGGGAACCCTACTTTGTTATTTCAAATGCTATATTATATATATATTATATAATGGCTTAGAGACAGTTATAAGTTCAAAGTCAGTAAACTGACATGACTTTAGACTTGATTTCTCTGGTCCCAAGACTTCTGTCTGTAAACTCCTGTTGTAGATTATGGCATTTATCTTGTAGATTAAGGTAATGTCGGGGCTGGAGAGATGGCTCAGCGGTTAAGAGCACTGGCTGTTCTTCCAGAGGTCCTGAGTTCAATTCCCAGCACCCACATGGTGGCTCACAACCATCTGTAATGAGATCTGGTATCCTCTTCTGGCCTGCAGGCAGAACACTGTATACATAATAAATAAATCTTAAAAAAAAAAAGAAAGGTAATGTCATGACTGGATTATAGTAAGTGTTGATTATATAGTAGCAGCATGCAGCACCCTTAATGATAAAAACTGTGGATTAGTAATGCTGGTGGTAATTTCTTTTCTTTAATATTGTGTGACCAGCACACTAATGTGAAAAGAAAGTGTAAACTGGGATCCTTTGCCACATGTCAGAGTGACTGTTAGTGTGTAAATTTGTTCTCCAGTGCTTTTCGTTTTAAAAAAAAAATCAATCTTAATTGCCATTTTTACATCTTAGATTTCATTACCACATGATACCAAAAAAATAATGCTATACTTCTAGAAGGTAATTTTGATTTATATTTGACAAGTGATATTCAGCACCATCTTCTTTCCATTGTTTTGTTTTTCATTTTGAAGAGGGCAAACGGGAAAAAATCAATGAGTTGTTAAAATACATTGAAGAGCGGTTACATACTCTAGAAGAGGAAAAGGAAGAACTCGCCCAGTATCAGAAGTGGGATAAAATGAGGCGTGCCCTGGAGTACACCATTTACAACCAGGAGCTCAATGAGACTCGGGCCAAGCTGGACGAGGTAAGATGCGACCTTTACATCCAAGTTGTTGTGATTTATGATCATGATAACATCTCTGTATTTACCTTTTAGTGATTTTTAAATAGAAACTTTAAAATGAAAAACCTTTTTATTTGTGTGTTTGAGACAATTTTACTTTAAGACCCAGGCTAGTTGTGACTACTGAGTGTTGGATTTACAGGAATTAGCCTCTCTACCAGGCCAAAAAGTAATAGATTCATTGGTTACTGATTTCCTTTAGGTTACTGAAAAGGATGTGTTTAGAGCTCTCATTGTACCTAAAATACAGTGAATGATTATGTCAGACCAGATTTTTTTTTCACATTTTAGAATATATTTTATAAAATAATACTTATGATACTTTATACAAAAATTGATTTTAGATTATCCTTGTTTTCTATTTAAAGGAAAACATAAAAGAAATTTTCTTTGTAAAATTTTAAGTTAATTTTATGTTAGCTTTTTTTGGCATTTGGAAAATAATTTTATAAAGTGTTAGACATACAAAATGAGTTAGAAATAGTAAGTTGTTTTGTTTTTCAGCTTTCTGCTAAGCGAGAAACAAGTGGAGAGAAATCTAGACAATTAAGAGATGCCCAGCAGGATGCAAGAGATAAAATGGAGGTAAGATCATAAATAAGCTTCAGATCTATTATCTATCTATCTATCTATCTATCTATCTACCACCTATCTATCTATTTCTTTTTTTCAATACAGGGTTTCTCCGTGTAGTTTTGGTGCCTGTCCTGGATCTCGCTCTGTAGACCAGGCTGGCTCTGCCTTACAAGTGCTGGGATTAAAGGTGTGCGCCACCACTGCCCAGCTTATTTATATTTTCAACATTGCAAACTTTTTGTACTAGAGTTGTGGGATGGTGACTGTAAAAGGGAGGGACAGAGATTGGATATTGGAACTTAGTTGTTGGATTAAGTTTCAAGTGAAAGAACAAGATGGACCCAGCAAAGTGGTGTGTACGCTGCAAGCCAGCAGCCTGAGTTCCATCTCTGGAACTGATTCCAGAACAATGTCCTCTGACCCTCTCATGTGCTCTGAGGCATGTGCACCCTCACAGTGTGTGTGCATGCAGGTCCACGGATGTTTTGTAAAGAGATGTAGGTGGTTGGTGGTGTCGTGGTCCTTCCATTGTACTTGTGTTTCTGACCTATTTTCTCTTTCTGATTAGGATATTGAGCGCCAGGTTAGAGAACTGAAAACAAAAATTTCAGCTATGAAAGAAGAAAAAGAGCAGCTTAGTGCTGAGAGACAAGAACAGATTAAGCAAAGGACCAAGTTGGAACTTAAAGCCAAGGATTTACAAGATGAGCTGGCAGGCAATAGTGAACAGCGGGTAAGTTAATGAATAAAACTGTGTTGATAGAGACACACTATAGAAGATAACCTTTTCTGTGATGGTTGAGTTTCTACAAAAGAGTTGCCACATTTGATTTGTACTCAAGTATCAACTTATAAGTGCTCTTTTTATTAATAGTTTAGTTGTAGAATTGAGTTATTTTCATGAGGAAACATTTTTTGCTGATGTATAAATTAAGCAGATTGCATTTTACTTGCTTTATTTACAGAAACGTTTATTAAAAGAAAGGCAGAAGCTGCTTGAAAAAATAGAAGAAAAACAGAAAGAACTGGCAGAGACAGAACCTAAATTCAACAGCGTAAAAGAAAAAGAAGAGCGAGGAATTGCTAGGTCTGAGAATTTTCACCAACCATTAACCTTGCTGTGTAGTTGTTACCAGTGATCTCTGGGTGGTTCCAGGTTCTTGGTGCCTTGTTCGAAGAATTGGGAAAGATGCTCACACAAAAGAAAACAACCACTAGTTTTATTTAGAGCAAAGCAGAAATACCCATTTGAACACAAACAGGTAGTTGTCAAGAGGTTGCTAAGAGGAGTAACTTCCATTGCAGCTCAATGCAGGTAGGGGTCCCAGGTTGCCAACAGGTTGCTAGGTATACTGTTAGGAGAGGGCTGTGTGCATAGCCCAAGCCAAGTGGAGCCCATGTTGGTAAGCTCCTATATTTGCCTGCCTGAGTTCCTCTATAGAACCTACATATCTGTATGTTAAGAAGGTACTAGCATAATAAAGGCAAAAATCATAGACCACTTCATATAAGCTATTTTAGTGATTACTGTGAGCCATGTGGTTTTTGTTTTTATTTTTGTTTTTGAGGTTGGATCTCACTTTATAAGGCTAGTTTCTATGTGCCATCATACCCATGGTGCTTTTGTACCTATAAGGTCTAGAGTACTACTACTCAAAAGCCCTAGGAGGTTGGACATGCCTTTTCTTTTTGGAAGACAGTCTCACTTTAGAGCTCTAGCTAGCCTTGAACTCAGGTCTATCTGCCTCTGCCTCCTCAGTGCTGGGATTAAAGGCATGCACCATCATGCCCAGCTTCACTCTTTATTGTGTGTGTGGTCTGCCATGGAGCATGTGGCAGTCAGAAGACAATTTAAATTGGTTTTCTCTGTCATGTGAGTTGTGGGATGGAGCTGATGTTCAGGTTTGTTATTAAGAGTCTCTTCCCACTCAGCCATCTCTTGCTGGCTGCTAGCATCTACTTTAAACTAAAAAAAAAAAAAAAAAAAAAAAAAAAAAATCCCCTGAGGTTCTGAGAGGTTTTGTTTTTTGTTTTTGAATGACTGATCCTCCTGACCTGCTTAGAAAGGGCTGGAATTACAGGCATCTGCACTGTGTGTGCAACACCACACCCAGTATTTATACAGGTGCTAGGGATGAACCCAGGGTTTGCATGTTAGGCAAGCATCTCTACCAGAGGAGCTATATCCCCAGGAGAGGTTAGATAACTTAGTTAAGATAACTGAATGTCAAAAAATCCAAGCAGCATCTTTTTGAGGGTTGGTGGTGAGGCCTGGGTCTCTTGTAGTCTGAGGCTGGCCTTGAATTCCTCTTGCCTCAGCCTCAAGTTCAGTTGGGAACCAAAGGTACATACTACCATACCAGAACTAAATAGCATTCTTTGTTTTGAATATTTTCCCCATTCAGTACTGTTTTAACTTCCAAACATTTTAGTATTCATCTAGATTTCAGTGTTTGCTTATTCCTTGTGATTTAGTATATTTTGTGGGGTTTTTTTTCCTGTTTTTCTTACATGCCTCGCAGATGCTCTTCCACTCGCCTGTTGAACTAATCTCTCAGCTGTAGCCCCTTAACATTTTTACGTCACTTGTATTTATTTTAGTGGACAGCTATTTATACTCTTTGGCCATCATTGTGTGAAGGTCTCCCCTTGTTTTATAGGGATGTTTTAGGTAATCAGAACATTTATGTTCTGTATGTTAAAAACATTATATTATTCTCTAGGGTGTTTTATTGTATAGTTGAAAATTCATGTATCAGTTAAATATTGTTAGAGCATGTTTGAAAGTTTCTGAAGTAGGACAATGGCATTGTCTAGATTTAATGACCAAACCAGACCTTGGGTCTATGTAAAATCCTTAGTGAAGGGATTATTCTACTTGATTTTAATTATGATATCCAAGTTCATTTGGTGTTACATAAAGCAAAAACAAGTAGCACAAGGAGCTTTATTATTTAGCAGTTATTTTTAGCACTTAATCCCCCTCCCCATTTATTTCATTGTGGGGTGTGGATGTGCTTGCCATATGTGTAGAGGTCAGAGGACAACTTTTAAGAGTGTTTTCTTTTTCCACCATATGGGTCCTGAGCCATCTCACCAGCCCTTAACTCTCTTTTAATGTAATTTTTTAAAGGATAGTTTCTGCAGGATTGATAATGATTACAGATAATTTTATTTCTTGTTCTCTTCTGTCTTCTGTAGATTGGCTCAAGCTACCCAGGAAAGAACTGACCTTTATGCAAAGCAGGGTCGAGGAAGCCAGTTTACATCAAAGGAAGAAAGGGATAAGTGGATTAAAAAGGAGCTGAAGTCTTTAGATCAGGCTATTAATGACAAGAAAAGACAGATTGCTGCTATACATAAGGATCTGGAGGATACCGAGGCAAATAAAGAGAAAAATCTGGAGCAATACAATGTAAGAACAATTTTGCTTTTTTGGTTTTGGTTTGTTTGAGACATTGTTTTATCTGTAGCTCAGGCTGTTTCTGGAACTCATTGGGTTTTTAGTAGCTTCTCTTACGTATAATCAGTATATAATAAATTGGACATATTTAAGTTATGTCATTTGTTGAATTTCAATATGTATATGTTTATCTGCTTTTTGTCGCTATGGATTAAATTGATAATAATTTTTTTTCCCATAGAAACTGGATCAGGATCTCAATGAAGTCAAAGCTCGGGTTGAAGAACTGGACAGAAAATATTATGAAGTAAAAAATAAGAAAGATGAATTACAAAGTGAAAGAAAGTTAGTAGACTAAGATGCTGTGTTTTTACATGGTCTTTGTTTGGTTTCAGTATTTTTCTCTTAATTAAATACTGTGCACATCTCATTCTTACTGGTTAGTTACTTGTGGAGAGAGGAGAATGCAGAGCAACAAGCACTTGCTGCTAAAAGAGAAGACCTGGAAAAGAAGCAGCAACTTCTTAGAGCGGCAACAGGAAAGGTAGGCGGGGCTCTCATTTTCCCAGCCATCCGACAGTCAGTATGTACAGCCTGAGTTCCACGCAGGAAAGAGATCACTCAGAAGTATGAAGTAGTGGGATTATGTAGGCAGGTTTTCTTTTGTCTGCTTTATACTTTACTTCTATTTTGCTCTGCTTGAATTAAGGTCTCTCTGTGTAGCTCAGGCTGACCCTGAACTCATAGTCCTGCTCAGCTCGCTGAGTGCTGGAATCACAGGTGTGTACCATCATACCTGGTTTACTACTTAATGTTACTAATGAAAGCAATTTTGATTGTTGAAGATCCCATTTTAAAGTCTATCATCATAGAACAGAGCTCATAATAGTGTTAAATGTAGTTATCATATTTCAAGTGGATGATATGCTGGATAGTGTTTAATTTTTAGTATTTTATATATAAGCAAATGGCATAATAGGCTCATTTCTTGCCAGCAAGAGTGTTATTGGTGATGCTAATATTTTTCACTAACCGGTTTACAGGCCATTTTAAACGGAATAGACAGCATAAACAAAGTGCTAGATCATTTTCGTCGAAAAGGAATAAACCAACATGTTCAAAATGGCTATCATGGCATCGTAATGAATAATTTTGAGTGTGAGCCAGCTTTCTATACTTGTGTGGAAGTCACTGCTGGTAACAGGTGAGGTTTTGGGGGTTTTGTTGTTGTTGTTATTGTTGTTTTCCAGTCTGACATTTAAGTGGGTTTTGCTGTTGTTGTTCTTTTAAAGATGAAGAAATGAGAATGTAAAAACAATTTTGTGGTTTATAGTACAATATGTCTTCTATTACCTGCTTAGTTTTATATTTAACTTTCGAATTAAAGAAGGTAGATGCTAGATACTTGTTTCTAGAACTTTACCCTTTTGGGGCTCACCAGTTCATTGGAATGTTCTCAGTCTTTTCTCCAGACAAATTGATTGGATTGCATAGAAAAATGTGAACTGTGTGATCCTTAAATGCTCATAAACACCTTACAGTCTAGCAGTAAAGATGTGTCTTATTCTGTTTTGTAGGTTATTTTATCACATTGTTGATTCAGATGAAGTCAGCACGAAGATTTTAATGGAGTTCAATAAAATGAATCTTCCTGGAGAAGTGACTTTTCTGCCTCTTAACAAGTTAGATGTGAGGGATACTGCATATCCTGAAACCAATGTGAGTCCAAGTCTAGGTTGTTTTTTTATTATAACATCTACTCGGTGTGTTTTGGTGCTTAGGTACTTTCCATTGCGATTCATTGATCTGTAAGGTAAACATGCTTTCTTTGCATGGGGTGTAGTTAGTGCTGGGTTGGGTTGAAGAGGGGAAAGGTCACAGCCAAGTCATGAAACAATCATTGTATATGTGTTTATCATCCCAGTGACAGAGAGCAGGAGGCTTAGGAATTGGGGAGAATTCCCCAAGAAACCTGTCATATAAAAGGAATATGTTGAGGGTTTTGAGATATGCTTTTAAAATAGTTTAAACTAAAAACATCTATTTTTGTTACTAGGTATATATACTTTAAATGGATTGCCAGCTTTGAAAATTTTAGTTGCTTTGAGGTATTTGATCTCAGAATGTTGATTGTTTTAGCAAACTTATGCTCTAGGATTAAGACTGAACCTATATGAGAATGATCTGTAATTTAAGTAGAATATAGAGAGGCTTTCTTGCTTTTAAATAAACCAATTTTACCTTTGAAGCTCTGAGGGGAAAATTGAGGCTCACAGATATGACATATGAATGAAACAAAACACAAAAGAGGCTGGGAAGGTGACTCTGGGGGTAAAGGCATGTCCTGCCGAGTCTGAGCCACCCAGGTGTGATCCCTGGAGCCACCTGGTGGAAAGAGACACTGAGTCTTTCAGATTGTCTTCTGACCTCTACATGTGGGCTGTGGCATGTCTACACAGGTACATAGACATACAACATACCCAGACAAGTACACACACACATACTGTACAGAGCGAGAGAGTTTGAGATGTGTGGCTCACTGGAAGAACACTTATGTAATGTGCAAGATGTTCTGGGTTCAGTCCTCAGCATGACAGGAAGACAGAAGAATGGATGCAGGGTGGTTCTGTTTGTACTGTATAAAGAGCGACCTAATTAAGATAATGGGCCAGAGAGATAGACAGTAGCGTAGCCTGAGTAGTGGTCACCTTCATTGGGTAACCACAAAGTAGCTGCTGTGCGGTTAGAAATAGCTCCTGTGCTACAGTATATTCCTTCTTGTGCTGTGTAGTGGTTACGTTGTTCTTTAATTATTAAAAAGCTCTATTCTGACTTTAGGAAAGAAAAAAGTGAAAATGATGTGTATGTGTGTTTATGAGGAAGTGGAGGCCAGAGAATATCCTCTTACCCCTTTTCACCATAATTTTTGAGAAGGGGTTTCTTTACTAAGCCTACCTCACTATTTGGCTAGGTTGACTTATCCTGTAAGCTCCAGGGATCTGCCTATCTCCAACTTCTCCAAACCCCCACATTCTCCAGTGCTGAGGCTACAGGTGTGTTTTGCCCTGCCTGGCTTCTTGTATGGGTGCTGGGGTTCTGAATTCAGGTCCTCATGCTTGCACAAGAAGCCCTTTACCTGCTGAGCCATTCTCCTAGCCTGAAAATAAATATTATCTGAAAAAGTATTTTTCTGAATATCAATTTAGATGTCTGTCATAACTAATTAGAACACTGAGGAAATAACTAGTTTTATATTTTTACCTTTTATGTCATATATACTGTCTCATCTTTCCATATATTACCTCATTTAATCTTTACATCTACATAAGGAAGGGGCCATTGTTACAGTCTCAAAGTAGGTCTTAACTGGGTAAGTTAAGCACACATCTCCTGGCAGCAGAGCTAGGAGTTAAGCTTTCATGGTCAGGTCGGCTTAGAGTAGCTCTTCACAGTAACCAGCCGGTAAACCTTTGGTTACAGGGGAAGGATTTCGAGGCTAGTTCAGTACAATGATTTTTTCCCTACTGACTTCTGTATAAAAACCAGTAATTTGTAATATTAGGCTATTTGTTTTCATTTTTATTTCATAAAGAAATAGTTATAGTAATAATTCCGCAAACAGTTTTTGATCAACTGTTTCACAGTATTTTTCCTAACATACTTTTGTTCTAGGATGCTATTCCTATGATCAGTAAACTGAGGTACAATCCCAGGTTTGACAAAGCTTTCAAACATGTGTTTGGGAAGACACTCATCTGTCGGAGCATGGAAGTTTCCACTCAGCTGGCTCGTGCTTTCACTATGGATTGTATTACTTTGGAAGGTTTGTAATAGTAATTAGCTTTAAACACACTCTAAAGAAACATGTAATATGCAATGCATAATGTGTCACTCAGGCAGTAAGCATATTGGGGAGTACTTCGTAGAATTTAGTCATATTTTAAAAGCATTTGAAAATTCATGTCAGTTTCATCAATTTTTAAAATGGTTTAAATGAAAGTATGGATTCTATTTGTAAGTGTAAACGTTTGGTCTCTGGCATCATATGCTCCTTTGGCTGTTGAACAACAAAGCCTATGGACCTTTTCTCAAAAATGAAAACAGTGGCTGGGCGGTGGTGGCGCATGCCTTTGATCCCAGTAGAGGCAGGCGGATCTCTGAGTTCAATGCCAGCCTGGTCTTACAGAGTGAGTTTCAGGACAGTCAGGCCTACACAGAAACCCTCTCTTAAAAAAACAAAACAACAACAAAAAAAAAAAAAAAGAAGAAGAAGAAGAAGAAGAAGAAGAAGAAGAAGAAGAAGAAGAAGAAGAAGAAGAAGAAGAAAAAGAAAGAAAAAAGAGAAGAAAACTTTTTAAGAAGCACCTGTTTATTAGGATAATTACCAAAATAATTTTAACATGATTCTTTAAAATAATAGCAGTGGGTCTAAAACTTTAAAAAACAAAAACCAAAAAACAAAAAAACAGAGTCTTAACTGTTCATCTATGGCTAGGCTGGAACTCATAATGTAGACCAGGCTGGCCTCGATCTCAGAGAGATCTACCCGCCTCTGCCTCCCAAGTGCTGGGACTAAAGGCGTACACCACTACACCCAGCTAACTACCAAATTACAAAAATTTAAAACTTCATGTAAATAATATTTTGATATTTGTAACAAGTGTAATCTAACATAAAAATAACTTTTCTTTATAAGGAAGTCATGAGTGCTAATACTACATTTTCTTCCAAGGGTAATAACAAACTTTCCCCTACTCAGATGTAATTGAATTTATCTGTATAATTCAGGATAAGAATTTTTAATAATGTAGGTTTTAGTGTCCTCATTTTTGTTTAATTTTTCAAAGTAACATGCCCACATTGTTATCAAACCATCTGAATGAAAATAAGCTGTAAACATTATTTCATCCTAGAACTTACTGAGTGTCTCTGAAGGACATTCTCCAGTCAGTACATTGTCACACCTAAAACTTTGAACATTAAAAGACACTGCCTCTTGTCTCTCTCCCGTTTTGGTGGGGCGAGGGTGGGGGAATGATGATGACACACACATAGGGTCTCACTGTGTAGCTCTGGCTGTCCCAGAACTCATAATGTAGACCAGGCTGGCCCTGAACTCACAGATCCTCCTGCCTCTGCCTCCCAAGATTGGGATTAAAGGCATGTGCCACCATACCTAGCTTTTTCTCCCTTTTTCCTCCCTAGAAACTGACTTTGAGAAAATGTCCCATTCTTTGGATTTATCATATTTATTCCTTCTCATTAGATTCTAGTTCAACATTCTTGATATGACTACTGTGTAAGTGATGTTTGTTTCTTAAGGTATCAGATAATGTGTCCCAATATTAATGATGCTAAAGTTGATCATTAGCATGTCTTTCAGGTAAAGATACTTTACTTCTTTGTATCTAATAATATGTGAGGTTATTTATAGGACTACATGAGCTGGTCACAATGGTACACACTTTTAATCCCAGCACTCAGGAGACAGGCAGGTGGATCTCTGAATTTCAGGCCTGCATGGTCTACATAACTAGTCCCAGGCTATCCAGGACTGCATAGTGAGACCCTATCACTGAAAGATAGGTAGGGTGGGTGGGTAGGTAGGTAGGTAGATTGATAGATAAACATTAATTGATAGATTGATAGTCTACAAGAATATCAGGTTCCCTGACAATTGCTTAAACATACTTTGTTAGTAAACATTCTTTGTTATTAATAACTCAGTGTTTCAAAGTGGTGTTTCTTTTCTCATTTACTCTACCTATTACTTTGGCAAAGAACCCTCCTCTCAGTTTTTTAAGTATTTGTAGATTCTTGTTTTAAATTTACTGTGGTTCCACATTTGCTCAAATCTTCCCAAATTAAAGACTACCAATTTTAATATTGGAAAGTAGGGTTTTTTAAGAGTAGCTGGAATTCTTAAGTTACCCTTGTAAATCTCATGTTGTTAAAGCCTTTAGGTTAGTATTTCATTATAAGTTAATTTACTAGTAGAAAGCTACGTATAGTAGTCTTATGTTTTGTTTTCAGGTGATCAAGTCAGCCATCGAGGTGCTCTGACTGGAGGCTATTACGACACAAGAAAGTCTCGACTTGAGTTACAGAAAGATGTCAGAAAAGCAGAAGAGGAGCTGGGTGAGCTTGAAGCAAAGCTCAATGAAAACCTGCGCAGAAACATTGAAAATATCTTTTTGTTTTGTGCTTAACGCCATACTGTGGAGAAAGAACTGTGTTTTAATTGCAGATACAGTCTTGTGTGTTAGGTGTTTTGTTTTTTCATATTGCATAGGGGAGCTTACACATTCCACTTTAGTTTTTATTTCAACATCAGAGCTCGTTTAGCTTCTGAAGACTAAGAGAAAACATTTGAAAAGTAATGCTGATTTTTATTTCACTGTTAACGTAGTTCTTACTAGTGAGTGCTCTGAAGAGATAAAACTTGAGGAGCAACAAAATTGAAGGTTGTCAGGCAGAGAGTAAATGGAATGAAGCGCTGGTTGATGTTTCGGGGGGAGGAGCGTCAGTAATGCTGTTGTAAACAGATGTCACATATGACCACACTGGAAAATGTCCTTTAGTGTTTACTATCTTGGCAAAATTGTGTGCAGATTTAGTTTCAGTGGAGGTAATGACAACAGGTATCCAAATCCGAGTAACTAGTTCTTCCAGATAAGTGTAGTGCTACATGAAGGGTGGCTGGTTCAGCTACCAGAACACTTGTGCATATGTGTTTCTTAAAACAGCTGTGGTGCTTTTGGTGTGTGTGTCCTGTTTTGTCACCTAAGAGTGTGGATACCTGAATACTGCTTCAGGACATCCGTAACTGAAAGGTATTTTTTTAACTGCAAGTTTGTAGTTCAAACAACATACAGAAAGAGACAAATGCTTTAGCTTTGATCCTGCAGGGATCTGTGTATGATACTTTTAACTGCTTAAATGCAGTAAGATATTAGGAGAGAGAATATGAGGAAGTATTAGAAAAAGGATGCTGTGTGTTGGGTGCTGGCTCAGTGGGTCAGGTACTTGGAGCACAGCATGAAGACATGAGTTCGGTTCTCCAGCACCCATGTGAAAAGCTGAGTGTGGCGGGAGCTCTTTCTTACCCGAGCACTTGGAGAAGGATGGAGACAGGTGGATCCTAGGACTTTGTTGGCCAGCAAGTTTAACATACTGGTGCTTTCCAGACTCATGAAGAAATACTCTCTCAAAAAGTAATGGAGAAAGTAAAAGAAGACAACAGATGTTAGCTTCTGGCCTTCACCCACATTTGTGCTGTACACCCCACCCTCATGCACACAAATACAAAGAGAAAGGGTGTTGACAGCTGAAGCTGCTGTCTGTATTTGCCAGTCTATTTAGATTTAATTATTTCACATTAGGCAAGGCTACTCTTCATACCTGACCCCTCAAAGCAGTGCCTTCAGCATAATAAATATATATATTTTTGAAAGAAAATATATTTAAGTGTGTGTGTGTATGCCCATGTATACACACATACATGCTATTACTTGATTTTGCTTAACATATTTTAATCCTACTTTTTTTGTTTTATTCAAGTAGAAGTAAAATAAATATGCATATTTAGAATAGAAAGTGTAATAAAATGTTTCAAACTTAAGACTGAACATTTTTAGTGATAGTATTTAGTTCAACATTATTGTGGTCCATAAATTTGTGGAAATTACTTAGGGGTAAAGGAGAGGATGCATGATGATATATTGTAAGAACTGAAGGGAATCTAGAGTATGTGATGTGTTTACAAC
Source organism: Peromyscus eremicus (assembly GCF_949786415.1). Lineage (NCBI taxonomy): Eukaryota > Metazoa > Chordata > Mammalia > Rodentia > Cricetidae > Peromyscus > Peromyscus eremicus. The sequence continues at coordinate 8,163,174 of NC_081416.1, read as the reverse complement.
CTTAAGAGAGTTTTCCTTAGCCTTGTATATGGATTAATAATGAAATTGATCAGTTGATGAACCAAATGCAGCAGATAGAGACCCAACAAAGGAAATTTAAAGCATCCAGAGATAGCATATTGTCAGAGATGAAGATGCTAAAAGAGAAGAGGCAGCAGTCAGAAAAGACCTTTATGCCAAAGGTCCGTGAGTATGTCTTGTTACAGCTTTGCTTTAGTGTAGACTTGCAGTGGATTGTCGGTTGTACAGGTATCATTGATTTCATGCTTTGTATATCAGTAGCAATAAGACAACACAGTGGAAGACAAAAGATGGTTCCTTAGTTACATTATTCAGAACATTATGTCAACTTCTGTTCTTACGAATATGCCTGAAGATTTTTATATAGTTTAACCATGTAATATTTGTCCCTCCTCTCAGTTTTACATTATAAATACCTACATAGCTCTAATTACCAAACATAGTATAGTGCCTGGAGTATACTTGGTGATGGAGTCTTGCCCAGCAGGGGTGATGTTGAGGCCCTGGATCCAACTCCCAGCACCAACAAAAGGGAAAAATTTTAATTAGCACATGTTTCTGTTGATTTTGGTTTTATTCCAGTAAACCTATCATAAGTTATAAATATCATAAGCACAAAACACATTCAGTAAACCTAACAGAAGCCTATATAGTACTTTAATAGTTGCGTTATATAGTTTAGCTCACTTAATATATACATAGTTTGCAGTGTTTTGCTGTTTATATGTACTGTAGTGACTAATATTAATAAATGATAATCTTATATAGCAACGTAGCTTACAGAGCTTGGAGGCAAGTCTGCATGCTATGGAGTCTACCAGAGAATCACTGAAAGCAGAACTAGGAACTGATTTGCTTTCTCAACTCAGTCTAGAAGATCAGAAAAGAGTAGATGCACTGAACGATGAAATCCGTCAACTTCAGCAGGCAAGTACACCTAACAGTGAAAAAAACCTGTTGAAAATGGGTTGTTGTCCAGAAGTACGGGAAGACTCTGTCTCAAAATAAAGTATTTGATGCTGGGGGTGTGGCCCACGCCTTTAATCCCAGCGCTTGGAAGGCAGAGGCAGGCAGAGCTTTGTGAGTTTGAGGCCAGCCTGGTGGTTTACAAAGCGAGTTCCGGGCTGGAGAGATGGCTCAGTGGTTAAGAGCACTGGCTGCTCTTCTAGAGGTCCTGAGTTCAATTCCCAGCAACCACATGGTGGCTCACAACCACTTGTAATGAGATCTGGTGCCCTCTTCTGGTCTGCAGGGACACATGCAGGCAGAATACTGTATACATAATAAATCTTTAAAAACAAAAACAAAAACAAAAAACAAAGCGAGTTCCAGGACAGCAGGGCTACACAGAGAAATCCTGTCTTGGGGAAAACAAAAATTGAAAGAGAAGAATGTTAAGAAAACAGAAAAAAACAGACATGGCATTTGAATACCCATGAGAGTAAATAAGGTTTTATTATGTTTGTCTAAGCTGTTCTGGGTATCTTACATTTACATTCGTCTTATTCAATGCATGTTTATCATTAGTAACTGCAGTGGTCACTTTTGATAAAATGCACCAGCAAACATGGCATTAGAGAGAAAGGGTTTCTTTTGGCGCACAGCATAGCATCCGTCATTGATGCCACAGTCCATCATGGCATCAGGAGCTTGAGGCAGCTGTCACTACATTGTAGCAGAGGGAAACAAATAACTGTGTTCAGCTCGCTTGCTTTTTATGTAGTTCAGATCCCCAGGCCATAGAGTGGTACCTCTCACATTCAGAGTAGATCTTCATATAACCTAAGAGATAATCCCTGTCTTGCAGGCGTGACAAGAGCCTGTCAGGTGGAGGGTGTGTAGTCATCAGTAATGCTGCTAGCTTTCTTTGCACTTACATGTATATGTATGCACATGTGTACACATGCCAATAATCAGCTTTGTGTATGACATTTTAATTACATTTGGTGTTGTTTTTTTTCTTACAGGGCTGTCCACATTTAGCCTAGTCTGGCCACTCATTGTGTGTGTGTGTGTGTCGGGGGGGTTGTTGAGACAGCCCTTGGCTTGGGAGTTGGTTCTCTCTACCATGTGGATTCTGGGGTAGAACTCAGGTTTGGTGGTCTTGGCAGTAAATACCTTTATCCACTGAGCCATTTTGCTAGCCCAGGACTTTGGATTTTTATTTTAATACATAGTTGTAAACAATCAATAGTCATCGCAAAACATAAGAGAGATAAGAAAGTTGGTTTTGGTAGCATGTCTTTTATTCTTATTTAATGTATATGAGTGTTTTGCCTGTGTGTATGTATGTGCACTACTTAAATGCCTGGTGCTGGAGGCCAGAAGAGGATGTCAGATCCCCTGGACCTAGAGATATAGATAGTTGTGAACCCCTGTGTTGGTGTTCTTCAGCCCTCTTGGTAGCATGTCTTATAAAAAGCAAACTAGGAACAGAAACAATAACTTTAATTTTTTTTTTATTTCATGGCTGGACATGGAGATTATAGAAAACAGCTTGTGAGAATCGGGTCTCTCCTTGCATTGCGGGCGTTCCAGGGATTGGAACACTCCCATGTCAGCTCATTTGAGTACAAGCAATAAGACAACAGATTTTTTTTTCTTTCTTTCTTAAGCATTACTTTATTATTCTTTGTATGTGTGATGTTGGGGTGGGGCACATGTATATACCACAGTGTATATGTGAAGGGCAGAGGACAACTTTGTGGAGTTGATTGTCTGCTTCTACCTTTATGTGGGTTCCAGGATTGAAATCAAGTCATCAGGCTGTGTGCAAGTGCCTTTACTTACCTGTTGAGCCATCTCTCTGGCCCTTAGCATTTCTTGACAATTTCATAATTCTGTGATTTTTTTTAAAAAATTCTATTATTCTAGGAAAACAGACAGCTGCTAAATGAAAGAATTAAACTAGAAGGTATTATTACTCGAGTAGAGACTTACCTGAATGAGAATCTGAGGAAACGCTTGGACCAAGTAGAACAGGTACATTCTTTTCTGAGCTTCTCATAAGCTAGAGAAAGTGTGTCAGTGAGCACTGATTGGAAGCATCAGTTAGGGACCAAAAGACTGACTGAGGATAGTCCTTAGGTTGGAATTCTAGCACTGCCACCTAGTGTGTGACTTGGGCAAGTCATTATTTAATATTTCTGTTCCCAGTTTTCTGTAGTGTAATGTCAGTATAATAGTGACACCTGCTTTATTTGATTGTAATCTTGTTGTGTTCTAGATGCTTACATGCTCAGTGTCACTTTACAGTTACTTAGTAGTTAGGCACTCAGATTTACATCATTAAGTTTTTCCTCTGTAATGGCTGCTTCAGTTATTTTCAAGTATAAATACATACACATATGAGACATGTGCTTCCTTAAATGTTCATTTAAACAGCTAATTATAATATTTTTAAACTCAAAATTTCTGTTTTAAGGTTTAATCTCATTAAACTTTGTTCTTTGTGTTACAGGAACTTAATGAACTGAGAGAGACAGAAGGTGGTACTGTTCTTACTGCCACAACCTCAGAACTTGAAGCTATCAATAAAAGAGTAAAAGATACTATGGCAAGATCAGAAGGTAAATACTTAAATTTTTTTCAGTGTTTTGTTGAATTTAGTTTGTTTCACAAAATTGTTTGCTGCAAAATGAAATACAGAAGTGACTTGTTAAAATGATTCTGGTAGTTTTATGAGACTAGTAACATGTTCTGCATTTTATTTATTGGGAGGAAAGTGTCAGAGGGAGAAGAGATGGTCCTCATCGGGCCATGCTCCAAAGTCATGTCCAGGTCCTAACTGTGTGTGGTGGTCTAAAGGAGGGAATGTCATTACCTCTTTAAGTCATTCATGATAGAATGTAGATATGCAAATGATTCTACAAATTCTCCGGTGGTAGTGCTCTGGAATTGGGTAATTTGTGAATTTCATAGTAAAATATAAACAGAAAACTTAAAGCCTACCTACTTTAGACAGTCTGACCATTAGTCTTCACTCAGATAACATTCTGATTATGAAATGAGTCTTAATATCCTTACTTTTCTTTTTCCCCATCTTAGATTTGGATAATTCCATTGACAAAACAGAAGCTGGAATTAAAGAGCTCCAGAAAAGTATGGAGCGCTGGAAAAATATGGAGAAAGAACACATGGATGCCATAAATCATGACACTAAAGAACTGGAGAAGATGACCAACCGGCAAGGCATGCTGCTGAAGAAGAAAGAGGAGTGCATGAAGAAGATCCGAGAGCTGGGCTCCCTTCCCCAGGAAGCCTTTGAGAAGTATCAGACACTGAGCCTTAAGCAGGTAAAGCTTTCTCCCTGCACTTCAGAGTTGTCCTTGCTAAATCCCCTCCAGTGTGTGAGTATATTAATCCAGTTTGTTTCTCTTTCAGTTGTTTCGAAAACTTGAGCAGTGCAACACAGAGTTGAAGAAGTACAGCCATGTTAACAAAAAAGCTTTAGATCAGTTTGTGAATTTCTCTGAGCAGAAAGAAAAGTTGATAAAGCGACAAGAAGAATTGGATAGAGGATACAAATCAATCATGGAATTAATGAACGTACTTGAACTTCGAAAATATGAAGCTATTCAGTTAACTTTCAAACAGGTATGTTCTGGTGGTAATGAAAATCCCAGATAGGCAGAAGCTTCAGTTCTTCTTTTGTTTGAAGGTGGATTTAACATACAGGAACTAATGCAGCTTACTGGCCACTAACGTAGTGACTGAGTGTTTCACACAGCTCTGGAAAGGATCTGTTGTTTTGGCTAACATTTAAAAATACCTCTTACTGCTTTTAAATATTGGTTTCAGACAGAATTATCCCTGGGCCACATTTGTATTTCAGTGGACATTTTTTTCTTTAAGGTGTCCAAGAACTTCAGTGAAGTATTCCAGAAGTTAGTGCCTGGTGGCAAAGCGACTCTGGTGATGAAGAAAGGCGACGTGGAGGGCAGTCAGTCTCAGGATGAAGGAGAAGGGAGTGGTGAAAGTGAGAGGGGCTCGGGGTCACAAAGCAGTGTTCCGTCGGTTGACCAGTTCACAGGAGTCGGAATTAGGGTAAGAGTCCCTTTACGTTCAGTTTTCCTTGTAGCTTCACCAAAGTCGACTTTGTATTTTATCTGAATTGCTTATGTGCCGCTTAATTTTGAAGGGTGATGGTACCATCGCCTTTAGGATAGTAACACTCTGTGTTCTCTTAGGTATCATTTACGGGAAAGCAAGGTGAAATGAGAGAAATGCAGCAGCTCTCGGGCGGACAGAAATCTCTGGTGGCCCTTGCTCTGATTTTTGCCATTCAGAAATGTGACCCTGCTCCTTTTTACTTGTTTGATGAGATTGACCAAGCTTTGGATGCTCAGCACAGAAAAGCTGTCTCAGGTAGAGTTCTGATTTTCTGTTCGATAAGAACTTGCTATGCCTGGGGAGATGGGGAGTACAGTCCTACCATGCAAGCATGAGGCCCAAGTTTGGACCTCTAGCACTCACCTAAAAGTTGGCCAGGGAATAAATGGAGTTTGGTCGAGAATCCTGGGAGTTCAAAGACCACCCAGTGTAGCCAAACCATGAGCTCCAGGTTCAGTGAGAGACCTTATCTCAAAAAAAAAAAAAAAAAAAAGATAAGGTGGAAGGCCAGGGAGAGTGGCAGGAAGACATTAGTATCGGGCTAAACATAGGCACACTGAAGAACTGGCTGGGCTAGGGTAGAGTGCTTAGCCAGCAAGCACAGAGTCTTGGGCTTGATGTCCAGTACTTCATAAACCGGGCAAGGTGGCCCTTGTCTGTGTTCCTTGCATTTAGAAAGTGAGGCAGGAGGATCGGAAGTTCAAGACCAGTGGAAAGTGCACATCAAGTTCGTGGCCAGCCTGGGATGCATTCAACCCTGTCTCCAGAAATGTCTTAAAGATAATAGTAATGGTGGCTTAGCCCTTTCTTAGTGGCTTGTTGCCTGAAGTATTTGAGTGCATGTGTATATTCAGTAAATATTTTCTCTGAACAGTTTTAATAGTTTAGTATTAGACTGTTTTGAGAGTTTACTTTAGAGAAATAGATGTAATTAATTCTTTCACTTAATTGAAAAATCTTTCAATTAAATTTTTATCCAAAAGCCTTAAAACTTGTGGTTTTTTTTGGCATTAAGGGTAGTGCTTGTGTGTCTGGAGATGGCTCAGCAATTAGAGCATTGGCTGCTCTTGCAGGATCTGAGTTTGATTTCAAGCACCCTTATGGCGACTCATGGCATTCATAATTCCAGTTCCAGAGGATCCAACACCCTCTTCTGACTTCCGAGGAAGGGTACTGGGTACACACATGGTATACATGTATACATGCAGACAAAATGTTCACACACACACACACACACAAACACACACGATGTTCAGAAAGTAGTGCTTGCCATAAACTTAATTTTTTATTTGAGATGCTAAATCTGATCTTATGTGTTAAAAGCTTTTGAGTGGAGTAATGGGTGTAGTTAGCATAGGATTTTGTGTGTACATGAGAAAATGTTTGGCTCTGACATTTCTTTTTTTTTAAAAAAAAAAGATTTATTTATTTGTTATGTATACAGCATGTATGACCAGAAGAGGGCACCAGATCTCATTACAGATGGTTGTGAGCCACCATGTGGTTGCTGGGAATTGAACTCAGGACCTCTGGAAGAACAGTCAGTGCTCTTAACCTCTAAGCCATTTCTCCAGCCCAGGCTCTGACATTTCTAATGTTAAAAGTCTTCTGTTTCGGATTTATTTTTGGTTTTTCATTTTGAGACAATGTCATACAGGAACCTTGGACAACTAATCCTCTAGCCTCCTTCCACGTGCTATGATTATAATATCACCATACTGGGTTAGAAGTTTCTTTATAGTAAATAAAAACATTATATTCTGTAACTCTAAGACATACTAGGATGAAATGGGTTTGTTTTTTTTTTTAATTGTTTTTGTTGTTTTGAGACAAGGATCTCTGTGTAGTCCTGGCTGTCCTGGAACTCAATCTGTAGACCACACTGCCTCTGCCAAAGATTTTATTACTACTTTTGAAAAGTTAAGTTGATAATTTTTGCAGACAAAAAAAAAATCACAGTCTGCTTTAGCAGATTTGAATTTTAGGCAGGAATAAAAATAGTTGCTTTTAAAATTTTCAGGTATGAGAAAGGAGATTTGTTAACTCACTTTTGTTTTCACAGATATGATCATGGAACTAGCTGTGCATGCCCAGTTTATTACTACTACTTTTAGGCCTGAACTGCTCGAGTCAGCCGACAAATTCTATGGTGTAAAGTTCAGAAATAAGGTAATTTTATTTTGTATTACGTTGGTATTTTATGTTAGGTTGTATTATTTTGTATTAGGTTTCATTGTATTTTTTATTTTGGTTTTATGTTACATTAGTGAAAGACTTAGAAAGTCATTGTTTAAATGATGACGTCTTCCTAGAAAAAGGAAAAACTTTAACTTTCATGCCATTTGTTACCTTGATTTTCATTAAGAGAAAAAGAGTTGTGGGTGTGGGTGGCCAAGTGCTTGTCTAGCATTTATAAGGCTTTAGGGTTTGATCCTTGGCAGCCCCCAAACTGAAATGTAGCCCAGGCTGCCCTCAACTGGCAGTCCTGCCTCTGCCTCCCAAGTGCTGAGATCATGGGTGTTGACACCATGCCAAGCTGTAGAATGGTTTTTTTTTTTTGTTGTTGTTGTTGTTTTACCTTCCACGTTGAACAGACAGGGTTGTTCATAAAGACTTCCAACAGCCAGTGCTTTCAGAATCACTTGACATGGTAGGTAAAATTAAAAGTTTTGTGGGTGGTTGCTGTATATATTAGATACTACCCTATGCAGTACTAATAGTAACTGATATATTCCTTTAAGATCTAACAGACTTGAACATTTACTGTTCTTCAGGTCAGTCACATTGATGTGATCACAGCGGAGATGGCCAAAGATTTTGTAGAAGATGATACCACCCATGGTTAATTGAAAGATACTGCCTGTTGTCTTGGAAGATGTGTATAATAATGTGGTCTTCATACCCAGAACTGTAAATTTTAAAACTAAATAATTGGTTATTATTGAGTTTTTGGATTTAGAATACACAGTCCTTTTATACTTGTCTTTGTATTTTATAAACTCCCCTGTAATGTTACATTTCTACGTATAGTTGAGGAATTTTATTTCCTACACAGCTTTTTGTAAAGTGTCCTCCTATTTTAAATCTTTTGAGATATTCTAAATATTCTTCTGAATTATTTTACCAGTTACACTTTTTATAGCTTCTATTAAATAATTGGTTTGTGACTAATTTAGTGTAAATGTGGCTTTTTGTCATTGTAATGGTTAGAAACATTAAATATTTTGCATAAGAAAGTGTTGGTTTTCAGTTAATAGAGGATTGAAAAATGCAGTTCCATATTCTGTTAATTGCATCAGTGGGTGTTCAGTTCTGGCTGCAGGTTTTCATCTGTTGTGAACTTTTCAAAGGGTCTTTCCTTGGGCAGTCCAGTCACAATCTTAAGGGAGTGCTGTCCCAACCACCTTGCTTGAAAATTCATCGGATGATGCTGAGTTTGACGGTTGCTAAACACCCTGCTTTCACTCAGTATAGTAGTCCTTTGAACATTTTTGTCTGAGTGTATGTCCATATACCCAGAAGAGGGTATCGGATCTCCTGGGGCTAGTTATAGACATGTCTGAGCTTCCACTCAGACATGAACTTTGGATCACTGGAAGAACAGCCAGTGCTCTTGGCCACTGAGCATCTCTCTAGCCACTCCCTTTGGACATAGTAAATTTAATATGACAGTGTATTTTAACAGAAGTTGTTGTGGGTTTGGGAAAGCAATTTTAAGTGGAATTTAAAATGCTGACTCCAAAAATGAGCCATGCAGTTTCCTGGATAAGTTAGGACAGTTTAAATAGGATGTTTTTAACTAGCCAGGGGAAGTAGCTCAGTATGAGAATCCTTGTCTCCAATGTGCAAAGCCCATTCCCTAGTACCACAAAAAGTGAGAGTCTGTTACTGAAGCCACATTCCGCATGAGGTTTTTGGGGCATTTGGTTTGTTTAAAAGGTCTTGTCATTCATGTGTCATAAAATTTACCCATGTATGCCTGTGTGCAATTCAGCATGTTTAGTATAATCACAGAATTGTACAGTCATTTCTATAATATTAGAACTGTGGATGTGAGCTGACCCCTCAGCCTCTGGCAACCACAAATTGGCTCTTAGTCTTGTGCTATAGATTCGTTTGTTTCGGTGATTTCATGTGGATTCATACAATATAGTAGCCCTTGTCACTGGCAGCTTTTAACTTAGCCTAGTGTTGTCGAGGTTCCTCTGTGACATAATGTGGACTATTCCTGCTGTGTGGATATGCACTGAGGTTTGCTTATCCCTCATCGGGGCTTGGAGGGTTGTTTTGTTTTTTAACTTTTACTTCTATAAATAATGCTGCTGTGAATGTCAGGTATCTGTGAACTTTTGTTTCTCAGGACTGTGTCTAAGAATGGAGTTGTTTGGTCCTAGAGTAACTAATTTCAGCATTTTGAGGAACTGTCAAGCTTTTCCAAAGGAGCTGACCATTGTTTCTAACTAATGTAGTTACTATTTTTCCATCTTTACTGACACTTGTTACTCCTTTTTCTTTTTAAAATAGTCATTCTTATGGATGTGAAGCAATGTCTCAGTAAAGGTTTTAATTTGCATTTTTCTGATTATCAATGATGTTAAGAACTTTCTGTGAGTTTGTCATTTGTGTATCTTCTCTGGTGAAACTTTTATTCATATCTTTTGTCTATCTTTAAATTCTGTTATTTGAATTCTTGAAGAATTCTTCTAAATTTTATTTATGTATGTGTGCATATATTCTTGCCATGATGTGCATGGAGAGATGGGAGTTGGGTCTCTCCTTCCCCCATGTGGGTCTCGGGGGTGGAACTCACTCAGGTCGTCAGGCTTGGCAGCAAGAGCCTTTACCACTTAACCATCTGGCCAGCCTATTCTTGTCGAATTTTAAGAGGGCTTTTTAAAAATGTTTCAAAAATTAGATTTACTTCAGTGTGTGTGTGTGTGTGTGTGTGTGTGTGTGTGTGTGTGTGTGTGTGTATTCTTAATATAGGGTCTTTTGAAGTGGGACATTAAAAACAAAAACATCAGCCGGGCAGTGGTGGCATACACTCTTAGTCCCAGAGGCAGGCAAATCTCTGTGGGTTCAAGGCCAGTCTGGTTTACAAAGTGAGTTCCAGGACGACCAAGACTACACAGAGAAACCCTGTCTTGAAAAAACAACAACAACAACAACAGAAAATCTGTGTGTCTGAATTTCCTTTTCCAGTAAGAATACCAGTCATGAGATTTAAGGCCTCATACTAACTTAGGGACCTCTTTAAGAACCTGCCTTTTTTTGTTTACAGGTTCAACATGTGAATTTGGGGACAGGGGCACAGTTCAGCCCCCAATGGTTCCTATGGTGTATTTACCACCCAGCATTACTCTATGACCATCAATTAAAACTGCAGATTTTGCGCAGATTTCACCAGTATGACTCAGTACTGCCCTTTGTGTTGCCTCAGATTCTGCAGAGTACATGACAGTTGTCTGTGTCCTCTGATGTGTGGTTTTCTCCATCTTTGTTTCTTACAACTTGACAAGTAGGTAGATAGGTATTTGGAAGTTGGTTGGTTTGAGAGAGGGTCTCACTATGTAGCGAACTCGCTCTGTAGACCAGGCTGGTCTTAAAACTCAGAGATCCAACTGCCTCTGCCTCCCGAGGGCAGCCTTCACAGTTCTGAAGAGTACTTTTCAGATACTGAATGTTCCTCAATTTGGGTTTATCTGATAGTTTTCTAGGGTGAATAGTAATACTACAGATGTGAAGTACCACCATATAAGCAGTGTGCATTCTTAATATGGTTTATCACCAGTCATAATTACTTTAATCTGCCCAGGATTGCTGAGTTTCTCCATTGTAACTTGAACTTTACTCCTTCGTGCTGTGACCACCCTTCAGAGTCTCCTGTGACCTTGGACAACTTGCAGTGTAACTTTCTCGGTAGAATATATGAGATTTTCTTTATTAGTAAGGTTATTTGCAAGGGCACGGTTTTGTTTATTCTTTCCGCCATATTTAACTTGGTTTTGCTTGCTCATATTTCCAGTGACTTGAAGTCATTATCTATGGAAGAATTTGTTTTAATAGGCACTCGTCCATTAATAGAACCTAGAAACACCAAAAGAGCCACTTTAAAGATTAATGAGACTTTACATTGAATTTAAGGTGTACATTAACTTTAAGTCATGCAGTAACAGTTTGTTATAGGCTGGATGCCCCAAGTCTGCAAACCTTTAAATATTAAAAACGATAGATACATTTATAACTCTGTGTGTGTGTGTGTGTGTGTGTGTACACTCACATGTGCACATGAGAGGTCAGATAAGTTTGTAGAGTCTGTTCTCTCCTTACATCTATAATTGGGTTCCAGGAATCAAGCTCAGGTTGTCAGGCCTGCAGAGCAAGTACCTTCATCTTGCTGAGCCATCTTGTCAGCTCAAAGTCTGAAACTTTGTGAGTGGCATGTTGATGATGCCCAAGAAATTTAGGATTAGGGGATATGTTTTGGGGAGTTTTATCTGGTACCAGGGATTAAACCTGGATTTTGTGCATATATTCCACCAGTGAGCTATATAGCCCTAGCCACGAGCTCATCCTCAGTTATGTAGCCACAATAAATCTGAGAATCTAAACCTGAAATTTTTGAGTTGGAATTTAGCTCTAGTACATAAGCTAATCTCAAATTCTTGTTCAAGTGACTCTTCTACCTTGACCGTCACAGTAACTCAGACCATACGTATGCACCACTGTGCTGGGCTTAACGTGTTCATGAAATCTCTGGCGTTTATGATGATTACCTCTGGAAATCAGCAAATAAAGCTTTTTTTCAATTGTGATATTAGATGGGTTAGGTGGAAAGTATAAATTCAGAAATGGGAAAAGACAAGCTGATTTTCGAATGATCTCTTTAAAATAAGCATCAGTAAAGGTGTTTTCAAACTCTTATTTAATGTCTATTATTCTAAAGGGTATTTATTATTATTATTATTATTATTATTATTATTATTATTATTATTATTGGGTTTTCTCCTAACTCTAGAAGAACTAATTCCCTATTCAGCTCACAGGAGCTTGCTGGTTGGTGTTCGGAAGAATCCTCACTGTCCCAACTAGTAGTCCTTATAGGCCACAGCAGCGACCTGCTGGCTTCACAGAGGAGCAGGCCACTGCCTGTAGGAGGGTCTGCCTTTTCTCTTTAGATGCCGTGTCATTGGTAGCATTGCCCTCTTGTGTTCGGGTGGAGCCCTGGTGCCCAGTGCCTTTAGTCTACCTGGAAAAGGTAACACCAACAAAATCTCTTTTAGTAGCCTTGCCTAGGAATGGGCCATGGCCTTGGAGTTGGAATGTATTTAGTTCCAGAGTTGCATTTATTTGTTTTAGTTTAATACTTTCGATTTTACAGATGAAGAAATTTGAAGCCCAGATCAGGTAAGTGACCCAGATGGATACATTAGCATACTTAGAAACTAAGATAACCAGACCACGCTGTGGGTTCCCTTCTCCAGCGTGAACTGAGAATCAAGGAAACTCACCGGGTATCACCTTCAGTCTGTCCTCTCCCTGTGCCTCTTTTTTTTTTTTTTTTTTCTTTTTAAAGAGCTCATCAATTTAGGGACACTCAGGTCACTTTTCTCCATGTCTCGGGGACTGGGTTACTCCCAGCTGCCAGGCTTCTACATGGAAGGTGCCAGTGTTCTCCATAAATCTGCCACCATGCGGCCGTCAGTCTACTCTTCCTAGAGACAGAGTGTCTCCTGGGTGTAAGAGGCCTTGTGGCAGCCAGTAATACACAGGATATGAGGCAGCATGGAGATTAGATTTGCAAAGAGAATGTGGATATATTTACTCTGTCACATTGGCACATTGGTATGAGTCTTTTCCAGAGACATTAACGTTTGAACATTATCTTTGATGGGTTCTTTGTAACTGAGTATCTGCAAGCTAATTATCAAGCACATGTCAAAAAGCAGTGATACCAGGACCTCTGCCTGAAGTTATTCAGCCATTAAAAATGATGGCTCAGCTGTTAAGAGCGCTTGCTGATTGGGTTCCCAGAGTCCACATCAGGTGACTCACAACTGCCTATAACTCGGTTCCAAGGTATCAGGCACCTCGTGGTGCACATACAGACAAGCCGGTGCAGACATACCAAATAATAATGATGGTGATAATATACTAGAACAAAACCCAGCCCCAAAGACTGAAAACTCAGATGGGAAGAAAGCATACCACTGTGAGAGACTGAGCCTGAAGGACATGGGTTTAGAGCCAAATTATTTGGGACTAGTGTTACGGAGCCTGTGAATGTCTAATGCAAAGGTCAGTGCCACTTCTAAGGCAGAGACTTGCCGGGAACAGTTTCCAGACAGTGTATCGGGCCACCTCACAGAGACCATGCTTTCTTCAGCTTTGTGCATGGTGCTCTTTTTTTTTTTCTCTCAAAGCTCTCTAAATCCCAAATTATTTTGCCCATAACCACTAGAGGGGGCACTTACTACATGCCAACCCCTCCTGTTTTGGGTCTAATTTTTTTCAAACTGGCTCCTTGCTAGAGTTGCAGAAGTTGTGAGATCAAGGTGTGGTATAACTGAGACCTCAGGGGCAGAGCTTTATGAGCTAAGTGTTAACTGCTTGCAGCTCACTCATAAATTGGACGCTTTTGGGCAAAGGTGTCTGGTGCTCACAACAGATTGTGTCACTGTTTGGAAAACAGTTCAGCAGCTTGGGTGCTGTGAAGATGGCAATCCTTCCTTGCAGCAGCCCTGCTTGTTCCCTGCAGAGCAGGGGTTTGCTCATTGGTTCCTTCGGCCTGTGCCTTCTGAGTCCTCATTTAAAGTCACATGTGTCCCAGTTCTCATTTCTGTCTAGCCTGGCATTCTTAAATCAGCAGTGTCCCCCTTTGTTATATTTCAATTTATAATTGCTAAGTTCTCTCCCTCAGAGCATGATGGGAATGCTTGCTTGTTTTCTTCTTAGAGAATCTGCAGCTTTGGGAAAGGCATGCTTAACTTCAGGTTGTCCCCAAACCTAGATTGGATATTGCTTTAGAGTATAGGGCTCCGGTGGGTGTGGTGATATGAACCTTTAATCTGAGTTGGAGGCCAGCCAAGACCACATAGTAAAACGCTGTCTCAAAAAAAGAAAAAAGAAAAACCTAAATAAGTAAATAAAGGGCTTGGAGCTGGAGATATGGCTCAGTGGTTAAGAGCACTTTTGGGGGGTTTGTTTTTGAGATGGGGGTTCTCACAATGTATCCCTGGCTGGCCTGGTACATTGTAGACTAGGCTAGCCTCCAGCTCACAGGGGTCCACATATCTTTGTGTCTCAAGTGCTGGGATAGAGGCCTGTGCCACTATGCCTCCTGCCTCCCCCTTCTTTCTTTTTTACTTGTTGCCCTGGCAGAGGACCTGGGTTCAATTCCTAGTACCCACATGGCAGCTCACAACGTCCTGAAATTCCACTTCTGGGGGATTCGATGTCCTCTTTTGGACTCGGGAACTGTGCACAGATGGAAGTGCACAGATGGAAGTCCATACACACACCTTTGTAAAAAGAAATAAAGGATTCCCTCCATGGTGAACATGCCTAGAGGCCTGTCTTCATGCCTGTGCCAACACAATCCTGTCTGAATGCCCAGCTGCAGTCACAGTGGCCTCAACCCATTTTCTATAATACTAACTGTTCTGAGCATGGCCTTGCTGGTGAAGTTAGCTTTGTGGAGGAGAAATCACTAACGCCACATGTCAAGGGGGCTGTTTCTGTGGCTTCATCCTGTTTTTCTTGTGGACACACTTAAGATGCCTATACTTGGTTGGGGAGAAAAGATACTTGGTTAGAAGTGATTTCTTGACCCCACTGTGGCCAAAGCATGAGGATTCCAATCTTTCAAAATGCTGCTGTACTGTCTTGATGGTTATGAGCTAGCCTGTATGAACCTACATAGTACAGATGGGCTTCTGTGTTTCATGAAAGGAACAGACTTTAAGTGGGTGACAGTAACCCCAGGATGCAGAAGGAACCCACATTCCTCAATGTGAAGTAACTTGCCAAACATGCTAGAAAATGGAGTTGAGAGCAGAGTCCCGGTTTTCAACTCAAAGAGAAGCCCCTGCCCCCAACTAGAGCCACAAGGAAGGGAGAGGGGATCTTGGAACCAGCTGGTTTCAAAGCTGGTGGTGTATATGGAGCTTTGGTCCCTGCTGCTGGGCTTCCGTCTTCCAGGGATGCCACACAACAAAGGTTCCTGGGAATTAAGGCTCTTCCACACAGTGTCTGGGCAGGAGACCCTCCTTGCCCTTCTCTGTGTTGGACCCTATGCTCTGTGGCCAGCTGGCAGGTTGGAAGGGTCTTTGGCCTGCCCTACCTTCAGTTCCTCCCCTCCGCCTTGGCCCTTGTCTTCTCTTCCCACTTAGAAAAGGTTGTACAGTGGGCTCTGCCTCTTGACCTCTGAGCCTGCCGCTTAGAGCGTGGTTTCCTGGACGAACTTGGATTGAGCTCTGACTTGCAGCTCTGGAACAGGACTCGATTCCACCCATGTCTTCTGTTTTTTATTCCTGAGATCTATTGTAATTCATCTTGTAGTGAGCATGGTGGCACACGTCTGTAATTCAAGCTCTTGGGAGGTGGAGGTGGGAAGAGTTCAAGGTCATCTTCAGCTATAGAGCCAGCTCAAAACAGAAACGGGACATTTGAGGTAGAGGGTAACACTGATGTTGGCAGAACTGAGACAGTTCCTGATTGTCAAGGCAGGGAGTAGAGAGACGTCTTGGGTTGTCCTACAACACTGCCCATTTTCTGAGACTTCAATCTCTTAGGATAGACAGGGTTAGAGGAAAGGTGGGGGCAGAGCTCTGATCTGAGTGAACCCATGCTTCCCCTCTGCTTTTCCCTTTAAAGTCTCACGTTGGTCTTTAGAGCAGACTGTAGTGTGACCTACTTTGTATTTCTGTGTTTGATGACGTTTGACTGTTTCTTGGTTTTGACATTTTAATCCACTGGGTGTTTGGGAGTAATTGGTAGCAATCACTATGCACTGTGTGATCTGTCAGGACACCCCTGCAAGACCTCTTCTTCCCATTTTCTAAAGAGAGGAACTGAGCCTCCAAGAGGTTATCATTACCTCCCAAGCCATACAAAAGCCATTCCCAGGTTCCACACGATGCAGCACCTCTCTGTCAGTGTGGACGGGTGGGCTCAAGCAACACTGTCTGCTTTCCCTGCTGTGCCTTCTGCAAGCTCTTGTTGTCGTGATTCACTCTAGCCACCGAGCATGGTGAGTGGGTGCTGGGGTGAAGCTGCACTCAGTGGCCAATGGAGGGTGGGGCAGCTGGTGGCTGAAGAGGACTCCAGAACCTCCCTTAGGTGTAGATGGGCAGGACAGACTGCCAGTCTCTGCCTCATTCTCGTGTTCTCTTGGGGGATTATGCTTTGGATCTGGAATGGCCCCCCAGGCTTAAGTCTGCTTCTGTTCACTGGTCTCCAGCTGTGCCCGGAAGGGGTGGGGCCTGAAGCAGGGTGAGGTCACTGGGGGCAAGTCTTTGAAGATTACACCGTTCCTTGCCTCATGTTCCTGCCCTGACAGCCACCTTACCCTGTGTGCCCCTGTGATGGGCTGAAATCCCTCTGAAACTGAGCCCAAATAAACATTTCCTCCCTCAGTCTGTCTCTTTCAAGTATTTTAGTCACAGTGATGAAAGGTAACTAATATAGGGCCTGGAGAGATGGCTCAGCCATTAACCCTGGCTACTCTTGCAGAGGACCACAGTTCTGTTGCCAGCACCCACATACGGCAGCTCATGGCCACCTGTAACTCCAACTCCAAGGATCTGGCACCCACATTCACAAGAACATACATATACACAGACCAATAAATCTTATTTAAAAAAAAAAACTTATTTGAAAAAAAAAAAGGAACTTATTTAGGGACTGGAGAGATGACTCAGAGTTTAAGAGCACTGGCTGTTCTTCCATAGGTCCTGAGTTCAATTCCCAGCAACCACATGGTGGCTCACAACCATCTATAATGAGATCTGGTGCCCTCTCCTGGCATAGGGGCATACATGCAAGCAAAACACTGTATACATAATAAATAATTTTTTTTTAAAAAAACCTATTTAAACTAATACATTATGGTTGGTGGAGTGTGATCCTCCCCTGCCCAAAGCCTAGAGATTCATAGGCAAGCCTAGCTAGCCAGGGGAATCTGTTGGCTTCAGAGCACAGTCAGACCTACTAAAACCTTTAAAACCTACTAAAACGCTGGTTTGCAAAGTGGGAGAAAACTTTCCAGTGGTTTCTAGAGCACTTTTGCTGAAGCAAGCATGAGCCCATCCAGTGCTGGTCTCTAGGCCATTGTGAATCTTGTTAAGGAAAGAAAGCCACAGTATCCTTTCTCAGAATCCAGACTATCATAGGAGTGGTCTTCATTCTTGAACCAGATGTCTCTGGTCTTCGTCCACTGCCTTCCATGTTTGTGGGCACACCTTCCTCAAGCCCTTACCAGTAAGCAAGCCTTTTAGAACCTGACCTTCACCACATTAAACCTTCCTTTTTCCTCCTAAGGACTTGAATCTCTCTAGAAACCTTTGGTGGAGACCAGGTTTTCTTTTTTTGTATGTATGTTACTTGTGTGTATGTCTGTGAGGATAGTGCATGTATGTGTTGGTGTACATGTCTACATGCACGCAGATGCCAGAAGAGAGTGTCGAGTGTCTCCTTTATCACTCCCTGCCTATTCCTTTGAGGCAGGTCTCTCCCTGAATCTGGGGCTCATGTTTTCTCGGCTAGGCTGAAAACCAGCAATTCCCTGTCTCCAGGGCTACAGGTATTTGTGGGGATGCTCTGTTAAATGAGTTCTGGGATCTGAACTGGGTCCTCAGGATTGTGGAGCACATGCTCTTAACAACTGAGCCATCTGTTAGCCCTGAGACCAGCTTTTCTTGTCCACCTCTCAGGTTTAGAAGAAGGTCCAGCAAAGTGGGGTGGCTGACACTTTGCCTTACTACTTGTCAGCAATGACACTTTTGTTGTCCTCCCAAACATACACACACCCCTCTGCACTCATACACCTACCCATTAACCACAACACTGTGCACATCATTACCAGGATGTAGGTGCACAGCCCTCCCTCAAGCATAGTCTTTATCACCCATGGTAGCTTCTCACCCATTTTTCACCCTCACGAGTCCTCCCATCTCAGTTCTGCCCTCCTCCCAAGATCTGAGATCTTTTTTGATGTGTACGTTTGAAAGAATCTCAACTGCAGGGAATGGATGTCAGCAATCTATGCATCTCGTTAATGTGGGAGACCAGAAGGTTGACCAAAGTTCTACAGGACACTTAAGTCCTCTCAATGACAAGAATCATTTCCAATTTAGCAGTTGTTCTACCACAAATCAGCTCCTTTTACAGAGTCCAGATTAATCAGGAAATAGTGGACCAAACAATTACCTTTAATCTTTTAGGAGGTCAGATGACCCTGGGGTGGGGGCAGCTTCCCGCGTACGGCCATAAGAGTTTGCAGTATACTTGTGCCTTGTTTCAAGGGCTGGATACACTTTCTAAACATGAAGCCTCTCTAAAGTCTGACATGGAGTACATCGCTGCTGGGATCACAGGATCAGCAGGCAAGGAGGCCAAAGGGTTCTTTAGGCCAAATGGAGCAGGGCAGGTGTGGGATGGGGGAAGGGAGGCCAAGGGTGAAGAGAAGTGGGTTACCATTTGTGCCGGAGGAATGTTAGAGCAGGGATTGATCAGGAGATGGATTTGTCAAGGATCCGGACAGAAAAACCTACGAGTCAGATTCTACAATTAATTTTTCAGATAGAGAATCTTAAGTTTAGATTAAGAAAAGACCCAAAGCCACCAAACTAAGTGAAGAAGTTCGTGGTTAGTCCAGTTCTGTGTCTCTTCACCCTATAGAGCACCAGAGGCCTGAGTGGGAGGTGGAGGTGACACTGGCTGGGACATGTGTGCATGTACTGGCTGGGCGGCAGAGACAGGGCTGGATGGGAAGTAGGAGGTGACTTCCTCAGCAGCAGGTGCAGAGCCCAGGCCTGGGACATATCCAAAGAAAGCCAACTGCAGGATTCCACACATCCCCATGGCAGGACCCTCTTCAGCACCAGCCGCCTTAGACACCAGGGAACAAGCTCAGAATGGGGTGGGCACCATGTCAGCAGCTGGCAGGGCCTTTGACAGATTTGAGCTCTGGCTTCCACGGTCCCAGGAAAGATGGGTTCCTGCCCTCCTGTGGACTAGAAGGGGGAGGAGGAAATGGGAGCCTTGGGTCTGTGGTGGTGACAGCTGTGGTAGGGCCTGAGGGGGGCGGGGCTTGAGCTGGTGAAGAGCGACTGGCTTAGTCCTCATTCTTTTTCCTGGGGTCAAGCAGCTTTTGTGGGGCTTTGGGACCTCGGCGCACACTGCACCTACAGCACGGTTGAGTGTCACCAGCACAGCCTGCCTGAGAGGCGGACGAATCCCCAGGGATTGAAAAGAATGGGTCTTGAACCTCAGTTTTGTCCTTGATCACATGGACTTGGGGAGTTTGCTGAATCTGTGTCCTCATTTCTTCTCTGGCAACATGGGGACATCGTATGAATCTGTCCTCAAAGACAGTTCAAGAATCAAGAATTGAGTGAAAACAAACTGCTAGAATACAGCAGTTACTCCATAAAGAGTGAAGCTGTAGTCTCCGTGCGTGCGTGCGTGCGTGCCCGCCCATCTAAGTTAGATTTATCATATCGTCATATTTGGAGTCTAGGGAGAGTTGGGTTTGGTTTTAGTTTTTTAGGTAGGGTGGGTCTCTGTGGCCCTGGCTGGCCTAGAACTTACAGAGATCTGCTTCTGTCTCCTGAGTGTGGTTAAAGGCATATACAATCTTTTCAGGGGCAATTCTAAGAAGAGTTTTTTTGTTTTGTTTTTTTTGTTTTACAAATCCAATTTGAGTTGGGTTCCAGGAGTTTAAGGACAGCCTAGAAAACATAGAGAAATCCTATCCTCTAAATAATAAGTAAATAATTCATGCTTAGAATGTGTATAAAATCCAGGAGTATATGAGCTCACTCTAGAAAGAACCCAGCAGGCAGCTTTTCAAGATAATTATCACACTGTGTCTATTTTTGTGTGGCACCAAAGCTCAGATCAGAATACCCGCCATCTTATCACATCTATGATTCTGTGGGTCAGGGAATGGGCAGGGCTGAGCTAAGTGGCTCTTCTCAGCATGTGGCATCAGTAGTGGTCACTTGAGTAAGACTGAGTTGTCAGAGGTCCAAAGTAACTTCACTCTGGTGGGTTGTCAGGCGATTTAGACGCCTGGCCAGGCTGGCAGCAAGGCAGCCAGAGAGCAAGTGATTTCTCTGGCAATGAGCTGGATTTACAGAAAAGCGCAGGGATGCAATGGAGTGCTAACAAATGGCTACGGTCTGGGCTTTTAATGACCTAGCTTGGGAAATCCCAGATTCTCACTTCCACCTCATCCAATTTGTCTAGCAGGTTGCAATGCCCAGCCTAGTTCCTGGGATGCAGTGTTGGAGCCAGATCTCCATGGAGGAACAACAGACATTTTTCGGTCATCTTTAACCCAGCATAGTTACCCCGAGAAAGGATCATTTTGTTTCTTTTGTCTTTGGAGACAGGCTTTTGTGATGTAGTCTAGGCTGGCCTTAAGTCTGAGACCCTCTTCCTGGGTCCCAGAGTGCCAGATTACAGCCGTGTGCCATGCCTGGCTCCAAAATGAATCTTACAAAGTTTTTCTGCTTTTAGAACCTTCCCAGTGGCATCTTGGTGGAGTAGGAAGAGTCCTGGACTGGCCATCAGGAAGCCCGAGTTCCAGTACAGCCAACCATCACTTGAACAAGGATTTCTGTTAGCTGTGCTGGGAACCCAGAGGAGACAGTGAAAATATTCCTTAGTTCTATGTCTTAGACATAAGGAGGTTGGACTTACTGACCATGAGCCTATTCCCAGCACCAGCTTCCTGGGATCGGAGATATGCTTCTAGGCAACTCGGGATACTGAGAGACAATTCCTGGTTGTTTTTCTTTAGCAAGATCACAGAAAAGCAGCTCCAGGAAGCTCGTTTGGCATGTGGTTATCTATTTAGAAATTAATTCACGACAAGAGACCTTTAAATTCTCAGCTTTTCCAGAGACCAGGGACAGGAAGGGGCATACAGGAAGGAATCCTGTTCCTTTCTTAGAAGCATAAAGCCTCACTTGTTATGTAAGCTGGTGTGATGGGTACTTGGGAACTGCACACCCAGCTAAGCCAACAGGTAAGGCAGCAGTCCATTGGTTCTGCGTCAGTCTTCTTACCTAAGAGATCACCAGAGCAGGCAAGCAGTCCAGACAGGGATCTCCAGAAAGCCCAGCAGACCACAAAAGTCCAAGCCTCCCTTTGGAGCACCCTGGTGTCTGCTCCTCTGGATGTTCATGCTCAGGCTATCCGGAGGAAAAGCAGGAGGCAGCCAGACTGGCCCCAGTGGAGATGGGGGAGGGTGAGTAAAGAGTAGTGTGGCCAGGAGCCAGGGCTGTGGGATTTACAATCATCCTGGGGCCTGTAAATACTTCAAGCGGCTTTTTTATTTTGAGGCCATGAGTAATTGAGCCAACTGCGCCCTGTCTCCCACAGCCTGGCCCTCTCCTCCCACTCACAAACACACACTCATTTACACCTGTTACACACACACACGCACACACACAGACACACACACACACGCACACACACAGACCCACCTGTACACAAAAGGGGCTGGAGGAGTTTTGTATGGAGGGCTTGTAATCTGTTACACATGTGATGTGTGGCGTGTTAGAGTGCTCTTCATGTACTACTTCATTTAATTCTGACACGAAGCTCCTTAAGGGGGCCCTACGACCCCCATGTTTGTGGGTATGATGGTTAAGCATGATTGCTTGTGTGGATCTGGAACTAGCTAAAAGACACATGACTGGGTACTCCTATGAGGAGTTTTCTTGGTCAGATTGTTTGATGTTCGAAGATCCACTTAGCGATGGGCAGCTTTTCCCAGTGGCAGCCCAGATAAAGGAGAGGAACGCAGTCTTCTGCCAGCTCGCCTTCACACGGAAGCGAGCTCTTCATGTGCTGCTCTCCCTCTGCTGCGTTCCTTCACTGGTATTAGGACCCAGCTTCCAGATTCCAGAGTGCACTGCAGACCAGCAGCTCTCCAGGAACCCTCCGGGCCTTCTGGACCAGATTGGGACTGTGGAGGCATTTGGTCTTACGGGTCAAGCAACTACCAGGTTCTCAGCCTCTCCAGGGTGAGGTGGCCACTGTAGGACCACCCAGACCAGTGTGTGAGCCACTATAGTAAATCCCCCTACAGCAAATATTCCTTCTCTTGGTTCTGTTCCTCTAGAGGACCCTGACTAACAGTGTGGGTAAAGGAACTGGCAAAGCCAAGGGGGAGCGAATTACCTCCCCAGAGACCCACAGCTAGTGAGTAGCCAGGAGGGAACCTGAGCCCTTCCCTACTCCCTCTCCGCTCAGGCCCTCTGCTGGCAGGTGGCAAGGCTGAACCTTGCCTGTTACCATCTGCCTTTGGTAGGGGAATTGGACTTAAAACAAGCATGTATCATAAAAGATTAATAAATGCAACAAATTAATAAAACAAATAAACAAAATAGATGGTGTCACATGCCTTTAATCCCAGCACTTGGGAGGCAGAGGCAGCAGATCTCTGAGCTTGAGGCCAGCCTGGTCTACGGATTGAATTTCAGGCCAGCCAGGGCTACATAGAGAAGCCCTGTCTTGAAAGACAAAACAAAAAACTCTAACCCTATGTGGCCTCAAAAGTATACAATCAGCAAAGATAAAAGGCATGAAGTTGTGTCAATATTAGGCATAAGGCTAAGCTCCATAATATACAAAGAGTTCTTACTCAAAAGAAAAAGACCAAGGGGCTGGCAAGATGGCTAACAGGTAGAGGCACTTGCTGTCAAATCTGATGACCTGAGTTCTAGTCCCAGGTGGAAGGAGAGAGCCAACTTGTATAAGTTGTCCTCTGGCCTCCACTCTCACTCCATGCTTACACACATATATATGCACAAGAAAAAACTTTAAATGTCATTAAATTCTTTTTTAAGAGAAAGGCTAATCCCCAATTTAAAAATGAGCAAATGATGAAGACCGTACTTAGGGAAAACAGACACAGCCCAGCATGGTGGTGCACGCCTTTGATCCCAGCCCTTGGGAGGCAGAGGCAGATAGATCTTTGAGTTCAAGACCAGCCTGGTCTACAGAGCAAGTTCCAGGACAGCCAGGGCTACACAGAGAAACCTTGCCTTAAAAAAAAAAAAAAGGTACAAATAAATCATAAGCAACACAAAGAACTCAAATCCACTTACAAAATGAGTAACACAAACTAAGCTGTCAATCAGACTGGGAAAATACAGACCACACTATTTCAGTTTTAAAAATGGATGGCAGCTTTCAACAGGTACTTCGCAAAAGCCGACACCCACTGGAAGTCTTCAGAGGATACAAACAGAAGTCATGTGTTACCATCACCCACTATCAGTGCAGCCAATAAACACTTAAAATACATTGGTCCTCCCTCATCTGTTGTTTCACTGTCCGTGTTTTTGGATACATGCGATTACTTGTGATCTGAAAATATCAAATTGAAAATTCCAGAAACAACAAATAAGTTTGAAATTACATACTGTTCTGAGAAACACGAATGTTACACTGATTTCATCCTCCCATCTCATGCAGATTTTCCCTGTGTGCAGAGTGTTCATGAGGTACATGCTATCCACCTTTTGATCACCTAGTTTTGGTTATCAGAGGGGCTGTTGGGTATCATAGTGCTGGTGCCCAGGCCACTCTTATTTTGCTTAATACTACGAGCTTTAAAAAACGTAAGAGTAATGATGCCAATTTGGATACGCCTGAAGGACGCCAAAAAGTGCTTCCTTTAAGTTGAAAGGTGAAAATTCTCAAGAAAGAAAGAAAATGTCTTCTGAGGTTGTTAAGATCTATGGTATGATTCTTCTATCCAGGGAACTGTGAAGAAGGAAGAGGGCGTTTGTGCTGGCTTAGCGCTCACACCTCAACCTGTGATTGCTACCTCCACAGCGTGTGATAAGAATTTAATTAGAGTGGGAAAGGTATTAACTTTGTGGCTGGAAGACAAGAACAGGAAATGAGACCCAACTGATGACGTCAGAAGGACTGAGGCTACTTCGTCTCATGTAGACTTGTGTCATCCATCCTGCATCCTCACAGGACATCTGCATGCTCTCAGAAGAACCAGCTTCGCCTTTACTAAAGCAGTTGATTATAGTTCTATTATTATCATATCTATTATTACACCTAATCTATAAATTAAACTTTATTGTATGTATGTGGGGGGGGTCTCTCTAGGGTTCAATACTCCTGAGGCTTCAGGTGCCCCCTCGGTCCTCCATTGCATCCTCATGCATTGGTCCTCCATTGCATCCTCATGCATTGGTCCTCCATTGCGTCCTCACGCATAGCTAGGCTGCTGTAAGTGGGAGCTGTCACTGTCATATAAGCAGACCTCAGAAGGTGGCCAGGGCAGTGAAGGGGCCTCGCTAAGCATGACAGAGTCTAGAGGCCATGCAGGTTAGCCCCAATCGTGTTCCTGAGATGTACAGGGCCACTTCTGCTTCCACGCTGGACTTCTTAATTAATAAGGTCAATCATATTGCCATTAGAACATTTTATTGGGGTCATCAAAGAGATCAGGTATCTGTCAGTGAGTTCTGGAATACAGGAAGTACTACCTCTTGGAACACAGAGGACTACTGAGGTTCCTCTTCTCTCATGGGTTTTGGAGAGGTGGACCTAGAAGTGAGAATCTACTCTTGGTGAGGTGCAAGGAACCCTTTATAAGTTCCTTCATGGTGCTAGCTTGCAGAGTCTGGACTCCCTGAACACACCCAGCCCCTAAGGGTGCTAGCCTTAATGTTAGAATTTCTATTTCCTTCACTGGGTCCCTTAGTGTGAGGAGCCAGACACGTGGGTCAAAGATGGAGGCTCTTCCCCGCTGTGCAGACATGTCTGGTTGCTTATGCTTGCCAGGGGAAGGCTGACCCTGTGGCCACCTTTCTGCTCCTGCACTCGAGATCTTAGCAGATAAAGAAAAATCGCAATCTCCAAGTCCAGAGAGTCTTGACCTTTAGCTTTGCGTGGCTGGGCTAAGTTCCCTCTCCTCTGCAGTCTTGACTTCTTCTTGTATAAAATGAAGCTCGCGGTGCCTGTCTTGAGCATCCCTTGTTCTGGCGGCTGACGTTTGCTGAGTGCTTGCTGGGGCAAAGCTGTTTTTAAATCTTACCTGTGCTGCTCGTTGGCCGAGGAATCTTATGAAAACTTGCTTTAGTATCTCCTAGAGTGTGGGTCTGGTGATTTATTTCAACTGCACATGTCTAAAGTGACTTTTCCCTTCCCCTTTCCCTCCTCTCCCTACCCATCACTCCCCTTTATTTTTATGGTGTGAGGGGGCAGAGCCCAGAGCCTTGTACATGCTAAGCAAACACTATACTGAGCCATATGGCCAGCCTGCACTTTGTTTTTGGAAGGCATTCTTACTGGAGGTAGGACTATGAGGTGGCAGGGCCTTTCTTTCAGTACTTAAGACAGCAGCTGAATTTCCTCAAGTGCACTGTATGTTTCCTCCTTTTCTGAGAGTTGGGATCACTGCATTTTTCTAATTCCATTGTTCCTTTCTTTCTTTCTTCCTTTCTTTTTCTTTCTTTTTTTCTTTTTTGACAAGGTCTCGTGAATTCCAGGACGGCCTTGAACTACAGCCCCTCCTGCCTCCACTTCTCAAGTGCTGAGATTAGAGACGTGTGCCACTTTGGCCAGTGTATGTAGTGCTGGACAAGGTCTGCCCCAACTGAGCTATCTCCCAACCTTCCCGTTCCCTTTTCTTTCTGGGTTTCATTTCAGTTTCTACTGCTGCTCCGTCTTCAAGTCCACTAATCTTTTCTTCTACAATGTCCAATGGCGTTTCTTATGTCTTGATCACTGTAGTATCTCTCCAAGTTCTGTTTGAGCCTTTGGATGCCTTTTTGCATCTCTGCTTAATGTTTTGAGCAGCTAGGCTGGAGTTCCAACCCTCATTTCCTGTCTCTGCTAATCCTGACCTATGTGTCACTTCTCCCGTGGTTCACTTGGTTGTGATCACTCTTTGTGGGTTGTGTGTTCTCTCTACATGCCTAGAAATCATTAAGTGGATGTCAGACACTGTGAACTTTATCTGTTGCCTGCTGGATCTCTCTGTAGCCCTACACGTCTTGTTCCTTGAATCATCCTGATTCTTGGTTTTTTATTTCTTCTGCGATCCAGGGTGTTACTCAGGCTGATTACTCCTCACTGGTAAGTCAGGAACTTTCTTCCTGAGCACTCCACCCAGTGCCCTGTGGGTCAGTTTTCCCAGTCTGCCTAGTGGGACCAGGCTTCTGACAGTCCTGTATGGAAGCCAGACACCATTCTCTCTAGTCCTGTCAGGTAGATCTGCCCTCAGGTAGCTCCTCTCTCCAACTCGTAGATCAGCGCTCTGCTGAGTACTTGAGGGACCATCTATGATCCTCCAGTTTCTCCATCTGTGCACTTCTGTCTCTGGCACTCGGTCCCATGACCTCTAGCTTTTCAGACTGTCAGCTCTGTGTCCCCAACTCAGGGACTCTACGAGGCTCCACTCCAACTCCCCCATCTCCTAGGTAACTTGACACATCTGCTGTCAACTTGACACAGCCCAGAGTTATCTGAGAGGTTGTCTTGATTAGTTGGTAAGTGGCAATGTCTGTGGGACACTGATTGCTAATGGATGTAGGAGGTCCGGCCCACTGTGGGTGGTATCACCCCTGGGCAAGTGGGTCTGGGTTGTATCAAAAGGGTAGCTGAGCAAAGGCAGCTGAGAGCGAGCCAGTGAGCAGCCTTATTCCATGGTTCCTGCCTCTGCCCCTGCTTGAGTTCCTCCCCTGACTTCCCTCAGTGATGAACTGTGACCTGGAAGTGTAAGCTAAAATAACTCTTACTTATCCAAGTTGCTTGGGGCATGGTGTATTACAACAAAGTAATTAGAACACACTCCTTGGCCAGTGGTGTGGAAGAGTCCTTAGGGCAGTGAGGTGTAGCCGTGATGGGGCTCATGGGGTGCATCCCGTTTCAAGGACTGTTTCTTTGGTTCCTTGTGTCAAATGTCTTGAACCCCATTGTTTCATTTCTGATTCTGTTTTTCTTGTGGCTGTTTCCAGCAAGAGGCTAATTCTAGTCTCTGTTGTTCTCTTGGCCAAAATAAAATTCTGATTTTTTTTTATCATTTTGCCAACATTATTAATTAGTTCTTTTCATTTCTCACATCTATATTTTTTGTTAATCTTTGGAGATGCATACATACATGCATGTATACATACATGAGCAGCCTAAACATGCTATTGAATAATTTTGTCAGATAACATTATTTTATTTATAGTAAATAATTTTTCCTGTAGTTTGATTTTGTTGACTTTCTTCATTAGGATTAGATTTCTCTTTTTTTGAGATTTTATTTATTTTTATATGTGTATAAGTATTTGCCTACATGTTTGTCTGTGTACCACCTGTCCTTGGAGGCTAGAAGAAGGTGTTGTATTCCCTGGAACTGTAGATACAGACGGTTGTGAGCCACCGTGTGTATACTGAGAATTGACCCAGGGTCCTCTGGAAGAGCAGCCAATGCTATTAACTGCTGAGCCATCTCTCCAGCCCTGGGCTAGATTTTGTTTGTTTTTGTTTTTTGTTTTGTTTTGTTTTTTCAAGACAGGATTTCTCTGTGTAACAGCCCTGGCTGTCTTGGAACTCTCTTTGCAGACCAGACTGGCCTTGAACTCACAGAGATTTGCCTGCCTCTGCCTCCTAAGTGCTGAGATTAAAGGCATGTGCCACCACCGCCTAGCTTAGATTTCTTTACATGCTTAAAAATGTTAGGTTCAGGCTCATTTGAAATAGCTGTGGAGAGATTTATTGTGTTTTCAAGCATAGATTAGTTTCCCGGCATCTGCGTGTTTCCTAAGCACTTGGAGCGGCGGTGGTACCTCAAAGTCTGAACTTGCAGACCCACCGTCCGGAGTCTGGTAACAGCAAAAGCCAGGCTCTGGGAGGACCAGGGCCCTTGTTCTCAACCCTAGCCCAGCTGTACCATTTTCTCCAATTGCACGAACATCTTTGAGACTCCATCCTCCCCTCTCCAAAATGGGAGCATGAAGCAAAGCGGCTTACCCGGCTTCTCACGTGTTGTTGACTAATTCAAACTAAGATTGGCTGTCTCCTGCAGCCTGAATGAAGAGGAAGTTGATACTAAGCCAACAGGTGCAGAGGAGGCCACTGGACCTTGAAAACAAATGGACTCATGAGTGTTTACATTCATCAGAGTGCTCCCTTAATCCATTTCTGTCTGTGTGTTCTCAGAGGGAGCGGGCAGAACACACAGAGGCGGGGAATGCACGCTATTTCTGGAGTCAGAAAGGGACGAAACCAACAGCAGGAGTCTTCCTGGGGCTGACCTGTTCTGTGACACTGGAAAATCACCGAAGTCACCTCAGGGAGACCTGTTCTTTCTCAGCCCTGGGAGACAGAGTCGGAAGCCCATCTTGCTGGGATTCAGCCAGCGTAGGCTGAGGCTGCTGGTGGTGGGGTGGTGTTTAGGCACGTGGGGTGGGAAGCAAGAGCTAATTTTGAGCAAATGCCTCTGGAGCCGTAGGGAGGATCAAAGGGTGCTCCTTCCTGCCCCCCACCCTGACCCCATTCTTGATGTCACTGACACTGAGCCCTTCCTAACCAGGAGCTAATGGATTTGTCTCTTTTATTTACTTGTCTCCTCCCCCTCCCTCTCCTGCTCCTCTCCCCTCCCCTCCTTCCCTCCTCATTCTTAGATTTATTTTTATCTTTTGATTATGTATTTGTGTGTGTGGAGGTTTGTGCATGTTTGTGTAGTGCCTCTGGAGGTCAGAAGATGTTGGAGGTCAGTCCTGGAGCTGGGGTTACAGCTGATTGTGAGCAGCCAGACATGGGTGCTGAGACCCAAATTCAGGTCAGGTGTCCACACCCCTGGACATATTTCCAGGCTATCCCTCCCATACTGGCTGCCTGGATTCTCAAAGCCATGGGCAGTTCTGATTGTCACTTGAATGACGCACAAATGAGAGATTTGATTCACTGAAATGTTTGAAGTTATTAAGAAACTGAGATAGCATTTAGCTACATTAAAATAGTTCGATGTGCTGTAGCATTATTAATCATAATCCAAGAAATTTCATTCTTAGTTTTTTTTTTCCACTTCCTATTATTCTGAACAACGAAATGTCTACCATTTATACATATAGTTATAGTGGGCAGTATTCTAAATAAACTTTTTTTTGGTTTTTCGAGACAGGGTTTCTCTGTGTAGCTTTGCACCTTTCCTGGATCTCACTCTGTAGACCAGGCTGGCCTCAGACTCACAGAGATCCACCTGCCTCTGCCTCCCAAGTGCTGGGATTAAAGGTGTGCGCCACCACTGCCTGGCCTAAATAAACATTTGACTAATTTTGTTTTATTTAATTATCAAAATGAACTAATATGATAGTTTTGTTTGTTTGTTTGTTTGTTTGTTTGTTTGTTTGTTTTGAGACCGGGTCCCAGGCTGGCTTTGAACTCCCCAGGTAGACAAGGATGACCTTGAACTCCTGATTCTTCTGCCTTCACCTCCCACATGCTGGGGTTACAGGCTTGACTCACCATGCCTGACTCTCAG